>NC_080572.1:26743870-27069797 GCF_030247185.1 Malaya genurostris | reverse complement strand
TATTCTTGATACCAATCTAAATATCTTTTTTATTTTTTACAGGTTCTGTCCCTCATTAGCTTACTGAAGCGCATGGATTTCTTTTTGCATTCCAACCGAATGGATTCCATCTTCCGGGAAAAAGTGCCAGCCAGAAGGTGCCTGATTTGTGCCCATGCGTAACGATTTTGTTTCTATCGATTTCATACTAAGATGTTGTTGTTCAGTTAAAATCACGGAAAACAAACCTCTAAAACGCCGCTTCCTGTCATCTGCCGTGCGGTCGGTCCGTTCTTTCGAAAGCGTTATTTTCTGTCCTCATTGGTTCATTTTTCTTGCAATTGGGAAAACAACTTTAAGTATCCTTTTTTCACCACTAACTGCACTCCTTTTTTGTGCCTCGATTTGTTCGTCGTTTTAGTTTATGACTTCTTCCTCTCAAGGATTTTTAGAACCTTCCAAAATCACGCCCGCCGAATGCGTTAAGAGCAACAGCAGTTTATCGTAAAAGACGATTCAGTTCAAACGGGTGCTAGGCAAAAGGATGATGATTATCCCGAAAGGCGGAAACCATACGCTAGCAGGTCACTGGAGAAGGTTAGCATCCAGAAATGTGACACCACCAATGGGAAATGAACGGTAACTGACTTATGAAGAAATACTGTCGAAATTTTAAACAATTGTACGTGATAAGTCTGACTTGTTACAAATAAAACCACTTGTTTTTGATAAAGAATCTGTTCAGTCAGGCCCGTACCCAGGATTGCGTTTCGGGAGGGGCCCAAAGATAAAAAAATAATGTTACTGAAGATTGCTTGTGTACCTAATTTTCGGTGTGCCTTTTACGGGTGTTTTTAACAGACACTTTAAACGTTTCCACTGGAACTGTTATTGTATTACATTTCTTTACGTTTACTGTCTTGTTATTTCTGTAACACATGTCTGAGATCTTCTAAAAAATAATATATCTGTTTTTGTATTACATTTCTTTACGTTTACTGTCTTGTTATTTCTGCAACACATGTCTGAAATCTTCTAAATAATTACATATCTGTTTTTGATTTCGGGAGGGGCCAGGGCCCCCCTTCGGGTGACTGTGTTCAGTACCAATAGATTTTATGATGATCGTTCCACGTCACTATTTCCACTGCTTCAAATGAGTTTCAAATTTCACACAGCCCACCTGTAATTCCCAATGCACGCTCATAAGAATCAGAAAGATTCCCTGATCCATCAAATAAATCAATATCCTAAAACTAAAATCAAATTTTCAATATATATGTAAATTGATTACTCAAGATCAAAATTTCAAAAACAGATTCCGTGTTTGATTGGTTAGGGTTCATCGTAGACGCTAGAGTAATACTGTGCAGTGTTTTAACTTTAGGAGTTCAGCCAAAGTTAGCGCGGAGCAATGCAAAGCGATTCAACGTAAGCGCAACGTGTTGTTTGCTATACGCTTGCAACCTTACACTAAATAGATAATTATTCTAAAAACAGTTTTATTAAGAAGAGATCAATGTATATGGTCTCATTTTGCTTTTCGTGGTTTAAGGTTTGACAGAAAAAGTATAGATATGGTAACCGAGCTTCCTACACTTGGATCAAAATTATCGAATATCTAATATTTTGAAACTTACTACTTCTACTTTTACCAGCAAAATATATGATATCCAAAAATGAAATGTTTCAAAATCGATCTTAAGTCTAAATCAAAAACAACTAAGGCGGACAACCAAATATTGAAATCAAGTATGTTTCAATTGTCGCCTCACAAACTGAGAACGAGTCTCTGACCTTATACCCCTCCAAACGACAGAGTCTGATGAGTTGTCGTCCTTCAGTTGCGTAGATGAGGCCCCAACATTCCCTTTTCTTCTTTATCCTTTCCGGTGGATGATGGTGATGTTGACGACTATAAAAGCTGTTACAATGTGCGATTTGATTTGAATCGAACAATTCCAAGTTAGATTCTATAAAGAGCTTATATTAGATAATCAGTAAACTGTAATTTATGCGTACAGTACTACACTGAAAATAATTTGCACGCTAGCATCATGTGCAAAGCATTCGATCTATCACTGCTTGTAGAACACATGAAATTCATGAAAATAAACACTTAACTCATCAAATGAGTGTATAAACCGTTGATATTTCGTGGAAATCATACTACGTTTATATGAAATGCACTTACAAGCGATCAGATAGGATTTTATATGCATTTCATCTGAATGTCACATAGATTTCCACATAGATTTCAATTGAAACAGAGTTGACCGATTCA
Source organism: Malaya genurostris (assembly GCF_030247185.1). Classification (NCBI taxonomy): domain Eukaryota; kingdom Metazoa; phylum Arthropoda; class Insecta; order Diptera; family Culicidae; genus Malaya; species Malaya genurostris. Next base: position 27,067,534 of record NC_080572.1, on the reverse strand, counting down.
AATGTTTTGCACATACATTAGTGCTGTACTCATTTCCATTAGAAAATGAAGTGTTTAACACATTTAGTTCAATTCAATAGCAAACCACATCACATATAAAGGAAAAACACAAAGTGAAAAATAATCTAATCTCGCATCTTAGTGAATTTGCACATGAAATCTTGAAACGAATCGCTGGTTATGTATCGATATGAAAAAGCATAATAAATTAAAATGGAGTTCACATATGAATCGATCGTGAAAATTTTTATCAGTGTATGCTATATTTTAGTTCCTTTCATTTAAAACGGTACAATGAATTAATGCAAATATGCCATTGAAGTGTTGAAATCCATTAGATACCAAATCATAAGTAACGATTTTTCTAACTTGATTAACACCATCATTTATTTACAATTTTACTACAGAGAAAAAACCAAATCCATTTTCCGCTTCAAACAATGCCATGTGACCCTTTCTTATTCGCTGAACAGTCGGTTACGTTCGGAAAAGGAACACAACTCATACCGAAGGATTAAACTGCACAGCAACACATAAAAATCGATGACGACCATTGTCCACTGCAAGCGTGATCCCTTCTACTTGTGTAGTTACCTACTTGCTTTTTCTAAAGCCCCTAAAGCAACCATCCGTTTGTCTCCGGCTGATGGCATCTGCCTGCCTTTGTATCTCCTCGAGTAACGCATCCTTTTCGGCATTGTTCACTGGACAATGGCTAGATGGCCATTAAAAATATAGAGATAGGGTTCCGCAACTGGGACGTCCTACCGAGTGATACTGAATGGACACACAAAACCCGGTTTTCGGTCCTTATTTTGGCTAACAATGCGCAAGAGTTGCACATTTTAGGACTTTTACAGTTCGAGTTATATCAGACTGACTATAGTTTCGCGCGATATTAACACATGGCGTGGTTGACGCAACTGGCTACACGTCAGGCTGCCCAATTAGCAACTCATATAAATCTGTACATTTGAATACTTGTAAGAAATGTGTGTTTTTTCAGCTACTTTGAGCTTAAACCAAACATCACAAGAAATGCTTTAAAACAAAACAATTTTTTTTATATCGAAAGAATTTAACAGCGAAGGAAATTAAGATGAACATTCGAAAAGGTTCTAAGTGCAAATGCAATTCTTTCTTCTAACTTTTTACATAGAATCTTCATATCAACTTCCGATCTGCATTGAAAAAATTCTAGAAAAAATTGAAGGAGAATGTAACACAGCTCGATTTTCTATCAACTAGTGAAGTTTGATTCAAAATTTAAAGTAGTTTTATTTGTCATACGAAAAGTACATGAGAACAACGAAACCTGAAAAAAACTATCGAACCGTCGAATTTTTTCATTCAATATAATGTTGAAATCTACCTGAATAGAAATTTATAATAAAGTTTATCCTACAAGTCATAATATAGTTCTTGTTTTCTCTTAACTGTTTTACTATAGAATTCCTAGGTTACGATGCCCACTTGGTCACTGTTTTTTGAGCTGATTAAAACAGATATAAAACTGTTGTTATGTGGTTCATGTTTGTGTTTTATGAATATTCTTGTAGCTTTCGTTATCATCGTGTATTTGTTTTTTTTTGTATAATGTATACTGTTCATACATACATACATACATACATACATACATACATACATACATACATACATACATACATACATACATACATACATACATACATACATACATACATACATACATACATACATACATACATACATACATACATACATACATACATACATACATACATACATACATACATACATACATACATACATACATACATACATACATACATACATACATACATACATACATACATACATACATACATACATACATACATACATACATACATACATACATACATACATACATACATACATACATACATACATACATACATACATACATACATACATACATACATACTAATTTTTACTAAACCAGAACTCGACGTTTCATGTATTCCAAAGACATTTGGTATAAAAAAACTTCGATTTCAAAAAGCTCAAAATTTTACAAAGCCGATTTTTTGAAAAAAATTTTGTCTGAGATTACACCAGATCTGGACGTTTCATGCATTCCCAAGACATTTGGCATCAAATAAAATATTTCTTTAGATTTGCGGATTTCTTTCAGATTATATTTTTTAGATATCACCTGATCTCGACGTTTCATGCATTTCAAAGACGTTGTACATTCTTTAGTCAGTGTATTGCTGTTATAGCGATACGAAAACTCGAAGCGAATGCTCCTAATTTCATCTTACCCTTGAAGTCAATCTATCGAACAGAGACACAGGAGCTCAACCGGTCTCTCCAACCCCGGATTTTGGAGTGTAAGGCAATCAACATCTTATTCAAGTCGTTTCATATCTCGTTCATTAAATTTAAAAATGAAGCTGCAAGATGTAACACATATCTTTATCAAATTGTAACGCCAATTGATTGTATCTGATGATGTTTGCAATATCGTCAAGCCCACCAACCATGGGAGGGTTAACCATTTCTCAAAATGTATGAAATCCTCTATGAGTTATTTGTAATTAAAATAAATTATGACGATTTTTTCCACCTTATTCTTACTTTGACCTCGACTTATAAGTGTCATATACCATTCGGTTCAGTTCGTCGAGTACTCAAAATGTCTGTGTATGGTTGTGTGTATGTAAAAAAATCTGCATTCGATTTTCTCGGAGAAGACTGGACCGATTTTCACAAATTTAGATTCAAATGAAAAGTCTTTTGATCGCATAGATTGCTATTGAATTGAACAACCTTAACGGAGTAAAATGAAAAAGAGTGCAAAAAACCGACAAAAGTTCACTCAATTTCCTTAAAAATCGCTCATCCAATTTTCACAATTTTCAACTGAAAGGTCTTACAACCCTATATAATCCTACCGAATTTAATTCGGATACGTCTTCCGGTTCCGGAATTACAGGCTGGTAAGTATAAAAATTGCAATTTCAGGAGCGTGTTTTTATACATGACACGGAAAAATCAAACCAAATTCATTCAAGCCGTATATTTCTTTATTCAGATGTATAATTCTTCAATCAAGCAGGTATAATTAGTTGATGACCAAATACGTTGATTTTGAGTATACCGATTCATCGTTCCTGGCTCCGGAAGTATCGGGAAAAAGTTAGTGTGCTCCAATCCAGAAATCACTCTAATTTCTTGGAAACAATCAGATCGATCTTCGCAAACTTATATTTGAATAGAAAGTATTATGTTCCTATAAGTTAATGTATAATTGTATACAGATCTGGCTTCTGGTTCCGGAGATACAGGGTAATGTGTATGAAATTGTAATGACAGGATGCGATAATGCAAAAAACGTAAAAATTCTTGTTCAAAACAGTTACAATTTACGGTACTCCCTTCATCTAAGATCCATTAGTCATCTCATATACAAAAACCATTAGTTAGAGTGAGATCTGTTGTCTCTGTCCGTTAGATTGACTTCAAGAGTAAGATGAAATTAGGAGCAATTTTCGAATGACTTTTTTTCAGTATTGCTTCACAGAGCCGAAACGAAGATATTGTATTTGATTTTATCGTGGATTGAAAGTTGGTTGACGTAACCCTTGCTTAACAAGTAACCCTACAAAAAGAAGTCCGGAGAGGTTAATTCAGGTGATCTGGGTGATCAATGTCGTCGCTATATTTTTTCCGATATGCCGTCGTACGAAGTTAACTATCTACAAAACTCTGTTTAGACCGGTTATCCTCTGCGGGCACGAGTCCTGGACAATGCAATGCTGTCACTATTTCAGCGCGTTGTTTCAGCACGAAGCGATCCATTTCAAAAACTGTACTGAATTGACGTTTACAAAATATATCTGAAGAAATCGCTCGGTTGGTAAATGTGAACGTTATTCAGCGTTTACATACTGACATAAAAGATGGAGCACCCCGTACAAACATCAACGTATTCAGCAATAATAAACAAATTTAACAGTTATACCTGGTAGTGTGTCGAAAGTGGCTCAAATGGAAGTCTATAGCACAATTAAAACTGGAGCTCTCCTTGATACGTTAGAAAGTAAATGGGATCCGAAGATTCGATAGTGCAATAGACCAAGCCCTGATGGCAAAAATGCACACTAATTTGTTACTAGAGCGATTAGTAGAATAAATTCACGAAAATAATATTCTTGTTACCATTGAGTTCTACTGTATCACAATACAGTATGCTAGCATAATATAGCAGAATTCAATGATGATAAATTCACACTTAAATCTCGTATTACCCATGGTTTGCTGTTGGGTCAGAGTAAAAGAGATTTACAATTGTTCTGAGTAACTTGAATAGAAATCAATAACAGAAACGGTGGCAAAGTTCCCGATACCTACAATTTTTTTAAACTATTCAGTTTTCGAGTTACAGGATTCGAAGTGTGTGCAACAATACTTCCGTTCATTTCGAAAATCAGTCGTGAGTTGAATTGGTCTCTACTATCGTGCAAAACATACTGAAGAAGTTCTGCAAAATTTCATTAAAAAAACGCAGAAATCTGATGGCTTGCTACTCCAAAACTGCAAAGATAAATAATATCTTAACAAATCGAGAAAATTAAAAAATAGTAAATGAGGAGCTAGACTTTATCTTACAGCAAACTTCACAGCCAAGCTATAAATGAACAAGGTCATTGCATGACTCAGTGCTACGATCCTACTGACACGTATTCATGCTTACAAACATCTCTTGACACATATCTCTATTAAACAGCCGAACGAAATATGGAGCATAGCCAAATAATAGAGACGAAAATAAATTTGCCGCCAGAATCAGAAGTGAAATGAAACGTGTCCTTGCACGAGTTTCCCGAACAGTGACCATAAAAAATTAGTCCGCAATCAGTGGTCGATACTTTTCCATAAATGTATCTGCAATTTTATGACGGTGCGCTCCGTCCCTCCCGTAGGTCAAAACGGTGGACTGTGACAAATCTGTCCCAATCCAAAGGATCGAAAACTGCAAATTTTCTGAATTATGACTTGTAGCCTCGTTTCTTAAGTTTTTTCATCTTCCATAAACGAAGCGGTACAAACTACAAGACAATATTCCGAGAACCATAAAAAATGGGTCTCATTACTCCCGGGACACTTTTTTATAACTTTGCATTTATGTTTTTATTATGTAACTTAGTCAGCACTCTCTGTGCTAAATGCACTCGATCTAGTTTGGTAGTTCGAGTATCAATTCCTGATGATCTGCGGGAGATTCTACAGTTTTCCTGTACTGTTCCTCTTTTATGGCAACTAGGAACAGAATACCAATGGAAGCCAATGGCGATGATCGCCATTTTGAAGTAAATCCATTATCGAATATTGCGTATATCGGAGCGAAACAGTAGGCTGGGTTTACATTCACCCCTTTTCGTTATGATGAGCTCTGTTCTAGAAAGATTGTCCCTACATTCGACAATAAGAAAGGGTTGAATGAAGCTTTTTGAACTCTTATATGGAAAAATGTTATTTACTTTCATCAATAAAAATGTTCTCTATTTCACTAATTAATGCAACTGAAATACGTCGACATTTGGCCTCTATTGAAGTTGGTTCTGTGGTGATATTGGCTAGTGATTTTACGGTAAGGTGCATATTTTGGTTGCCCTGTATGATCTGTCTGATTAGGGAAGTGCTAGCAAACTTAGTCCTATAACTTGACCATAGCTATAATTGCCAACCATATGTCTTCGTGTGGTTCGTTTCAAACTGCACCGATTTCGGTTAAGTCCATAAAACACAATGTGTTGAGTCTTCAAAGTACTCCTTTCGTATCCTTTTCCATGCAACCGGATGGCACCATCTCTGCATGGGGCATCCTTCTGTTGCACAATACGGTCTCCGAGAAGTTAAGAAATTCAAAAGATAAAACGTGGATGAAACCCGAGCATAAAAGACACTGAATACAATGACATACACATTATTACCGATTATTGCAAGATGCGAAAAAAGTTGATGGTAAACCCGCATGTATACTCCGGGCCCGATCTGAAAACCATAAATCAGCATGATTTGTGATCTGGCATTCTTCACTCCCTTCTGTCTAGGAAGACACCGAGAACCTGCTGGACATCGGGTTATGGGTGAGCAGGCAGCAAAAGAAAAGGCTTGCGACAGCTCTTCCGAGAAAATCTATGTCGATACCTAGCTAGTTTCTCCAAGCGGGTTTTGATTAAGCTGCTCTAATCTGACCGATAAATAAACAATATGAAACACGTTTGCGCAACAAACTAACGATATTTCCAAATCCGGTTACTCACTCAAACCATAAAGTCTTGCTCATTTTCCTAACCGATTTCACCATTTAGGATAGTTCTGGTTTGCTTCCTAAAGAAACTTCAAAAATGTAACTGATATTCTCGTGCAACCCGCTTCGATGTCACCGTTTCCTACCAAACTGGAGCGAAATCCTCAGGACATTTCAATCTCTGAAAAAGTAATAAATTATCCCTTTTTTTGTCCCACCCACAGCAAAAGTGTGAAGATTTTGAAAGCCAACTGTCGCTGCTTTAAGGAAAAAAAGGAAAACCTTTTTTATCACTGTTCAACGGAAAGTATTTGCTTTATCCTTTGTACCAGGACATGGAAAAAATGACGTCAAAAAATCGTTAAAAATTAGCTACGGACGGATTGATCACCGAACGGATCGGATTGGGACAACAAATGTTTTCAATTCTTTGAACGGTAAACTGAATAGTCATGAAAACTCTTCAGATCATTCCCTGCTCTCTCGAGGCACATAATTAATTATCATGAAGGCAAACGACGGTGCATTCTCTACCAGGGAAAAGGTCGTAGTGAGTAAGAATGAGTTTGTCATGGTAACAGACTGAAGTATGTATGCTCCAAAACTAAAAAAACTAGTATCAGTTGTTATCGATTTCATCGAAACTTAATTTTACTTGGTTGAGAATTACAACACCACCTAGCTTCAGGTGTGTATACAGTGGGGTGCTTTAGGGGTTCAAACCCCCTACGAAACTCAATGAATTGTTATATTATGAAAAGTCTTCTCTTCAAATAAGTGAATCATGAAATAAATAATTTTCAGCAAACAACTTTGCAATAAATTCTCAAATAATTATATTAAAAATTTCATTTCCATGGAAATTAATGACCATGTTCTGAAACACCCCCCGAAATTTTTTTCTGAGAAACTAAAGCAATATAAAATTGTATAAATTGTATAAAATTCGACATTCATAATATTACACACACACTAGATACACCACAAATCAACTGTCGATCCCAGCAATTGGAATTTTGATTCGGCCGACTGATGTTTTGTCACTCAGCTCAAAGTACTTCTGTTAGTAAATATTTCTTTTAGCTGGTAAATCGATTGAATTCAAACTTCGGCAGTTCGGCTGCTCTTATAAGCCAGCTGTATGTTGAAATTCCGACCAGACAGGATTTAAAGTGTCAGTGGAATTTGAGCACTAGCTTTGTAATTATCCTGTAAACTGATGAATTGGCTGCGAACTTCGTTGAAACAGAAAGTCAAGCTCCGCATCGGAATGTACAATACTCATACTTAGATAATGTTCAGGAGTGTTCTCATTCAAGATGCATAATTTATAACTTGACTTTGGAAATCATAACAACATAAAAACCGGAAGTCGCAAAAGTCGCAAAAGTGTTTTTTTTTTCTCGTATGTCAATCTTTTTATCAACAGAAATAGAATCTACCAGATTTAAACTTGACAGTAGAACTATTCAAATAAAAAAAACTGAAACGACTTGCAGGAGGTACGTTTATTCCAGTTTCATTCAGTTTATTCTATTATGCATCTGCCAACATTTTGAGGTGCTGAAATTGTTCTTAAATCGGATTTCCAATCTCGGTAGCTGGCTTCCTGCAGAATTTTCAGTAAATGTACTTTTTATCACAGTAGTACCTGGAGGGCACTACTGTCAAAAATGTCAATTACTCGCATTTTTTGTGTCAACGGTCAAAACATTCGTTATGAACTGTCGAATTCCATGAAAAGTTGTTTCAATTCCAGATACTTCTCTGTTATGAAAATAATGATTTTACAAAATGGCAGCCCTTAGTTTGCAACTTGACTTGTATGGCATACAACTAACAGTCTGACAATCAGGGTTGCGAACGGTACTGGAGAATGATACGAAACAGTAGACAGTCGAACCGCACATATGCCAGCAGTCGCCGACTGTACTTCTCCGTGACTGTAGAAATGAAAATTGTCATAGGTCTCATGACATTCTCTCTCGTGCTTGTTGCCGTTTGCTCTCATAGGTAGCTGTTCTACTCTCTTCAATCTGGGAATGTCTTGCCACAATGAACAGTACACCCGGCGATAAGACGATAATTAGGTTAAAACCCGGTCTAAATAAAACTTATAAAACTTAATGAACAGTAGCTCCTTCCAAATTCAGGAACTATCGAGGGGCAGTCGCCAACAAGGCTCAACTTTGAAATTCGTTTGATGTCTATTCTCATGATGTGTAGGACTGCTTTTGTTTGTATCTTTGCGTGTTTTGTTTCTCTGCACTCCCGAGTAGATAACTGCTTTAACTTCCAGAATGTTGATGGTGAGTTTATTTTGGCAGTATATCATCCCATTTTAATTCTAGGTGTACTGCCCATACTCGCATATCAGTCCCATATCGATGTTCGCCAAATTTGAGTTAGCTTGAGGAATGAAATCTCTTCCAATATACTCTCAGAAATTGCAATAAAATTCGAGGGTTTGTTCAGTAAAAAAATATCAACCCATGTCTGTCCCATATGCACAGCACCCGCATGTCAGTCCCATTCAGTGCAATTTTCAATAATTTCATTTGTTGCAATATTGGAATAGCAAAGGCGTATTACCGATATTTCAACAAAAAATTTGTTTTACAGAATCCTTTGACGTCAACGGAAGCCGCTACAAAAACATGATGTAGAATTAACACTGTTGGCGGGATGTGTTTGTAATTTTCTCACGAAATGAAGTATGTAACATGGTTCAAATTCTTTTCAGAGCTAATATGTGGTGTTTTCGGGTATGTAGCTCAAATTCTCCAAGTTATCAAGTATTTCCGTCTTGGTAAATATGAAATAAAAGTGTTCTTGGTTATAGCAGCTAGGCGTGATTCGACGGATCAATGCTTACACTTTTCTATCTATATCTTCTTGTTTATCCAAAAAATGACAACCGCACTCACTCAAAGAAAAATCTCGTCACCTGTCCATTTACCATCGTTACAAAAAGTGTTACACATGGGTTCTTCTGTAACAAATTGATACAATTCATAAAGGCAGTATACAGCATTGCTATATATGGATGTGAGCCTACACTGAAATTAAAAAAATACGTAAAAGTTATCTGAAAAAAAAACAAGTAATATTTTTGCATGCAGCTTTTCATATAACTTCTATGTGCTAATCACTTATATTTATGAAAGATGAATCTGATGACATTTATTGGAACGATCAAATATATGTGTTGTGAAATACTAATAAGAGTTAGTGGTCCTTCCAATGTTGTTAAAGTGGAATGGCAATGAAAGTTATTAGAGTTGGTCGTACATTTTATGTGTTATACCTATAAGAATGACTGATGTGATATGTCATTAACTTTCTTTGAAGTAGGTTTACCATTTTTTTAATTATATTTATAAAAACTTATTATAATCAGGAGCAATAAAAATAATAAACTTTTCTGGCGTAAATGGTAATTATCTATCTCATGCAACTTATGTGCAAAATAATTGAAAGTCGTCTCGTAATACCAATCGGTATTACTATGAATCAAATACAGCTTGAAGTTGTCGATGGCGAACGCTATCCTGGAATTGTCAACTCAATATTCTAGAATTGTCAGGAGGTTCAACACATATGTGTTGGTAATGTAAAACATTTGTGTGTTTTGCGTCTCTTGGTCAACAAAAAAAACGTTGTTATATTAACTCCGGATCAATCCAGCAGATTTCAACCAAACTTGGCGCAGACACTTATTGCACTTGGAAAGTAGTATTTTCATGTGGATGGTTGCTCGCCCAATTCATATTTCCGGAGATGGAGCTCAGCTTTGTTTTTTTTTTTTTGCTCACTAAACCAACGATAGAGACGGCCAATCTTATTTATTACCGGGTGCTAAATTTCTTCGGTACCCCACTGGTCCCTAGCAGGACGGTTTTAGGTGAAACTGTTCGAATATGAAAGGGGGGGAAAGAGGCCAAATATCTAATTGATCTTGATACATTGGAGCCTTTGTGTTACAATTTTTGAGGGACTGATGCGGGTTAAAATGAATAACCACTGACGTTGGAGACAAGTTGCGCTGCTGAACCCTGAATATTTTTGAAGACTAAGAATTTGAGGCTTTGATGCATGAAGATCAGTAACATATACAAGATAAGCTGGTTTCATCCTTGTACTTTACACTCGCCTAAATACTACGGATTCATCCAGAACTTGTTAATTATGCGCCACATGAATTGAATGCGACATTATGTGTCTAAAATGTTGGTAGAGCGGCATTAAAAGTTACTGTTGTCGCTTTGTCACTAGAGATGAAAAGGGGTTTTATTATAGTAATCCTAGTGACCAAGTGTTGGACCACTAATGAACTATTGCATCAAACCCAAAAAAATGTGTAAAAATGCTTCAGTTTCCGCTATACAGTAGCTTGAAAATATTTCGAATAATCATTAACTTCTTGACTCAATAACATAGCTCAAAATTTTTGACTGTACAGTAAAAATTCTATCCTGGATAAATCGATTTTTCGAAAAATGTGAAAAAAAATCTTTCATTGTTTTCCCTGGAAACAACCTTACGCATGACGATTGATTATATCACGAGTTTTTTTTCTGACAAATAAAATATGATATTCACAGCATTGGACGGATTCTTAGTGTCCGTAGGTTTATATTACTGTTTTTTGTAACAGCAGGTCGGGTCCCAGATCGGTATGCAGTTAATTTACTCAAAAATTCTACCAAATGAAATTTTACAACCGCCTCAAGTTATAATTCCAATATCAAAATAGAAATTTTGCAAAAATTTTTGAAAACATTTGCAGAAACTAGTTGCTCAATGACAAATTCTTTAAATATAATATTGATTGAAACACATTTTACGGTCATTTGATTTCTTCCAATGGTATAGTCCATAGTCGAGAACACATGTTTTACAGTTGGACAACAAAAACGGTTTCCGGTAACACCCGATACTTTATGTTTTGTATTCAAACATTCGTGTCCCAAGAGCACTCAGGACTTGTACTTGCAAGAAAGTGAAAACCAAAATAAACAATCCACTTGGTGGAACTAAACAAATGGCGAAGGAAACTTAACCCTATCACACATTCATTCGCCTAGCCGTTTACCCATCCGTCATATGTCAAATGTTGAAAAGCGGAAAAGTATCACTCACCAGAACTAGTTCTTCTTCTTTGTTCTTCACGTTGCCAGCAAATTACTTGATAATTGTAGACCCTTTTCAAACCTCCAATTCTAGTTTAGGGTGCGGATCGAGATGGTGATTGAGAAGGGTTGGAGAACTAGCTCAATTTTTACCCTTTTGCCGAAATTTTACACTTCAAACAAATGTTTTCCCTTTTGAGGACTACGGCCAATTATTGGAGTGCTTTATCCACTCGATCCATTCCATCACACGTGGTGGAAGGTTCGGAGATAAAAATCTGGATCGATTCCACTTGAAACCATTTATCTTCATCCGAGCTTCGTCCTGCTAATGATAGCTGCCGCAAAAAGCAACCGCAACGCGAAACGTCGCCAAGATTACGCTGGGGGACATTCCGAAACTGTCTGCTGGACCATTTGTTTTACCGACCACATATAATACATCTATCTTTGTATTTGGGTTGATGGTGCCGCGTGACCAAAGGACGAGATACAATGTATTACGTTTATTTGCATAAGACAGGCGACATTACCACCGGATATCATCCATAATCTTTGGCATTCTTGTATGTTGATGCCGTATATGAGCCCAACAGACCATTTGGCTTGTTATTTCTTTTGATTGGACATAATAGAATGCCTTTCAATAGTTCTTGGTCGATATTGAGATTTATGCCGAAATTCAAATATTTTCTCTCAAGAAAATGTGATAAGTGAGAAACAAATATTTACTGTATTCAAAATTGTGAATATTTGCTCGATTCGACTAGAAGCTATGAAGGTAGCAAAATTTGATGAATAAAATATTGTAATTGTAATGAGTTTAACTGCAAACCAATGTATGCAACCAGCCCCGAAAACCATTCTCATAATCCCACAGTCCTTCAACAGGGTGCCAAATTAGAATCACTTAACCAAACCATTACTCTCAGTCGGTTCGAATCGTCATCAACGAAGCGGATAATTAGATTTACTGTTTGCTTCATCGTCTGCCGCCACCACTATCGCATCGGATTCCACGGACAGACGATGAATTTCCTTCTGACGAATGATGACACATTTCAGTGAGACACTTTTCGAAGGCAGGGAAAATTAACAATCCTTCCCGCTTCCGGTCTTGCGGATCCACATGTTGCTCGCCACCAGAAACCATTGCCTATCGATATGCACGCTTCCGGCTGTTCTTCGCCGTAGTTTGGTTCAGGTTGCGAGCCTAAACGCAGGTTTCAGCCAACCACGGCTCTCGGTCGGCACACGTGTAAATTCTATTTTCGGTTTGACACATCCTTCGCGATAAAGTGAAACCAGGAACAAAACGAAACTAACCAACTCAGCGCATCCCATTTCCCGGAGGCCTCTTTTTCTTCACGGGTCTTTCCTCCGCCAGATTACGCGGCGTTACGCTTGGAAGGAAAACTTTATTACTTGTATTCTCCGGGTTGTTTTTCCCACACGCGTACTGAGGACTTGAAAGGCGTACTCGTACGTCTAGTAGGCATATTCATCTTGATAAACCGGCCGGCACCGCCTGGCACTGGTGGTTGAACACAGAAACCCGAATCTTAAGACTATTTGGTTGACACTTCTTCCAGTCAAGTTAGGTTGAGAATGACACTGCTCTAGTAAGAATGGATTATAAGCGATAGAGACAAGGAGATGGTACAGTGGTGTACTCGTTCGTTTGCATGAACCTACACAATTGCACGCGTTTTTGGCGGAAATGCATTAGGTTGACAGGTTGGTTGGCTTGACATGGTTGAAAAAATCATGTAAATTTACGTCTAGATAGATGCACATGATACGAACGTTGCAAACGATCTAAATGTACAACCCAAAAGATGTAAAATAATGTCTTGTTGATTTCACAGTTAATTGACCTGATTTTGATAACAACGCAGACGGACAATTCAGATTTAAATGGTAATGAATGTGATATCAAGCCATCATTCCCAAAAAAACGGCATGTACTGATTTACGTCATGAGTGATTTTAATTTTTTTTTTAAATTGTGAATATTACATGTGACATAATTCTACAAACGATACAATTCATAACTACATAACTTTGCAAATGACGCAATATTACACTCGTACAGAATTTTACAGGCTCGGAATGTAATTTACACTCGGCTACCAAGTGCCGCTGTATGGATTTATACGTATCAATTATCCATCTAGCAGATATGTGCTTCTGTAGTTCAGCCGAATAACTGACGTGCTTTGTGATGTTTCTCGGTTCAAGTCGCGTTATTGCTATCGATCTTTTATTTTTTATACCATTCTATTTCAGGCCATGGAATTTTCAAATCACATAATTTCACATGTTCTCTAATATAAATTTGTGTGAAATACGACGCTCCAAATATGTGCATCTTATAAGATGTAAAATCACAAGATTTTTTTGAACTGTGTATAATTCAAACATATATTGCACATTCTCTTCTTACACAAAACGTTATTCTCACAAATTGATTAAATTTAATTTCAATGCAAATCACACATATTAACAATTTGAAATATTATTTTTGCGTTTCGTCTTCGACTCATCAGTGCAGAGCAGTTCAAATTGAACTGCTTAGTGCTAAACTCGGTAGTTAAATTTGAACCGCTAAGCAGACGTTAAGTTTCTGCTACTTACAGAACACTTTTTGTTTTGCAACGGAGTGCAAGTACCCCAATAAAAAATTCCAATATATTGTCAAAAAAGTAAGTTTATCTCGAAGATCTTCTTACGTTCGCTGTATTGCAATTATAATACCACTTGATATCATTTTTTATTTTTTTTTTCAGTGCAAAATAAACTCAAATAACTTTCCATCCGTCAAACTTTGGAATGAGCCGAAGTATTAGTCAAATTTAACTACTCGACCAAAAATAACTGCTCGACTGTCAAATTTTAACTAAAAGTTAACTTTGTTCGCGAGATTGCCCATGGCTTTAAAAGCTATTCTCATCTCTGGTTGGACGAAAATATTTCTTTTGTTCCCCTCCCAATAAAAAATATAATTACTTTTAAGAGCATTTATCTATATAAATATTAACTAAACTAACCGAAAGCAAACCCTGTTTCCTCAAAAGGAATCAGAGAAAAACCAAATATCGTAATATTTTCTATTGCTCGTCAACTAGAAAATCGAATGTCAAATGCAACCCAAGGGTAGCAAACAAAAAGCAATATAACCATGTCAGCTTAATTAATTTCAAATACATCTTGACTACAAGAATTTCCCTGATACTTGTTATGGTGCAATAGATGTCGAGGAAAAGAGATCGGAAACACCTACGAGTGTCACAAGATCTCCAAAGCAATCCGGAAACCCAGTGACAATGGAAATTTAAAAAAAAACTTAACACAATCAATCATTTCCATCCGAGCTTAGCGAAAATCATTATTTTTTATGTTGTCTTCGATGTGTTATGACTTTTCACATAATAATGTCAGAACATGAAAATGGAAAGAAGTTGTTTTTTTATTTTATTTTGTGTGCAGCTATTGTTAGTTGTTGCTTATTTTCCGAACCTTGGCTGGAACCTTAAGGAGCTGTATACCTTAGGGTAGAGAAAATAAGCCCATATCTTTTGATTAACCTAAGGAATGTTAAAATTATTAAGCGATTAATTCAGGCCCATGCGCAGGAGTCATTGAAGAGGGTGGTTGGTTTGGTTTTAGGGGGGGGGGGGGGTTGTGGTTAGGATTCAAGGGAAGGGGGGTTCAAAAGTTGGCGAAGGCGCAAATTTTTTCCGGAGCAGGAAATTGAACATAAAGTTACATTTCAATTCTGTACGTTTCAATGTAATTTGAACGCAAAACTAAGCGATAATTGAAAGATACAGTTCTATTCATTGACAATTCAGTTCAGTTTTGCACCGATGACAATCAAACTTTCGATTCAACCGATGTCTATTCCATGTTACCCAGGTAACCAGTGAGCACTAATAGTGGCAGTAAAATAGCCACTTATGAGCACCAAAAATTCTTATAGCTCTATATCTGCAATCTGAAAGCTCATCTGTTGTAAAACTTTCAGAATTTAGCTTTCAGAATGCTCACCAGTCATAAATAAGCATTATCTATGAATAGCCGGCCCTAATTCAGCCTCAAGAGTGATTGAAGTGTCAAATAGCGATAATTTACTGTCATAATGCGGCATTAGTATGTGCTTATTGGTTATCTGGGTACTATTAATTTACATGTCGTGTAAATTTCATTCTTTCTTTCTGTGCTCGACCTATTCTATATTATTTGTGGATATTTTATCAAGAAATGTCTGCAGGTTTTGAGAAAAATATGTGAATATGACAAAGTTGGTGGTTTGTGTTCTAGAACGTCACGTAGTACTTCAGAACGTAGTTTTCACCAGATTTTTCTCTTAATTCTCACGTAGAATACCTTTTCCATATGAAATGCATGAGAATACGTTATTGAAATGTCATCAATTAAATTCAAAACTTCAAAAAACTTGATTTGATATGATTTATTCCATGAAAATAAAATGATTGAAATTAGTTTTGTTTTCGTCGACTGATAAATAAAACTTTTATCGTGCATGAACATGAACATGTAGTCTAACTAACCTGAAAACCTAAACCTCTTATGAGTCATACAATTTAAAATAAAAACAATTTTTATGGATTCCCTTTCTTCAGATTTTATTTTTCCGATTGTTTTGACGCGATTATGAAGATTTTCATTAAATTCCCAGTACTAACCGATAGTTATTAATATTTTATTATTAAGGGGCCATTTACAATCTTAGAAAAGCGACCATCGTTGAGTGGAACTTCAAAAGAAAAATAACAGTTTTTTTGGAACAACAAAATAGGTATAGAATTCGCTCAAACTTCAAAAAAAAATTCCGAGGCCCGAAGGCCCAATCGATTCAGCTCGACGAACTGAGCAAATGTCCGTGTGTGTATGTGTGTGTGTGTGTGTGTGTCTGTATGTGTGTTATCAACAAAGAGGTCAAGATCTCTGAGATGGCTGGACTGATTTTGATCAAACTAATTGCGAATGAAAGGTCTCCCCCTCATCCAGAACGCTATTGAATGGTTTTGAGATTGGATGTTTACTTTTTGAGTTATACGAAGTTTTATCACAAAATTTTCAGTTTTTTGACAGTATCTGTCACACTTGACCTTGAAAACAGAATATGTTTCCAGACTTAAATTCCACACGGTAAAAGCTATCCAACAAGCCACAGATTGTTGAAAACCGTCATTTTCAACGGAGATATCGCCATTTTTGTGTAAGCGACTTTTCCCCCTATTCCAGCAGTAGGAGTTTTGAGCGCTGTATGACAAAGCAATGCTTGGGAGCAACGTGAAACACGATTTTTTATACTGTTACATACAACTGTTTCTAAGTACCAAAAAGACTGCACAGCATCCTATTTCATGACATTTTGCCTCGGACCGATTTTAGCACGATTCGTTTTTGGCAACATAATCGTTCGAATATAACATATGTAAACCAGATGATGGCAGAATTTTCGAGTTGAAAGCAATTCCTTAACTACTTACAGCAATAAATGCTGGAAGAACATAACACCCATATACCATTCGAATCAGTTCGTCGAAATCAGCAAATGCGTGTGAGAGAAATAATTTTACTAAATTTTCTCGGAGATGACTCAACCGTTTTCTACAAACTCAGATTCATATGAAAAGTCGTATATTCCCAAACAAGGTTCCTGAATTATGTTTGGATCCGATTTCTGGTTCCGGAACTACAGGATGATATGTGAAACGAAATTAAAATTGTGTAACTCATTTTTCTCGTAAATGGCTGAACCGAACTGAGATTCAAATGAAAAGTTAACATCTTGCTTTTCAGTCAGATCCAACTTCCAGTTGATCAGTATAAAAATGTCTATTTCACATAAATTAATCAGGTTTATCTGCAGATTTGGATAATCGATAATCAAATAAACATATTTTAGTTTTATTGGTATTCAGTTTTCGATTCGGAAGGTACCCAAAAATTTAATTCGCACTACGATTTCTCAAATATGTCTTTAATCCACCTAGTGGTGTAATGATGCCTTTCTCATATATAATATTGTGGTTTTCTATTCAGAATTATTTTCTTCGATTTTTTAAAGAAACCAAGGAATTGTTTGTGTATTAACTAGTATAACTTAAATTTTGAATATTTTAAACAATTTTGCCATCGTACTCAAAACGACGATTTTATTTCTTGTTGTATTCGAAAATATGCAGTAATTTTTGGTAGGACCATAAGACCTTTCATTTGTACCTAAGATTGGAAATAACGGAGTCCAGTTTAGAAATTTTATTACGGTTTTTGTTTCGCCGCATTAAGTGACGGTGTACAATATGTTATTTAACGCACTTTTCCCTATAACTCCGGAACCGAAAGCCGGATCCAGATAAAATTCAGGAATTCCGTATGAGACCTTTCATTTGAATCTAAGTTTGTGGAAATCGGTCGAACCATCACTGAGAAAAGGGAGTGAGATCCATTTTGGAATATATGACCACTATTTCCGATGCTTCCGGAACCGGAGACCGAGAATCAGGATAGCCGGAATCGGTTTTTTTAGTTGCCTACTGATAATGACTATTGATTTGTGTAGTTTTGAGACCAGTTTAGATTTTTTTACAGTTTTGCCTTTCTCATATAGAAAGGTTATGCAATCACTTGAAAAACCGACTAGTGAAAATTCGCCCGGAGGGCCAAGTGTCATATACCATTCGATTCAGTTCATCGAGCTGAGCAATGTCTGTGTGTGTGTATGTGTCAAATAATCTCACTAGGTTTTCTCGGAGATGGCTGAACAGTTTTTGACAATTAGATTCAAATGAAAGGTCCCGTGGTCCCATACGGAATTCCTGAATTTCATCCGGATCCGTCTTACAATTCCGAAGTTATAGGGTAAAGTGTGTTCAATATTGTACACCTCCACTTAGACCAGCGAAACAAAAAACGTAAAAAAAAATTCTAAGCTGGTCTCAAAACTAAACAAATCGATAGTCATTATCAGTAGGCAACTAAACAAACCGATTCCGGCTAACCTGGTTCCTGGTATCCGGTTCCGGAAGTACCGGAAACAGTGGTCATATATACCAAAATAGATCTCACTCACTTTTCTCAGCGATGGTTTGAACCGATTTTGACAAATTTAGATTCAAATGAAAGGTTTGATGGTCCCATACGAAATTCCTGAGTTTCATCCGGATCCAACTTTCGGTTTCGGAGTTATAGGGTAAAGTGTGTTAAATATTGTACAGCGTCACTTAAACCGACGGAACAAAAACCGGTTCCGGCTATCCTGGTGCCTAGTATCCGGTTCCGGAATAACCGGAAATAATGGTCATATATACTTTTGACCGATTTCCACAAACTTAGATTCAAATGAAAGTGTGTTCAATATTGTAAACCATCACTTAAAATATTTTCGGATGCAACAAACATTTAAATCGTAATTTGGAGTGCGTACTAGTAGAGTTTGTGTGTCATGTTAGTTGGTGGCCGTACGAACCGACTTTGATTAAACGGTTCTCGGGTGCCGGTGCCGGAAGTGCATATAAAAGTGAACCCACTTTGTTTTCTTAAGGATGTCTCACGCAATCAAAGCACTGTTTTATTCTTATTTTGTGTGCATGGGAAAGGCATCATTACACCACTAGGTTGATTAAAACAGCTTTTTGTTCCGTCGGTTTAAGTGACGCTGTACAATATTTAACACACTTTACCCTATAACTCCGGAACCGAAAGTCGGATCCGGATGAAACTCAGGAATTTCGTATGGGACTGAAATGCCTCGAGCATGCATACTTGCAAATAGTGCTCTCGATGTTTCTCTCATATCGGAGCTCACAACTCGGGATATTTGTGCTGTCACAGTTGGTATGACTACTGATGGCATAGACAGGAAATATGTCTATTGTTCGGCATATTTGCCGCAAAACCAACCTTCGCCAAGCGATGACTTCAAAAAGGTTGTATCATACTGCTGCAAAAGCGATTTACCGCTTGTAATCGGCAGTGACATAAATGCTCACCATATCATTTGGGGCAGCACAGATATAAATTGGAGAGGCTCTGATATAATGGAATTTGTGAGCAGTACAAACCTGCACATAGTCAATGCAGGAAACCGTCCAACTTTTGCGAGAGCTGGAAGAGAGGAGGTTTTGGACGTAACTCTCTGCTCTCATAGAATTGCGCATGAGTTGGTGAATTGGCTCGTCTCCGATGAGCTCGAACCTTCGTTGTCTGATCATAAGTACATCTTCTTTGATCATTCAAACGTTAAATTTGATATTATCACATATCGTAATCCCAAATCTACAAACTGGGACCTCTATGAAGAGGGCTTGGCGACTAGATTTTACGGGTACCAACCAACAATTGAAACCCCAATTGATTTGGAAAATGTTGTCGACGAGACAAATTCACTCATAGTTGCAGCATATGAAGAGGCTTGTCCACTTCGGATTGTGCGAGCTACTAGAGGAACTCCTTGGTGGAATGCTGAACTTGCTAGACTAAGGAAACTATGCAGAAGAGCTTGGAACCACCGACGCAGAGATGGGTCGGGGGCATTCGTGTCGGCTCGAAGGGCTTCAGAACAAATTGGCTCAAATGACACGTTCCCCTTGATATGATATCAACGAGGCTAGCAGATTAAATAAGTTACTTTCGAAGTCTAAGGACTTCAATGTCAGTTTCTTAAGAACTTCAGATGGTGAACACTTGTCTGATGAAGGTGATGTACTTCACTATCTTTTTAACACTCACTTTCCAGGATGTATGGATCCATCACCGACAGCTCTTCCCGAGACTTTTTCAGGTAGTTACGATTCTTGGGCCCTTGCTCGAAGCGTTGTGACGATTGAATCGGTCAAATGGGCAGTTGAGAGTTTTGCTCCGTACAAGTCTCCTGGAAAGGATGGAGTTTTCCCAGTGTTACTGCAGAAAGGGTATGAACATTTCAAACATGTTTTGAAGAAAATACTTACTTTTAGTCTTGCGACAGGATAAGAGCCTGGCAGGAAATAACTGTCAAATTTATTCCCAAAGGCGGTCGCGACACTTATGAGGAAGCGAAGAGTTTCAGGCCTATCAGTCTTAGCTCATTTCTTCTTAAAACAGTGGAACGCATAGTAGATCACTATATCAGGAATGTTAGTTTGGGCGTGCATCCGCTACATGGAATGCAACATGCTTACCAGCGTGGAAAGTCCACTACACCCCTGTTACATGATGTTGTGTACAACATTGAAAAAGCTTTCTCACAAAAGCAATCTTGCTTGGGAGTTTTCCTAGATATTGAAGGTGCCTTTGATAACGTGTCTTTCAATTCAATTCTGGAAGCAGCCCGTGGTCATGGCATACCTTCAAGTATCACAAATTGGATACACGCAATGCTTAGCAATCGACTTCTTTGTTCATCGCTTCGGCAAGCAGAGATTAGAAAGCTGAGTGTCCGTGGGTGTCCTCAAGGTGGTGTACTATCCCCACTTTTATGGAACCTAGTCGCTGATGGTTTGTTAAGGAAACTTGATAACCTTGGATTTCCGACTTATGGTTTTGCCGACGATTATCATATATTGATGACCGGTATAAGCATTAACACTCTCTTTGATTTAATGCAGCAAGCCCTGCGATCTGTTGAACAATGGTGTTGTCAGGTTGGATTATCTGTAAATCCGGGCAAAACATCAATGGTGCTTTTCACTCATCGTAGGATAATCACAGGAGCTCGTCCGTTGCAGTTCTTTGGTTCAGAGGTGACTGTGGTCGAACAAGTTAAATACGTCGGGGTTATTCTTGACTCAAAACTGAATTGGTCTGCTCACATTGACTTCAGAATTAAAAGAGCTTGCATGGCTTTCGGCCAATGCAGACGAGCTTTTGGAAAATCATGGGGACTCAAACCCAGATATATCAAAGCTCAAAGCTAAATCATCTCCAAAGGATGGTCCTAATGGCGATGACAGGAGCATTCACGACAACTCCTACTGCTGCTCTAGAGGCGCTACTGTGTATTAAACCACTACATGTGTTCCTAAAACAAGAAGCATTATCTTGTGCATACCGTCTTAGGGTTACAGGGCTTTGGAACAGTAACCCATTAGATTATGCTACCAGCCACACTCGCTTGTGGTCTCAAATGGTTACGTGGGATGAGTATTTACTAGCTCCTAGTGACCTAACTCTCACATGCAGTTTTCCTTTCAAAACATTCAATGTGAGCTATCCTCTTCGTGAGGAATGGTTGTCTGGTTGTCTGGAACGACAACTTGATGAACACATAGTTTGTTATACGGACGGTACTCTGTTGAATGGTCGTGCTGGTGCTGGTGTCTACTGTCGTGAAATGAGGCTGGAGCAGTCTCATTCACTTGGTAAATACTGTACTGTGTTCCAAGCAGAAATCTACGCGATTCTGTGTGGAGTACAATCAGCACTTCAGCAGAGGATCTGTGGTAAGCGAAATTATTTTTGTTCCGACAGTCAGGCAGCCTTAAAAGCACTCAGTTCGAATGACTCACGGTCGAATCTAGTGATCGCATGTCGAACTCAAATTGAAGACCTCAGCATTTCAAATGCTGTTTACTTCTTATGGGTACCCGGCCATTCTGGTATTACTGGAAATGAATGGGCTGATGAGTTGGCTAGAGCTGGTGCAACGAATGATTTCGTTGGTCCTGAACCAGCTTTACCACTTTCAACTAGTTGGATAAAGCACAAGATTCGTTCTTCGGCTGCATCCAAACATGCCAGCTACTGGCGCAGCTTGCAAACTTGCGCTCAGACAAAAGCATTTCTACCAGATTTAAATCTGAAAATGTCAAAGTGTCTACTGCATTTCTCCAAGCATCATTCTGGTCAGAGTAGCAGTATTCTGGTCAGAGCTCTGACTGGACATTGCAAACTCAATTATCACATGGCTACTATTCAACGTGCTAAGTATTATTCGTGTGATTTGTGTGAATGCGATTATGGTACTTCATATCATCTGATATGTAACTGTCCCGCATTGACGCAGCTACGTATCCGGGTTTTTGGTTCTCCATACATGGTTGAGTCTGTGTATGCGGAGCTAAAATTGAAGGATATTCTCTCGTTTCTCACCCAATGTGGTAAGGAGCTATAGTCAGAAGGGTTCATCGTCCTTCCTGGAGTGAATGAATCCCTTCTGTATTCACCTTAAATAGGGTTTAGCAGATTGTTTGGCATCTTTTGGGGGGTACCGAATTTACTTCTGCTCGTACATACTGCGAATCGTTCTGCATTCTTCCGGGAGTGCTGAATGGTGTCGCTTTTGTAAGATCTCTAAATAGTCTCGGGGGTTGGAGGTTTTATTAACAGCAGACTGTTCGGGACCTCGTAGAGGTTCAGAATTTACTTCTGCTTTTATGTGTTTTTGTGTCGTCAATTTTTCCCATCCTCCTAGTCCAACCCTTACCATTTCCTTTCAATCCTTCCCTCTTATATATCGGGAAAATGATGCTAAAAACAAATTGATGGCAAGGCACAAATCTCCAAATATCAAGGGGAACGTGCCATTTGAGCCAATTTGTTCTGATTCCTGATCAAACCTTTCATTTGAATCTAAATTTGTCAAAATCGGTTCATCCATCTCCGAGAAAACCTAGTGAGTTTATTTGACACATACACACACACACGCGCGCGCGCCTTTGGATTAGTCCTTGCAGTCTCTGGGGCAGTAAGGGGGATGTGGTGGGGTTTGACGGCAGGCTCTGTCGAACCTCCATAAAAAGCTACATGTGTCCACAACCAGGCCCTATCAGAGCGACCGTGCGCCGCTCAAAGCACACAAGCCCAGCAGGATAGACATCGGTAATATCCTGATTATGGCATACTGGTTATGGCGTACGACGATGGACATGATACGGATCATGGATAGGATGCCGTTTTTGGGCTGACAGCCGTACTGTTCTGCTCCTTGAGTAAGGATGGGTGACACCGACTTGAAATGGCGAGTAGGCTTACAGTGCGACTGCCTCCGTCCCGGTAAAACCTTGGCAGGCCTTCGAAAACGTTCGATACCCGTCCATCATACTTGTTAAGTACTAGGCTCGGATGTAGCATTCCTGACTCACACCGATCCGGCTCTGTACGCGGTCCTCATGAGGGACCGCGTCAACCCTAGCATGGCCTCACTGCATGTAAAGATAACCATGGGATTACAAAAGATGACTATGTACGACGGTTGTAGACAGCGGCCACCTCAATATTTATTTATTTATTTATTTATTTATTTATTTATTATTCCTTCATCTGACCAGATATAGTCTACATGAAGCATTGGAAGGGGAAAAGCCCAATTGAAGATCCAAACAGAAACTATCTTCAATTTGGCATAAAAACCCCTTCTTCTTTTCTAATTTCTATGGTTGGCTGAACTGACAATATAATCACATCACAAACAGTTTCATGTTACATAAATTGACATATTGGTTTTTACATAAATTCTTATACACTAAGTAAATTTCTTAAGTCTATCTTTAAAATTATCACATGAAATGGAAAAGTCGAAAAAATCATAGACATTGTTAAAAATACAACACATCCCCCTTATGGGTTCGTTCTGTCCATAATCAGTACGTTGATGGTCAAGTTTTAAAAAGTTCCACGATCTTAAAGTTCTAGGTGGTACGTTAATATTAACTCGAGAAAGTATATATGGAGCGTCAATTTGACCGATTAATAATTTTCCAATAAAAGCGGCCCTAAAGATATTCCTTCTTTTGGCAAGCGTGTCCATACCAAGCAATCTGCAGCGATCTGTATAGGGTGGTAATTCTGTAGGGTTACGCCATGGCAGAGATCTTAGAGCATAACGAATGAACCTAGCTTGAACTGTTTCAATTCGGTTAATCCAGACATCTATGTAAGGACTCCAAACTACAGATGAAGTTTCAAGGACTGATCGCACAAGGGTGAAGTACAATGATCGAAGACAATATGGATCTTTGAACTCTTTTGCTATTTTGAATATGAATCCAAGATTTCGGTTGGCTTGAGCAATAATATGACAGTAGTGGTCTCTGAAGGACAGCTGTGTATCCAGTAGTACACCAAGATCTCTGACAACTGATACTCTCTCGAGACGTTCTCCGGAAACAGTGTAGCTCCAAACAACAGGCTTTTTCTTGCGTGAAGTTCAGGAGTTGTACGAACAGAAGCAACATCTGCAACAGCAGCAGAACGAGCAGCAGCAGCAACAAAAACAACAACAGCAACAAGAACAAAAACGGAAGCAGAAGCAACAACAGCAGCAGATGCATCGTCCAGGGCAGAGCGGGTTGAACAAAACCCCGCAGAAGCCGAAAATATTGTTGGTTAAGGGTTTGGTGAAGCAACTTCACAACTTCATATACCCGAAGAGCAATGCCCATAAGGAGATCAAGATGATGGTCTAAAGGATCCGCAAGGCGGTAGTGTTGGCCGAGAATGATCTCGAAACGGCAGCACCGAGAGCTGAGGCGGCGGAGTGCGTTTTGGCGTCGGCTAAGGCTACCTCCGCGCCAACCTCTTCGGACCAGGGAATACCAGTGCAGCGACGGTAAACCCTATGAAGCAGGGTAATGAGATGCTGAGGAGATCTATTTCCATGGCTCCAAAGAGGGCAAGGACGTCGCCAGGTGATGAGAGACCAGGTGGACCCAAAAAGCAGTAGGTCCTACGGTCGACAGCTCGACTATGCAGGAGCGTATGGCTAAAGCGTTGGAAAAGATGGCTGAAGTGAAAGCCCTAAGCCCGGAAATAGCGATTATGTGTAGGGACCTGGATGAGGTCACAACGGTGGATGAGCTGGCTGGTGCACTAAAAGCGCAGTGCAACTTGGCGAGGTGCAAATGGAGATCCGGTTGATGAAGTCGTTCGGAGGCACACAGACAGCGATGATTCGTCTGCCAGTTACTGCTTACATGGCAATGGAGGTTGGCAAAGTAACGGTTGGATGGTCAAAATGCACATTGAAAGCCGCTCCGCAAATAAATAGGCAAGCGGAGAGATGCTTTAAATGTTTCGCCTTTGGTCATCGGTCAGGGGCTTGTAAAGACACTGTCCGGGACAAAGTTTGTTGGAAATGCGGGGAGACATGTTGCGAGAGACTGCACGCAGAAACGAAAGTGCATGCTTTGCACTCCAGAGGACTGGAACAACCACCAGACGGATGGCTTCAGATGCCCTGCCTACAAGAGGGCGATCGCAGGTCAATAACAATGGAGATTACCCAGATAAACCTGAATCATTGCGACACCGCACAACAACTGTTGTGGTAGTCAACGACGGAAACTAAGTGGGATGTCGCGATTATCTCAGAGCCGTATCAAGTGCTCCCTGACAACGGCAACTGGGTGGTGGATAGGACGGGTGCGGCTGCGATACAAGTTAGGGGCAGTTTCCCGATTTAAGAAGTAGTAGAGAGTTCTGAAAGCTTCGTGATCGCAAGAATCAACGGCGTCTTCGAATGCAGTTGTTACACAACCCCAAGGTGGACAGTGGAGCAGTTCAACCAGATGCTGGACCAGTTAACCGACAGTTTGACCGAACGAAAGCCGGTAATCATCGGAGGTGACTTCAATACCTGGGCTGTAGAGTGGGGCAGTAGATTCACCAACACCAGAGGATATATCTTGCAGAAAACGAAGCTAGATGTACGTTTTTGTAATGAAGGCACATTCCGAAAAGATGGGAGGGAGTCTATTAACGACGTCACGTTATGTAGTCCTTCACTGACGGCGAACATGAACTGGCGAGTTTGCGAGGACTACACTCATAGTGATCATCAGGCGAATAGATATTGCATCGGAAAACAGAACCCTGTGGTGAATCTGACAAGCATGACCGGTAGGCGAATATTGAAAAACACCTTCGACAAGGATCTCTTCGTTGAGGCACTTCGGCCGGATAGCGGATCAGAGAACACTGATGCGGGTGAGCTAACAAGAAGAATGGTTACGGCTGGTGACGCTACAATGCTGCGAAAACTGGAGCCAAAGAATAGACGTTCAGCTTACTGGTGGAACGAGACGCTCACTCATGGCGAGGAAAAAGCACAAGCAGTCGAGGATCGTCAAGTGTCCAATGACGAACTTGTAGAAGCGGCAAAGCGATTGAAAGCGAAGAAAGCCCCCGACCCGGATTGTATACCAGGTGTAGCGCTGAGAGCTACAATCTTGGCGTACCCGGACATGTTCAGGACGGTGCTGTAGAGATGCCTGGATGAAGGTAACTTCCCAGAAATGTATTGCTGCCAAAGCCAGGGGAGCCACCGGGGTCACTGCGTTCCTCAAGGGTCCATCCTCGGTCCATCTTTTTTGAAACGGGATGTACGATGGCGTCTTGACACTGCAGCTACCCAGGAAAGTGAAAACCGTGGGTTTTGCTGATGATGTAGTCTTAACGGTGCTAGGCGAGACACTCGAAGAAGTGGAGGCAACAATGTCGGAGGCAATGGGCGTCATCGAGAGCTCAACTCTTTGCATAAAATGATACCCGACACTTACGACTTTCGAACAGAACTGTGAAATTCAAGAAAATCTTTATAATCACATCACAATAATCGAAAGAGAAAATAAACAAAGAGAAACTGTCACTTGCTCTTATGGCTTTCCGAAAAATCAACCGAGATATGTTCTGAATGTCGGTTATTTTTATATTTACCGCAAGTTTTCGTCAAATAAATTACCGAACGGCAAAATAAAATCTTCCCACTGAGAAAACAGTTAGACCTTTCCGATTTGTTGGCATTTTCTTTCCTGTAAAATGTATGTAGTGTTTATTAAAAAAATAGGAGGTTAGATCCTTCCAAAATTATCCAGTAAAACTAGTCCAACGGGGCTCAAACGCCTCATATTGAAAATGGCTCAACAATGGACCTCCGTCTGTCGAGTTTGTTGAATGAAAAAAATGGTACTCGGTTCAATGAGCTGGTTCAAAATCGGCAAACGTAGGCCCCGAATCGGCCTCCTGTTGGACGGTTTATTGAACATTCATCGGACCAACTGTTCGACGTATTGGACCAACGGAGAACTTCCGTTTGACGTTTTTTTTTAGAGTGTTAGTGCGCAATAGAGAAGGTCGGGTTTCAGTTATGATTACCTGAGACCCGAAACGAGCACGAACTCAACGTGTTCTGTTTGGTTTCGGGTTCAGAAAAAAAATGTTTGTCATGTTCGGGTCGGGTACGGGTAACGATATTTTCATTTTACTGGTGCAACAAATCGCTCACCCGACCATCTCTAATGTGTAAGTTACAAGAAACCTATATACAGGCGCTTCGAGCGGTCTAGTAACAACTCGCACCCGACGGACAGATTTCCCTTCAGACGACGGGTTATGTCTGCCAGAATTTTTTCCGGCCTTCTACCAGAATTCGGGTAAAATCTCATCCCGTTCAATATCACTCCTGTTATAGAAATAAATCAAATTCATGATAAATAGCGTTTAATTGGGTTTAATCTCATTCGACCATGACGAAAATCAATTCTGTAATTTAAACAGTCTTTTGTCTCTATAATCATTATTAAATTTTTTCGCTGTATTTGCATAGCATCCCTCTTAGAATAAAACGTTCAACGGTGGTCCTTCATTGGTCCAATACGTTGGATCATTGGTCCAATGAAAGTCCAATCAATCGTTCAACGGGAGGCCAACATGGGACCTTCGTTTGCCGATTTTGAAACAGACCGTTGAACCGAATGCCATTTTTTTCGTTCAACAAACCCGACAGACAGAGGTCCATTGTTGAGCCATTTTTTACATGAGGAGTTGGAGCCCCGTTGAACTAGTTTCATTGCAGAATTTCTGAAGTTTTTCCACTTATTTTTTAAACTAACGCTACATACCTGCACAATACTTCTACTTCACGTAGAATAACAACAAATTTTCTTTCTATGTAAAGGTAACACTTAATTTTCACACTATTTTTGCAAGAGAAAAAACAACAACAAACCGTTCCAGCAATTTGAACGAATATTTCGTGCAATATGTCGTTCAACAAGCGCTCAAGGACCAACAAAATATAACGGCTTGCTGAGAGGGATATTACTACCGACATCTGAATTAGAGATGGTCGAATAAGCAGTTTCGCCCCTTTTCTATTTGTTTACTTCTATGATCCCTGTTTGAATTATTCAGTTGCTTCCTCGCGTCTTTTTTGTGAAATTGACTGATTTTCGCGACTAAGACAAATCTGTGGGTAATTTTATCGTCCCATCTACTATTTCCAGTAGTAAAAAGTTCGGAATTTATCTAAAATAACAAAAATAAATAGTTTTGCCCTTCCTTTCTAGCAATTAAAGTATCGCCCTGTTTGTTGGCATGAAACATGGAGAGCGAAACTTACTTTAAAGTTCGTTGTATTATTAAGATTGAGTTATTTGGAGAATCTTAATCATTAGACCAAATTGTAGAATTTCGAACCATTTATTCGTAGGAGTTCTCTCCTACTTGATTTGTTTGCGTTTGTAAGATTCGCCCTCCTTCGTAAAACAGCTGATATCAGCGTTGCCAGGTTAGTAGATTCATCTGACAAATGCCAGATTTTTCTCGCTTCGTCAGACACTCTAACGAACTAGATCTTTTGCCTGATTTTATAAATTTCCCAAGATTTGATCAACGCTCACTCGATCCTAACAGTTTTTTGGCCTCCATCCTTTTTCTTTGCTCACTGAAAACGAAGCTCAGTCAAAATTTCCTTGTATATAGTTGGACCCAGACAAGTTCGGAATTTGCAAATCAGATTTGCGTTTGCAGATAAATTTGCAAATCAGAGATTGATTTTTGAAAAATGACCTGGCATCTCTGGCTGATATATAGTCCGCATCACCGTTGCCAGGTATACCGATTTCTCGGTATTTATACAGATATTTGACCTCTGCAATACAGATATGTACTACCAAAATACCGATAATTCACGGATCGTACAGATAAATACCGATTTTCGGTTTTAGCTTGGATAGACATGATAAAAGGTTGCTGTGGGACCTTTTTTTTTGCTCGCCAAAATGAGCTTTGGTGACATTTTCCTGGTACTTATGTTACGGGATTCTGATTAGCATATTGTCGCAAAACTGAAATGTAGAGGCGCTGCTTGTTTAGTGATGATACTTTCAGCAAGAGCTGTCAAATAGGTAGGAAAATTTCTAATTACTCCACTTTTTCAACGATTTATTTTGAAAACAGGAAAATTCATCTGAAAAATCATAGTAAAAGTTGAAGAAAAAGTTTTTACTCTGAGGTGGTAATGTTTATCTTAGTTCTTTGTGCGAAATCTTCCGTTTATTCAGAATAGAGACTTAAACTTGGTTTGATACCATTTTTCAAATGCCTGAAAATAACAAATAAAGAATCCAAAATAAATAGTACTCGATCGCTATACATTCTAGTACTCGAAAAATCAACATTACACTGGTTTCTGTTTAATAAAATGTTGATCCGAAAAAACCTAACCTTACCCAATTTCACACATTTCTGAAGATTTTCCATGTTTAATCGTAGTTTACACCTAAGACAAGACCTGACAACTGGGGGGCTGCTTTTGTTCCAAAATGGACCAGTTTCTGATTGGCTGATTTTGAAGTTGCCACCCGCACATTGTAAAAAGAAAAAACTTTTGCAGGGTACGCGAGCAATGATGCCAAGTATAAAGAAAATCAGAAAACAAGTTTATTAAAATGAATAATTTTAGCTCACCAATGAAAATGAAAATTGTTTATAGTTATAGTGGCTGCACTGTGTAATTAAAATCAGCATCAAGCCTTTTTAGTCAATCAAAAAGGCATCAGCATCAAGCCTTTTTAGTAAAGTGTCTTTTTAGTTTAGTTTAGTTGTACGAGAAGAATGAACTGTTGTGTTCCACACTGTGGTCGCACTAAGCAGTTCTATCCAAACTAGATTTTTTCGGTTTCCAAACGATCCAGTAATACGTCAACAATGGAATCGATTTTGAGTTCAACATGAGATATTTCGTGTTTTGTAATCAAAACTCAATTAATTGCTTTTAAGCATTAATATATAATAAAAAAATGCATTTACCAAAACATTTTTCATGTTTATTGCAAATCAAAAACCGAGTCTAAAAATTTGAATTAAATAAATATATTTTTCTTAGCATAAAATTATTTAAAAATCTGTAAATATGGCTACACTGTAGCCGATACGTTGGTATTTATTCCACAGGGCGAAAATGACGAAAAGGATGATTCGAAAGGAAGAATAAGAAGCCAGTTGTCAGGTCTTGTCTTAGGTTTACACTAAAAAAAAGTAGTAGTAATCACATTGAAATCGATTTTCTTCTACTCCGAGTGTTATTCTATTGCTGATATCTATTTGTACTATTAAATAAACGATAAAAATGTTGCCAATCACTACTGCCGATATGAAAATTTTCGAAAGAATCCTCCTTTTCTTGGTTCCATTTTTCATTGGCAGGTGTCGCTACCGGTAAATCAGCTTTGCGACAATGTGTCAATTGCGCCAAATGCAGATGAAAGCATGCATGCATGCTCATGAGCTACAAACATTATCCAAGACACCATCCTACAGATGTATATATCCTGGACACCATATTATGTACAAAATTCAGCTTGTTTCAAAGAAGGGCGAAACTTATTAGAGTAGAAAAATCGAGTTTTTCAATCTGCTAATAAAAAATCGAAACGCAAAGTAAATTCAATCGATACCTTGATACACTACATTTGAATTTAAGTTAGTGAAAATCTATTCAATCATATGTGAGAAAGTGAAGTGAGCACTATTTTATCATATTTGATTATTATTACCGGTACTTCCAGGACCGAAAGCTGGATATCGGCATAGTAACATTCGGTTCATTCAACCATACACTAACATGAACTACAAATTCATTTACGGTTCTCTATGACGTTTTGAATGTGGGAAAAAATGTACCGGTAGTCGGACTTGGATAAAATTTAGCAAATAATTTATTGGATTATCAATGTTTTATTTGCTTTCAGAATCTCATGGTCTGCAAACTAGAGAAAATCACTAGCCTCTATAAAAAGATAGCTTATGAACAAAGAATTCCTGAAATTGACGTTTTCATACTGAGCACGATACCCAAAACCAGGGGTTTGATCCGAATAAAAATTAGGATATTCTTATGACATCTTAAGAACTTCCATCTCCGAGAAAAGTGAGTGATAATGTCACATTTTTTGTGCATTATTTTCACATTTTTATGCATATCACCCTATAGTTCTGGAATCGGAAGTGGGATACAAATGAATTTCAGGAACTTTGTCCGAGACCATAAGACCTTTAATTCAAATCTAAGTATGTGAAACTCGGTTCTACCATCTTCGAGATGATTAAATGATATTAATTTCACATTTTTGGTGCATATCACCCTGAAATTCCGGAAGCTGAAGTCGGATCCAAATGATATTTAAGAACTTTGTAAGGGACTGTGAGACCTTTCATTTGAATCTAAGTTAGTGAAAATCGGTTTAGCCATATCTGAGAAAAATGAGTGACTTTATTTTCACATTTTTTATGCATTATTTTCACATTTTTGGTGCATATCACCCTGTAATTCCGGAACCGGAAGTCGAATCCTAATGAAATTCAGGAACTTTGTATGTGACTGTGAGACCTTGTATTTGAATCTAAGTTCGTGGAAATCGGTTTAGCCATATCTGAGAAAAATGAATGACATTATTTAAACATTTTTAATGCATTATTTTTTACATATACATACATATTTACATTCCGGAAGCGGAAGTTGGATCTAAATGATATTCAGGAACTTTGTATGGGACTAGGAGACCTTTCATTTGAATCTAAGTTTGTGAAAATCGATTTAGCCATCTCCGAGAAAAGTTGATGACATTATTTTTACATTTTTGGTGCATATCACCCTGTAATTCCGGAACCAGAAGTCGGATCCAAATAAAACTCAGGAACTTTGTATGGGACTGTGAGACCTTTATCTTGAATCTAAGTTTATGAAAAACGGTTCAGCCATCTCCGAGAAAAGTGAGTGACAATATTTGTCACACACACACACACACACACACACACACACACACACACACGAACGTTTGACGATATCTAGTATACCTAGTTTATGGTTTTCCTGTAAGTGGAAACCGAAGGATAAACATTTGCATACGTTAAGAGATTTTATGATCAGTAATATTTTTTTAATATAAGTTTAAAAGCACACTGTTTAAGCTTCCGCATGTAAAAGTACCATAAGACATAAGACATACAAAATCTGCAGATTTGTCTGGCTTCTCTGCTTCCTACTACCATAATCAGTTCCGCCCTTCTTCGAAACATTCGTGAATGCCTTAAAAAATTGCCCGCATATGCCCGCCGAGTTTTTTCAGTCTTTTCTCAGTACAGAGATGCCAGATCTGTAGATTTGTTTTCAAATTTGCAGATTTTTTATTTAGTGCTGCAGACATTGTTTGTTGCAGACTTCTTTTGCAGGCTTTTGAAAATCGAATTTTTCGCAGAATTTCGTCAAAATTTACAGACTTTTGAAATTGCGTGGCGTTTTTCAAGCTCATCAAGTCTGTTTGTGTTTGTGTTGTTTTGTGTATCATACTATATAGAGAAATTGAAGTCTGCAAACTTTTTTTCAAATTTACCGGCTTTTGCAACCCTATCCGAAGATTTCAAATTTTACCTTGGCATCTCTGTCTCAGTGTCACCGTAAGTCTGCTATGTCAGATCAACATAAATCTCCTTATACCGTTTTCGTTTATGCCCCGTTTACACTTCTGCTGGCTGCCAGCATGCTGGTGTCAGTGTACTGCCCTCTTAGGAAAAAAAACGTTCAACGGTGGTCCTTCGTTGGTCTAATACTTTGGATCATTGGACCACTGTTGAACGTTTTTTCCTAAGAGGGCAGTACACTGACACCAGCATGCTGGCAGCCAGCAGAAGTGTAAACGGGGCATTATTGATCAGAGCAGCCCGAAAGCTGACCCAGAGTCGCCCAAACAACGTTCGATATGTTTGTTTTAGCAACCTGAGGTCGCTCTAGATCGGACTCCAATCGCGTAGTTTCACTCTGAAAATTTTCTCGGGTCGCACCACGCATCCAGCCGAGTTTGTTTATTTTATCTTTTTTTCATGAGTTGTTCGTTTTACTCGGAGTCAGAGTAGCTCGCGTCTAGGTTCAAAAACGAAAACGATACTAGATATAATGATTCGAAGATTTTCTATGGATGTACGGATCCGTACACAATGTACGCATTTATGAAAATAGGATATTTTCTACGGAAATTTTAATTTATTACCGGAAAACTACGAGAACTAGTTAAGCTGGCGAAAACAAAGCTCTCCACTGCAAGAGCTTTCGATAAAAATGGCAAATACTGAAATGAAACTACTATTTGGCATCGCTGTCGTAAGTACGTGTAGAACCGGTACGAGCATTGATGTATGTTACATGTAGCTTGTAAGAATATGGACATGATTCATTTCTATTTTGTTATTTTAGACCATTAAAAAGATATGTCCAGCTTTGTGAAACGTCGTGGTGCTGTCCCTATAAAAGGTACCAGGGTTTCGCTGCACAGTGCACAGCCAATTATCTCCTCCGGAAATCCTTCATTAGACCATATATTCGGAGGTGGCTTCCCTATCGGTTCCGTGATTGCTATCGGTAAGTTTTTATACTTCCTAGATTATATAAATACTTTTATATCTAGTTGTTTGAGAAGACAAATTGTACGTACGTACGTAGAAGACAAATTATCGTAAGGGTAGCGGGCAAACGAACGGTTCCTACACTTCACGACCAAAACAGTAGGAGCAACAAAAGTCCTTTTTGCCGTCCTCAAAACAACGTTGCGCCCGGGGTGAAACTAATGTCTAGAATCATCACCGTCTATTCTGCTTTCCGTTCGAATCGGATTATTTAGATCGAATACGAAATTTTGCATTCCATATCTCGATTGAGTACGAGTTTTCCATACAAAAGCATCACTCGAACGAAATACAGAATGCAAATTTTCGCATTCGATCGAATTATTCCGATCCGGTTGAAGTACAGAATAGGGGTGTATGTGTAAAATAACTAACGTTTAAGGAATGGAGGGGCGAGTGTTCCATACTAAGAATTTTCGTGTTTGTACAATAAATTAGCTCAATATGTTCAATGCAGTGTATGTGGACCCTCTATGTGGGACAGAACCGCCAGCCTAACAATAAATGAATTTTCTCCGTAGTTTAGTAATAATCACTGCTGTACTGCTTTATTAAATAGTCAATAAGATGCATTTTCATTTTCGACATTAAATATAGGAAAACAGCCCTCCGTGGTTGATGGGCTTGACGGTATTGCAAACATCATCAGATACGATTAATTATTGTTACAATTTAATATAAATATGTGTTATAACTTTTAGTTTAATTATTGAGTTTATTGAGTGAGGCATGAAACGATTTGAATAAGATGTTGATTGCAATACGCTCCAACATCCGGGGTTGGAGAGGCCGGTAGGGCTTAACTGAGCTCTTTTTTATGTTTCATTTTCATACTACCGGCCCTTATTACCGATGTGAAGTGGAAATTAAGCGAAATGAACGTACCCCACTCAGGTTTCACACGATAACGGAATAGTTGAATGATGGATGAGGTGATATGTGAGTGAAGTATAAGTGAAGTGGAATGCAAGAACGGTAATAAAGGCCACCGTTTCAGCTCAGGACTAACGATCGACCAATAAAAGAGATAGAAAATGGGTGACGGCACCCCTATTCATCTCAAATCCATTAGTCATTTCATATATGAACACCATTGGTTAGAGCGAGATCTGTTGTGTCTGTTCGATAGATTGACTTCGAGAGTGAGATGAGGTTAGGAGTATTTCGCGTCGCTATAACAGCGATATCGTACATTTTCTGAACTACTTTTATGCGGTATTGCTTATCAGAGATGAAGCAAAGATTTTGTATTTGATTTCATCACAATTCATTTATGAAAGTCGAGTAATCGGTAGAATAATATGGTGACTCTATTAATGAAATGACTATTGGCACAATGAATTTAGTCAAAATCTATTCGAATTTATCTATTAGAATTATTATCTATTAGAATTTACTATTTAATCAATGTTACAATATTTGTGTGTGAAATACATATTTGTAAATATGTAAAGGGTGATTTTTTAAGAGCTTGAGAACTTTTTTAAACAATAAAACGCATAAAATTTGCAAAATCTCATCGGTTCTTTATTTTAAACGTTAGATTGGTACATGACATTTACTTTTTGAAGATAATTTCATTTAAATGTTGACCGCGGCTGCGTCTTAGGTGGTCCATTCGGAAAATCCGCTTTTTTATCGACAAATTTTGTTCAGCGATGAGGCTCATTTCTGGTTGAATGGCTACGTAAATAAGCAAAATTGCCGCATTTGGAGTGAAGAGCAACCAGAAGCCGTTCAAGAACTGCCCATGCATCCCGAAAAATGCACTGTTTGGTGTGGTTTGTACGCTGGTGGAATCATTGGACCGTATTTTTTCAAAGATGCTGTTGGACGCAACGTTACAGTGAATGGCGATCGCTATCGTTCGATGCTAACAAACTTTTTGTTGCCAAAAATGGAAGAACTGAACTTGGTTGACATGTGGTTTCAACAAGATGGCGCTACATGCCACACAGCTCGCGATTCTATGGCCATTTTGAGGGAAAACTTCGGAGAACAATTCATCTCAAGAAATGGACCGGTAAGTTGGCCACCAAGATCATGCGATTTGACGCCTTTAGACTATTTTTTGTGGGGCTACGTCAAGTCTAAAGTCTACAGAAATAAGCCAGTAACTATTCCAGCTTTGGAAGACAACATTTCCGAAGAAATTCGGGCTATTCCGACCGAAATGCTCGAAAAAGTTGCCCAAAATTGGACTTTCCGAATGGACCACCTAAGACGCAGCCGCGGTCAACATTTAAATGAAATTATCTTCAAAAAGTAAATGTCATGTACCAATCTAACGTTTAAAATA
This sequence comes from Malaya genurostris, assembly GCF_030247185.1. NCBI lineage: Eukaryota > Metazoa > Arthropoda > Insecta > Diptera > Culicidae > Malaya > Malaya genurostris. Next base: position 27,031,134 of record NC_080572.1, on the reverse strand, counting down.
AAGAACCGATGAGATTTTGCAAATTTTATGCGTTTTATTGTTTACAAAAGTTCTCAAGCTCTTAAAAAATCACCCTTTATATGTATGTACACATGTGTGTATATGTGTGTACGTCAGTATGCCTTGGTGCCTGTATATATTTATACATGTATGTATGTATGCGTTGTATCAAACCGTATATTATGATACCTTGCGATTGTGAGTGAAATGTTGATTGCATTACGCTCCAACATCCGGGGTTGGAGAGGCCGGTAGGGCTTAACTGAGCTCTTTTTATGTTTTATTTTCATACTACCGGTTCCTATAACCAGTGTTATAGAAGTAGAAGTTAAGTGGAGTGAACGTATCCCAATTGGGTTTCACACGATGACAACAGGTGAACGGTGAATCGAGTCCATATTTGACGTTTATTGGTGGTTTGTGTACAATGGATTACTGTGGTATGAGATAGAATATTGTAAAATAGAACGGAATAATAATGACTTAACCAATGGGCAAACCACTGATAGCTGTCAAACGATGTTCATCCAGTTTGTATTGTGAGGATGGATGTATCGTTTGGGACCTGATGGGTGAGATGATGTGTGAGTGAAATGTAAGAGTAAGTGCATGCAAGAATGGTAATAAAGGCCACCGTTTCAGCTTAGGACTAACGATCGATCATTAGAAGAGATAGAAATTGGGTAACGGTACCTCCATTCATCTCAAATCCATTAGTCATTTCATATACGAGAACCATTAGTTATAGTGAGCTCTGTTATCCCTGTTTGATAGATTAATTTCAGAAGTAACATGAAATTTGGAGCATTTTGCTTCGCTAAAACAGCAGTATTGAACCACTTCCGAACTACTGCTATGCGTTATTGCTTCTTAGAGACGATGCAAAGACTTTGTATTTATCACAAATCAATTATTAAAAGTCGAGTGATCGCTAAAATAACATGGTGACTCTACTAATGAGATGAATATTGGCACACTAGTTTTAGTTAGGATCTATCAGAGTAGAAATAGTAACTCAATGTTGTAATGCTTGCGTGTGGAATACATGTGGGTATGTATGCATGTGTGTATGTGTGTGACTGTATGTGTATTTGTGTGTATATACAATATACATTTTACCGTGCCTTTGAGTGCGTTGTACCAAATTGGTAGTGATGCATTTCGATTGTGGGTCAGGAATCAGGAATCAGAACGGATTGGCTCAGGTGGCGCGTTCCCCTTGATATTTGGAGATTTGTGCCTTGCCACTGTCAAGGATCAACTGAAGACAACTAAATGTGAACATGCTGTAGCAATACTTATGGGACCCAAGGGTCAATATAATTTAAATAAAAATGCATGTTCTCAGTTTTTTTTCCCGTCAAACCATCATGACCGGCCGTACAAAGATGTCATTAAAAAAACACTAATCCTTTTTTGTCTCTTTTTTTTCGGAATTGGATGACTGAGCATAACCAAGAAATTCGGAATAAAGAATAAGATACTCAAAAAAAACAGGAACAAATGTGATAAATGTGGAGCTGAAAAATTGGAAAATAATTTAATTAACACTCTCAGGAAATCTTAGATACAAAATGGAACATCGGTAAGACTAAAAAGACCATTGCATACAACTAACTTTTACATTTCAGGGAATAAAATAACATCAGCAAAAGTACGGAATGGAAATAAAATAGAAGGACAACAAAAGACATTTACGAAACACAATTGAATAGAACACTGGAATTAAGGTAAAACAGAATATTAACTATGACCAAAGGTAAGAAAACCAACATGAATAAATAATAGAAACTTTTGGGTAATAATATAATTTCCTCATATTGAAAGAGGCGTTTATATGGCGCGCATGCGCTAATTCGGCCTGATACAAATTAACGGGGAGGGCAATACATTTTGGACAGGGCTGTAAAAAGCTGATTGGAACCCTTTCCCCACCAAAATGTAATATAAGGAATATATAAGGATAAGGAAACATTAAATATAGGAAAACATCCCTGGGCGTTAGCACAACCTTGAGACAGATTGAATGATGCTGTCACGGTCCCAGGGCTTGTCTGTATCCTAACTCAATGGAGAAGGATGCACACTAATGGTGCCATGGGTAATGTCCAAACTAGTGATCCACTCAATCATCAATCATCACTCATATTCTATTATGCAAATGCTAAGGGGCTGTCCATAAAAGACGTCACGCTTTTTTGGATTATTTTTGACTCCCCATCCCCCCTTTGTCACAAATTGTCACAGAAGTAAAGACCCCCCACCCCCCCTATGTCACATGTCACGGATTCAAAATGAATAAAATTCATCTCAATACATTCTCGATATGTATGACAAACCATACAAATATGAGGGAAAATCGATTTATTACATGCTGTCATTGGATTAAAAAATATCCCTAAAACTACAAAATCATCGGAATTATTTCCGTCACACAATGGGTAGTGATTTTGAGTCACACAATGGGTAGTAATTTTGACTAGCAAAAGTACGGAATGGAAATAAAATAGAAGGACAACAAACAACACTTACGAAACACAATTGAATAGAACACTGGAATTAAGGTAAAACAGAACATAAACTATGACCAAAGGTAAGAAAACCAACATGAATAAATAATAGAAACTGTTGGGTAATAATATAATTTCCTCATATTGAAAGAGGCGTTTATATGGCGCGCATGCGCTAATTCGGCCTGATACAAATTAACGGGGAGGGCAATACATTTTGGACAGGGCTGTAAAAAGCTGATTGGAACCCTTTCCCCACCAAAATGTAATATAAGGAAACTATAAGGAAACACAATGGGTAGTAATTTTGAGCTAAAATGATTCTTGATTTATGTAAGTTCAATCATTGGATGATTTGATAAGCTTTGATGTTGGTGGAGGAAAATCACATATGATCAAGATAAGACATGACATGATCTACGTCTGAAATCGTTGATCTTCCGCCCTTTTTCAAATGGAGTACAATTGAATAAACTGCATCTTAATCAGATAAGAGAAATTCTTATGATATACTATTATCAATGCTAGAAAATCAAATTACCGAAAAAAATGTCAGTGCATAACTTAAGTTAAACCGTTTGAAGGCATCTTTTTCTTTTTTACTCATATTAGGCAAAATTTATTAATTTCGCTAATTTACTCGCTCCTCCGTGCACTTTTGCTGATCACAACAGAAATGATTTCCTGCATCATTCATTTCCGAATTTACAAGAAGAAGCTTTTACATCAACAAATACACATTTTCATATATAATGTAAACGTTTATTGTGAAGATTTTTTCAGGAAATAGAGCAAAGCAGTAATATAATTAGGTATTTCAAAAATGCGCTCATTGAAAATATTGGACGTCACATTCCAAAAACCTCCCCCCCTTCCCCCTGTCACAAAAAGTCACGTTTTATGAAACATCCCCCTCCCCCTTACGGCGTGACGTCTTTTATGGACAGCCCCTAAACATACATTCATTTCCTCTTCCAAGGTTGAGCTTTGAGCTTGAGCTTGAGCGACCACCCCTGGTTACTACTCCGTTACTGGTCGGGATTAGCTGAAATTGTACAGGGAATTTCTAGATGATCGAACCTGGGACTGGTAAATCATCCTTCAATGTAAATCTTCTGGTAACCCCAGAATTCATTGATCAGTACCGGCGCCGGCCAGGCCCGAACGTAGATCATCTAAGGAATGGAGAGGGATGTTAGTCCAACACTTGTTGTTACTAGAGGCCGTATATACTACTGCGCACTCTACAAGTGTCACGAAAGAAGGATGTTTGTTAGTTAAAATTTCAGTATTGGTATTATTCGCGCACGACTCAGTATGTTCCGGTTTCAGGATACTCGGATGCACCACTAAACTGACTGACTTCCCGAGGGAACGTTACAATAATATCCGATACTGAAGTGCCGAGGAGTCTTTATTCACAGTTCTTATTCGTGGAAACTGAAGGAAAATTTGAAATACTATCGCGTATCGAATAAAAACTTACCTATTTTTTTCTAAATGGAAATAGCTGCTACAAAATAAATGAGTGAATAAGATTTAGACAAAATAGTTGATTCATTGTAGTGACATATTCTAAGAATTTTTATAAAATTATTTTAAATCATCAAGCAAGGATGCATACACATATTTCACGCGCGACTTGATTTTTTATTTTTTTCCCTGTTTTATTATTTACTAAAATTATTAATTGGTTATATTGGTTGATCTGGGCAGCAGGCTACCGAGAGAAAATTGTTAATTTATCCAGTATTTTTTTACTATTTAGTTGTTTTTATCATTCAATTTATAATCTTAAAAGACAAGCAATAACATAGAAGAAGAAAACATATCAAATAAAACTTCTATCCAAAGTTAGTCGCGAATTGATAAGTTGATTGAAGAGATAATTTAGTAAAATAGAGTAATCAGAAGTAAAATGTTAAAAATATCTAATAACTGAAATGAAAAAGGAACGTCTAGGCTGGTACTGTCCGGAGAAAGATAATAGGTACTATCAATCTCCTAGTGGACCCCAGACCCTCATACATTTATTTCCTCTTCCAAGGTTGTAGATTAAGTACACCATCAAGCCATATATCCAAGTACACCATCAAGCCAAATATCTTCTTTAAATATTTCAGCATATTTAAATATTTCAGCAACGAATTTGCACATGGTGAAAGGATCAATGCACAATTCCTGGTAAACGCCAGTTTGTCAACATAGACTAGTTCGTCTGGCAAAGAAATTGAAATTGTATATCCTGGATCCATAAATGGGCCCGGTTTAGAATATAGTAAAAAATCATTTGCCTTTTTGCTTCATTTTAATTCGGGAATATATTCAAATCATTTTGTGTGGTTTATTTAGACTTATTTAAGGCTTCAAGACTTATACACAAAAGTTTTTCAATGTAGTGCAATTATGGAACCACGAAGTTCATTTGAAACATTTGCTCCACCCTTTTTCATTTTCGAACATACCGAATGTTACACCACAACAGCCATTCCACGGTCACCCTTCGAATTGATGAGGCACCACGATGCACATACTGGATTGCAGCAAGGCTTGACCACTTCTTGGTTGTTTGTTTACGTAGAATGTTTTGACACTAATCGACTTTAGGGTTGGGGTCATCTATTATGCCACACTTGTCCCATAGCATTATGGTTAACTTGCCCCGTCAAGAACCGAATGAGAAATGATAGTACTATGTTGCTAATGAACCAACTATCGATATCCAATTTTGAACCAATGTTTCATTTTCATTTTCATTTTGTGACATTTGGTGGGGCATTGAGAGCGCAAGTCAGTCCAAAGCCGTTAGTATAAGGGGTAATGGCGGGGTCTATGCGGACCACATAATTTATGATCTTACCTCGTAATTCTTGAAGACACTTACATTATTCGTGAGGAGTTACTCATTCGACGACGATTAATCCACTATTTTGCCGATGTACTTTCCGAAGCTTTCAATTTCTTATCCTGCGTTTCATTTCTTTCCTGTAACTACCGATATTATGTAATGTTACACTCCGTACCGGTTAGTACAATATAACGTTACAATTGAGAGATTGAGAATTACAAAAGAGAGAAAAACGAGAGAAGAGAGGGAAATGTATTAGTTGTGTGTTGAAATACGGTCGTCGTTATTTCTATTTATTTATTAATAAAATGAAAATCAATAATAATTGTTTTGTTTACTTTTCCACCTCTTATTCTATCATTTCTCCCATTTGCATGTTTATCAAATTTGTTCTTGTACTTACCATTTGTTTAATATTGATTTAACGATTATTGTCTTATGCTATTAATATTGATAATTGTTACTGTTATTATTATTTTTTTCCTGTTTTACTGACTATTAAAGTTCTGGGAATCCTTCCAATACCGATGATCATTCGCTTGTGAATCCTTCTTCATCTGAGGGAATTATATCCTCATTCATGGACTCGTTTCCGTTGCTACTTTGATCGTCCTCTTCTGAATCGCTTAGTATATTGAATAGTTCCATCGTTGCTTTCTTCATTAATGTTGTGTTTGTGGCTCATTCTTGCCATAGTCTAAGCGGACGTCCACTTCTTTCTATGATTTGTTTTACAACCGATTTCCAGGTGATCGCAGGTCTTCCCATTTTATTTTTCTTAGAAATTAATTTTTAATACCTATTTTATATCGAAGAGTAGTTCTTAGGATTCCATTATTACCACTTCGGATAACGTGTCCATAGTGGTTTAATCTAGCCACTCGAATTTTATTTTTATTCTCCTAGTAAGCTCTTTGCTGATGGTGAATTTTCCATATCCATTAGTTCTTGTTGAGTATCGCTTTGTTGAATGTTCGATGCCGTGTGGAATCCAGCGGAAAAAAATGATCCAAGAATAGATCCACTGGGTTCCTGCTTCCATGTCGTGAAAGGCGATAATTGCAGGGGTTTCTTTTTCCTTTCAGTTATCAGATATTTTCAATGTTTCACTTCTGATTACTCTATTTTACTAAATTATCTTTTCATTGAACCTATCCATTTCCGTCTAGCTTCGGAGACAAGTTTTATTCGGAATGTTTTCTTCTTCCATGTTATTGATTGTCTTTCGGGATTATAAATTGAATGATACAAATCAACTATTGCGCAAATCCGTTGATATTACAAAGTTAATAACAGAGATAACATATATACGTATATTGAATACATAGTAAAAAGAAAAACACTTGATATTAATATTTCAAACAATAAATTAATATTTTCCTCGGTAGCCGGCTGCCCAGATCAACCAATATAACCAACTTATAATTTTAATAAATAATTAAAATAATAAAAGCGGAAATAATAAAGAATCAAGACGCGCGTGAAATCTGTTGACCTTTGTTTTGGTGATTTAAAATGATTTTACAACAACTGTTTAGAATATGTCAATGCAATGAATCAACTATTTGCGTCTAAATCCTATTTACTCGTTTATTTTGTATCACATAATTTCATTTATAAAGAATAGGGAAGTTTTTATTCTTTATGCGATAGTATTGCAAATTTTTCTTTAGTTTAATCGAATAAGAGCTGTGACGTTCATTCGGGAAGTCAGTAAGCGTAATGGTGCATCCGAGTATCTTGAAACCGGAACATACTGAGTCGTGCGCGAATAATACCAATACTGAAATTTTTCCTAACAAATATCCTTCTCCCGTGACACTTGTGGAGCGCGCAGTAGTATATACGGCCTCTAGTAACAACAAGTGTTGGACTAACATCCCTTCTCATTCCTTAGACGATCTACGTTAGGCCCTGGCCGGCGCCGGTACTGATCAATGAATTCTGGGGTTACCAGAAGATGTACATTGAAAGATGATTTACCAGTCTCAGGTCGGATCATCTAGAAACTCCCTGTACAATTTCAGCTAATCCCGATCAGTAACGGAGTAGCAACCAGGGGTGGTCGCTCAAGCTCAAGTATCGCTTTGTTGAATGTTCGGTATGTTTTTACTTGCTGACTGCTGATGTTGCTCTGACTGTTTTAATAGGGCATCTTTATCCTTACTCAGGGTTATTAAGGTGTTAATCATTTCTTTCTCCATTTTTCTCAGATCAGATATATTTCTCTTCAAACTGCTTGATACTTTCATACTATATGTTACTACTGGTGTTATCAGTATGTGGTATAATTTTTTTATTACCTCCCAGTTCAGTTTGTACTTCCTCAGAAAGCCGCACATTGCATGAAATGCTTGTTTTGCTTTTTTAATTCTTTCAGCTGTGATTTCTTTTCTGTTAAGACTAGTGTCATTTGATGACAACTTTCAGTTCAAATCTACCAAATTTTTGGAATCTGTCCTGATCGGTATTTTTGGTGTCATACGGATTTCTGTACAGTACTTTTGTTTATTTTTAGTCCTATGGGCTCTAATAACGGTTCAAGTATATTAAGCATTAATTCGATGTCCCCTTCTATTTCTAGGATTATCAGAATGTCGTCTGCATACGCTAATATACATGGTGTTTGCAAGCCTTCCGTATGTTACCAAATTAATTTCTGGTGTGAACTCTTTAAGTGTCATTATAACATGATCAAGTATTAGTATAAAAAGACGAGGACTGAGTGGGCAGCCTTTGATGATTCTGTTTATGAGTGCTGGGGATACTCCCATATCCAGTAATATTGGTGTCATTTTTGATATATTGATTGTATCAAAGGCTTGTTTTAAATCAATTGATAGTAATATTGATTGCGTTCCATCTCTCCATTTTTCGTCTAATATTCTCCTTAACACGAATATTTGGTCAGCTGCACTTCGAGCTTCTTGGAATGCCATTTGATATAACATCGGTGGTAGATGTTTTGAGTATTGGTACTTGGAGCGTTTTTGTCCATGTTTGTGGTATATCATTTTCATTGAAGGCTTCCCTGATCATTTGTAATAATTCGTGCATTAATTTGTCTGACCCGTATTTGAACAATTCTGCTGATATTTCATTTGTTCCCGGTGCTGCATTGTTTTTCATTTGTTTTATGATGTTGATGATTTCTTCTCTTGTTGGTTCTGGTCCGGCGTTACTTCTTCATCCAAGCGTATGAATTCCTCCTCATTTTGGCTGTGTTTCAGTGTTTCTTCCCATTTTTGAATCTTTATGTATTTTCTCCTTCTTGAGTCTGCACTTCGTTTATGCTGTTTTATAAATCTGAACGTTCTTACCATTTGTTTCAATGGGTTGCTACTCTTGATTTCTTCCAAGAAGGTGTTAACTTTCTCTTAGAAGTGCTGTTCGTCTGCTTCTGTTTTTAATTTTCTTGCATCATCATCATCATCTAACAGTTATAGGCCTGGGGTGTCCTTTGCTGTATCAAGCATACGTCTCCACATAACTCGGTCCATGGCTGCTCGTCGCCAGCCACTCAAGGCACGGATGCTTCTGAGATCACCCTCCACTTGATCGATCCACCATGCTCGCTGCGCTCCTCTTCTTCTTGTACCAGTCGGATTAGATTCAAGAACCATTTTCACTGGGCTGTTGTCCGACATCCCATGACATGCCCAGCCCATCGTAGACGTCCGATTTTAGCTGTCCGTACGATGGGTGGTTCTCCTAGCAGCTGTTGCAATTCGTGATTCATACGCCGTCTCCACGTTCCGTCTTTCATCTGCACTCCGCCATAGATGGTCCTCAGTACCTTTCTTTCGAAAACACTGAGGGCGCGTTGGTCCTCTGCCAACATAGTCCAGGTCTCGTGGCCATAGAGAACAACCGGTCTAATGAGCGTTTTGTAGATGGTCAATTTCGTGCGGTTGCGTACTTTTCTAGATCGGAGGGTTTTTCTGAGTCCAAAGTACGCACGATTCCCTGTCAAAATACGTCTATGAATTTCTCTGCTGGTGTCATTATCGGCGGCCACCAGTGAGCCCAAATACACGAACTCGTCAACCACCTCGATATCGTCACCGTCTATCAACATTCGTGGTGAGAGGCGTAGTGTTTCTTCTCTAGAGCCTCTTCCTCTCATGTAGCTTCAGCTTTCAGTCCGATGTAGGTTTCCATCATCTTCTCAAGGTTACGTGTCACAATATCAATATCGTCAGCGAAGCCAAAAAGTTGTACGGACTTTCGGAAGATCGTGCCACTCGTGTCGATCCTCGCTCTTCGAATCACACCTTCCAGGGCAATATTGAACAAGATACAAGAAAGTCCATCACCTTGACGTAGTCCTCTCCGAGATTCGAAGGGACTCGAGAGCGTCCCAGATACTCGGACGTAGCACATCATTCTATCCATCGTTGCTTTGACCAATCGCGTCAGTTTATCCGGCAAACCGTATTCGTGCATTATCTGCCATAGCTGTTCTCGATCGATTGTGTCGTATGCCGCTTTGAAGTCAATGAATAGGTGTACGTGGGTACGTTGTATTCACAACACTTCTGGAGTACTTGTCTTATCGCGAATATGTGATCCGTAGTGGTGCGGGCTCCAGTAAATCCCGCTTGGTACGGCCCTACGAATTCCTTAGCTATTGATGATAGACGACGGCAAAGGATTTGGGAGAGTACCTTGTAGGCGGCGTTCAGCAATGTGATTGCGCGGTAATTGCAACAATCTAGCTTATCGTCCTTTTTGTAGACGGGACATACCACTCCATCCATCCATTCCTGCGGTAGAATCTCCTCCTCCCAAATCTTGGAAATCATCCAGTGCAGCACTCTGGCCAGTGCCTCTCCTCCATGTTTGAGCAGCTCTAACTGGTTATTGCCCGCGTTTGACCTGGTAACTGGTCATTGCCACCCGGATTGATTCCTGTACCGTTCTCTGTATCTTGTGCTTCGCCATTCAGATGCTCGTCATAGTACTGCTTCCACCTGTCGACCACCTCACGTTCGTTCGTGAGAAGGTTACCACTGGTATCTCTGCACATTTCGGCCTGTGGCGTGTAGCCTCTACGTGAGCGGTTCACCTTCTCATAGAATTTCCGTGTATCATTTGCGCGTTACAGCTGTTCCATCGCTTCGCGATCTTGGTCTTCCTGGTGGCGCTTTTCCACAGGGAAACCGTGTTCTGTCTGTTCCGTGCCTGTCTGTATAGTTCCTCGTTCGCTCTAGTGCAGTGTTGCAGCATCCTCGCCCTTGCTGCATTCTTTTCTTCGACCAACTGCTGACATTCGCCGTCGAACCAGTCATTTCCTCGATTCGATAACCTCGTACCTAGCACGGTTGCAGCATAGCTACTCACGGCGGACCTTATGTTCCTCCAGTCGTCTTCAAGAGTCGCCGCGCCAAGCTGCTCTTTCGTTGGTAGCACTAGCTCCAGTTGTTGCGCGTATTCCTCTGCAGTACAAATGCTACGTACACGGAGAACCCTTCGATCATAAAATTGCGATATCGCAGTTTTTGATTTTTGCGATAGTTGATTTAACTAATTTCTTTTTGATTCAACCAAAATGGTTTTTGATTTGCATATATCCAAGTAGTTGAAAAATATGTTGTTTTGAATGCTGTCAAATGCCGGAGACAGTTGAAAGCAAAACAATAATCGCAATGCAAAATCAACAACTTTTTTAGTTGAAATCTGTTCGCGTCGCTTCAAAATGTCAATGAAAACAGCTTCGATGGTTAAAGCGTTTGGTGAAATTGTGTTCATTCGATTTGAGAATTTTATGATAACAAGTGTTTATCTAACAGCGGTGTTGTGATAAATTTAATCTTGTTAAAAGATTTGGTGACAAATTAGAAAATGTTAATGATTGATCATCTCGTAATCTTTCAGGTATGCGCAAAAATTTTATGCTTCAAATTCGATCATTGATTTACTTCCAGCAGACTGCGGTTTACTTCCAGCTGTTTGATACCGATGATGATGTTCATGCGTTAGCAATAAAACGCTTTTTGACATGAATTTAATTTATAAAAGTAACAGGAGCGAAGGGTTTCAAACGCACAGAACGCGCTGCGATTGAATGGCGCGTTTGAATGGCGCCGTCGCAATATTCCAATTCCCAGCGGTTGATGCACCCAAGCTCATATAAATTGACTAAAATTATCAGTGCATAACTTTAGTTCAACCGTTTGAAGGCATCATTTTAGGTAAATTTAATAATTTCACTAATTTACTCGCCCCTCCGGGCACTTTTGCTGATTAAAAACGTTTTTCTACATCAATCATTTCCGATCGAATCAGAAGTATTTTTTTCAGAATTTAGATCTTTACTGATCTCAAAACAAACAAACAACTGAAACCGATTTATTTTTCAACTAATAGAATTTTGTTTCAATAACAACACCAGTTATTTCAACTAAAATATTTGTTGAAATTGAAAGGTATGTGTCCTCACTAATTGACAGCATTTTTTTTCAAACAGTTGAATTAGTTGTTTCAACCATCGTTTCTGCTAATCGAAAAACAAAAATGACAGTTTAGTTAAAACAACAGTCGATTAGTTGTACCAAATTTTAACCAATCGAATTCAGAAAATCAACTAATATTCTGGTTGAAATGGGATCGCGGGTGGTTCCGTGTAGCTGCTCGAGATTTAGTCCCGGCGTTCCTGTGCGACGAGTATTGTGCACCGTCGATAGTTTTGAGCGCATACAAACCGCGACAAGGTAGTGGTCAGAATCAATATTGGCACTGCGGTAGATGCGGACATTGATGACATCGGAGAAGAATCGCCCGTCGATGAGAACATGGTCGATTTGATTTTCCGTATGTTGATCAGGTGATCTCCAGGTGGCTTTGTGGATATCTTTGCGGGGGAAGAAAGTGCTTCGAACTACCATTCCTCGGGAGGCTGCAAAGTTTACGCATCGTTGACCGTTGTCGTTTGTTACCGCGTGCAGGCTCTCCAGCCCGATCACGGGCCTGTACATTGCCTCCCGGCCTACCTGAGCATTCATGTCGCCGATGACGAGTTATACATCCCGCCGTGGGCAGCTGTCGTAGGTTTGTTCCAGCTGCGCGTAGAATGCTTCCTTCTCGTCATCGGGACTCGTCTCATGTGGGCAGTGCACGTTGATGATGCTGTAATTGAAGAAACGGCCCTTGATCTTCAATACGCACATTCTATCACTGATTGGCTGCCACTCAATCACGCGCTGGCGTGGCGCATCTAGCCCAAAACTACAAATCCCGTTCCTAGAACGTTGGTTGTGCCGCAGCTCTTTTAGAAGGTAGCCGCTCAATGCCCACTTTTCCACACCTTCTATCCCGTCCAACAAAGTTCCTGCTGTGCTACGACATCGAAGCCGCGGATTTGAAGCTCATCATGCAGCATTCGATCGTATCCTGGGAAGCCAAGCGATTTGCAGTTTCATGTGCCAAGCTTCCAATCGTAATCCTTAATTCGTCGCGTAGGCCTTTGCCGATTATTCCGAGTCGTATTTCTTCCTTGATTATGCGTAACAAGTGTTTTCCGGGTGGCTTGTTAGGCCTGCACGAACCTCCTGTCTCGCCATTGTGTCAGCACTGTTTAGAGTCCCACACTGGCACAAGGACGGTATTCAGCCGCTCCTAACATGGAGCACAGACGCTGTTTCGAGCTGCCCCAACATGATGAACAGACGCTCGGATAGGCTCGCTCTCTGTAAAGAAAAGGAAAGCCCCACCCCCCTTCCCTGTCAGCATACGACCAAGGTCCCAACGGGTTGGTTACCCGATCTTTCCTATGGTTACTCGTACCCCAGCCGGCACCGCGGGGAGGTAGAGATTGGAGTTACTGGACAAGAGGCTAAGAACCACATTGGGGCCTGAATTGCGCATTGCGTCGTTAATCAACCTTGCGTTTACTTGCATATGATCTACCAATTTTTAATTCCTCGTTCGTTCTATCTGCCAGTAGCTTTTGTCTCGCTAAAAAGTATCGTTGCGATGCAGCTGCACGTCTGGGTGACTTTTTTTCTTCTATTGCTGTCCTTGCAGCCGTGTTAATTGCTTTTGCTGTATTGCTCCATTTGTTCTCCACTGTTTCTTCTCCAGGTGTGTCCTCCTCTAGTAGCAGATCTAGCGTCGTTTGGTATTGCTTATTGCATTTTTCATCAAATTTGAGTTTTTCTAGATCTAATTTCTGTTTTTTTTTTGTTGGTTGTTGTGGTAGATTTTCCTTGTGTTCAATTCGACGTTTTCCTTTAATTATACATTCTAGTACTTTGGATCGCTCATAATTGTTGGATGAAAAAAGCTCGTACATCCGGAAATTCGATGTCATGAATTCTATTAATTAGAATATGGTCGATTTGCGATTGTGTCTTCTTGTTTGTCCATGTAAACTTCACTGATTTGGATTTAGGGTAAAGTGTTATAATATGCCCCCCTTAAGAAAACATTGAGATATTTCCAAGTGTATTGATATATTTTCCTCGAGAATGTAAGTATTTCATCGCAATACGGATGAGGAACATAATTTTCAATGACTCCAATAGAAAAGATGAGAATTGATTGATATAAACACATTTTCCAAAACGGCCACATTCTTAGTTTTTTTCGCTCGCCTCAGACATAATGCCCCAGCAGCCGTAAAATATGTCTCACAACAAATCAGGGGCATGACACACAACAAAAGACATTTTATCCCACAACAATGATGCATTATGCTTCTTGAAATGTCCATAAAGTTACTGTTTTGAGATAATCAGTATGTCAAAGAAATGGCGGATAAAACATCTATTTAGTCGAAGCAAAACCTTACATCGAAAAGCAGCCAAATGAAATTTTTAGTTTTTTCATACTTTCCTGTAAACGACAACCACCAAACTTGCATAGCAGAAAGATCCTACGAAAAGATAGTGTTAGTGATAAAACTTTGGTTCAGAAAAGTCTTCAATGCTTAAGAAAGGAAAGGGGCATTTTGGCTAGCAGGGGCGCTTTATAAGACTTTTCCCTACTTAGGGTGATATAATCTTTCATTTTGAGACAATGTTGCAATGTTTTTAGTTCTTGTGTAATCGATTGTTTCCAATGAATTTCTTATCGTTTTCCACTATGTCATTTTTTCCCAACCGAGCATTCATATCTCCTGCAATTATTATACGATTTTTCATTTTTGCTGGTAGACCTGATATATAATTCGTTATTATGTCAAATTTGTTATTTGATTTGAGTTTGGAGCTTCGTATGTATGTTGAGATGAATATTAATGGTTCCTCAAGTATTCTGCATTTATATGAGCACGAGCTATTGCTTATTCTCTTGAAACAGCCGTCTTCATTAAGTGTTTTGTTGATTACTATTGCTGTGTCTTCTCCAATTTTGTCCTTCATATCTGAATTATTGTTTACATTGAACCAGTAGTAATTCTGTGTCTCGATCGTACATCCTGCTATTCTTGTTTCTTGAAGTGTTACTATAGCATATGGTATATCAATGATCGGACGTTAAAATGAAACCCAAACAAATTGAGAATTATTGAAAAACTCTTATTGTGTAGGATCTAAAGTTTTCAAAGAAATGTCAATATCAGTAAAAGCTCCTCTACCTGTCGATGGACATGTTCCCGCAAATGTATGTATGAATATGTTATGTATAGCGCTCTATACACTATAAACCCAACTGCTATGCAATCCATAAATTTTGAATGTGGGTAAATTTCTTCATACGAAAACAGTTATTAGTCACATCAGTCGAGTTCCACAAAAACATGTTCACCTCACTTTTTCTTATTCCTGTTTTTTTCACCTCATTTGAGCTGACATCGATAAATGGCACTAAACCTTAATTTTCGGTTATAGTCCAATGGACTTCCATTTAGTTGGACTACCAGCGAAAATCTCGCTGCGTTACAACATTGAGTATGGACAAAAATTTGAATTTTGACAGCACAATAAATTGTTTTCTAATCAATAAGATGCTGTCGATTTTTTTTAATAATTGGTATAAAACAAGAGCTTTACTGAATTTCTATTACAGCTTTGATTCAGATGTATTTTCAGAAATGGTAAATCACATTCAATTCAATGATTTAAATTCTAATTTTTTGAGTTCTTTTGAAAATTAAATAACATAATATGTGCCCATTTGATTAACTTACAAACTATCTAGTTAAACCAACTCAATTGAAATCAACTTCTACCAATTGATTGAATCCTCTAAATTTTTCCATTGATCTCATATTTCCAAATCGTTAGTTGAAATAAGATTGGATATCTCCGTTCAATGCATTGATTCAAAGGATATGATGGAAATGAGTGCATTCGATTCGAATTTTCCCGTCGCTATGAATTCTTTAATATGAAGCGAATACATAGGCATATCATAAAAAATGTAGATGTATTTAGAAAGTCAAAATTATTTAAATTAAACAATTGTGCAAATAATATTTATTTTCATATTAAATAATTTCAGAGGAAGATAAATTTGCTAACTATTCACGAGTTCTCACAAAATATTTCTTGGCTGAAGGGTTGGTGAATGGACATTCAACATTAATTGCAAACTTGGAAGAAGATCCTGTTGAGCTGGTTAGTAGCTATCGGAATAATACCATCACAAAATTTCCATGACCTAATGAAAAAAAAATATTTTTAGATGAAAACGCTTCCAACTCCTGTTGATGATGCTGAAGTGAAACCAATAAATAACAACCAAACCCCGGAAGATATGCGAATTGCATTCCGTTACAACAACTTATCCGTTGTAGACTTAGAGCAAAAACCCAGCACACAGCAGATCGGCCACTTTTTCGATCTTTCTAAGCAGATTGAACCGTCGGAGCTAGATAAGCATGACATCGTCTATTGGAACGGGTCGCAAACGCACCCACATAGCTCAAACATATTCTCGAATCCCATCTATCAATCGCTTTTAGATTCGATTCACCGAAAATGCAACCAATCTTTATTCGATACCTCTAGTACCGATGTGAAAGATAAAAACCTCCTTCGTATTTGCATCAACTCACTCGGCTCTCCTCTTTGGTACGATAGGAATTTTTTTCCGGATGTTATTTTATTCCTCACCATCCTAAAATCAATCATACGAAATAGTATCTCGTGTTGTCTTATTACTATTCCTGATCACCTCTTCCATCATTTTGAAAACAATGATTTGTACGCACGCCTAATCGATCAAATTGATTATTGTGTCGCGTTAGAGTCATTTGCAGGATCCGATAAAGAAATGAATCCTGCCTTCAAAGAGTATCACGGGTTGCTGAATATTGTAAAGCTTTCCGCTCTCAATGCGTTAGCATCGTTCACACCGGAGACCAATGATCTTGCCTTCAAGTTGCGTAGGCGAAAGTTCGTCATCGAGAAACTCCATTTGCCACCGGAATTAGGTGAAGATAATCGTGAAGAAAAAAAACAGAAGCAAACGTTGTCCTGTTCCGTTGGTGGCGGAAACAACAAGTTAGATTTTTGATCGGGAAATACGTCATTCGTACTCCAGAATGTTGTAATACATCATTTTTCTTTATTAAATAGATTTTTTTTTATCACAAACATCGGTCCCAATTAAGATCTTTTGAGATCAAGTCAGTTTGTTTTCTGTAAAGGTGAGCAATATCATAAATCAATGAAACCCAGATATCCCAGTGTACGTAGATACTGGCAGCGCTTCTAGTGAGAAACGAGTGTACGTTTTTCCAATAACTACTGTGCTTGATTGAAATGCGCATGCAACTTTATATGAGCATCTACACATCCATTTTCTACCAGATGGCGCTTTTATGGTAATATTTACCATCCCGATTCTAAATTTCATTCGAATCGGATTATGCCGATCGAATGCGAAATTTTGCATTCTGTATTTCGATCGAGTTCCGAGTTTTCCATACAAAATCATTACTCGATCGAATTACAGAATGCAAATGTTGACATTCGATCGAAGTAATCCGATTCGATCGAAATATAGAATACGGGTGATAAATTATGTATCATTTGATTCAGCTCGGCGAGATTGGAAAATAATGCACCTATTAAGAAACGCATTTTTTGGTTTGCGCTTCAGAGGTTAAGTTTTTCTTCAAATTTTTTAATTGGAATTGTACCCTTCTCTTGATGTACACCCCTATTCTGTATGTCGATCGAATCGGATTACTTCGATCGAATGTGAAAATTTGCCTTCTGTAATTCGATTAAGTGATGCTTTTGTATGGATACAAAATACAAAATTTCGCATTCGATTGGAATATTCCGATTCGAACGAAATTCAGAATCGGGGTAGTAATCAATTAGCGTTACAATTTCATATCAATATGTGTTACAACTTTTCGCTTCATTATTGAATTTAATGAATGAGATATGTAATGACTTGAATAAGATGTTGATTGCAATACACTTCAACATCCGGGGTTGGAGAGGCCGATTGGTCTTAACTGAGCTCTGTTTTATTTTTCGTTTTCATACTACCGGCCCTTATTACCAGTATGAAGTGAAGATTAACACTCCTATTCTGTATTTCGATCGAATACGAAATTTGCATCCGATTTTGAATTTGCATTCACGAATTGATAAGTATGACAAGCCAAAAAATGCCCAGATGAATCATGGTGATTTTCGAAATTTTCTTTAGGGGCACAGTACGTTCTCGCTTCTCCCTACGAAAAAGTCCTGTATGTATGTATATTTCTTTATTGATTTTATTTATTTTTTGTATGTGATATGTACAATATACATTATATAACAATTTTATAAATTTAAAATCATGATGAGCGGCCATACACATTTTATATTGGAAAGCTACTAGTTCTTATGTTTGTTGAAACATTCACTTCACCTTTCCATCGACCAGCCCGGTCTAAATGAAGTGTGTGCATCACATTTAGTTTATGTTCTTCAGTTTTGTATGAATAATTAACATTTCCTATATTAAACAATACTCGAGTTTGAAATCAATGTTTCCCGGTCGACACCTTACTATTGATCAACTGTCATCATAGACACACGGGAAGGCATGAGATAGGAACTTGTGAGCGTTTAGTTATCTCACCTTTTGACGACCCGAATGGGCTATAAATTGAATGTACATTTTTAAAGTGATCTGTCCCTTAGTAAGAACTCTTCTCTATCTGCGGGATACACTGATTTACAAAATAATGTGTCTAGCTTAGAATGTGTCGAAGTTCTCTCAATTAATTGGGGCAAATGAAAGTGAGCGCACAAGTCCGAGCAATTAAAAGTTTTGCTATTAAAAATAGAATGTTTTCAAGTTCACGAAAATTTTAGTTGAATTCTCCGTGACTTTCTCACTGCTTAAAAGTATAGATGGAACTAGAGTAACAAAAGTATTTAGGCTAACATATTTTGGTACGTTGCTCTAATATATTTTGGTCCGTTGCTCATATTTTTGGTAGAAATCAAAATGATGTACATATTCTTACCTAATATGTAAAGGAATGGAATAATCTTTCAAATTCTGAGAAACGATTTACTTCATTTAGATTACATCCAGGAATATCAGGGCCGAACCAAAATACCTCCGTTGCCGAGTTTGCAACTTTTTTTTTATTTAACGATATATTTAATAAGGCACACTGCTTTAGCTCTAAGATACCGAGGGTTACCCTATTGGCAACTTGGTGGTACGAAACCAGTTACGTGTGATCTTCCTTCAAATTCTCAGTGAACTGTATTGCTGCGTGGAACTACTTGAACAATGTGCTCCAAATCCAAAAGGTTTTGATTTTCAAATATCTCGGGGTGTGGTTTGATTCCGAATGCACGTGGGGAGGACACATTAGGTATCTGATAACAAAATGCCAACAAAGAGTAAATTTTCTTCCAACAATAACAGGATCTTGGAGGGGTGCTCATCCGGAAGATCTTATAAAATTGTATCAGACAACGATACTGTTGATGTGTTTGCTTTCGTTCTGCTGCAAACTCTCATAATATCAAACTTGAGCGAATTCAGTATCGTTGTTTGCGCATTGCTTTAGGCTGCGTGCACTCGACACATACAATGAGTCTTGAAGTTCTGGCGGGTGTTCTTCCATTGAAAAATCGTTTTTGCGAGCTTTCATCGCGACTGCTAATAAAATGTGAGGTACTGAATCCCCTGGTTATTAATAACTTCAAAAGGCTAGTTTAACTTCAATCTCAAACAAGATTCATGACAGTATATTTTAACCATATGTCACAAGAAATTGACGCTTCAAGATATATTCCTATCCGTGACAGCCTCCTAAATGTCGCTAACTCAACTTTATTTTTCGACACATCCATGCAGCGCGAAGTGCGTGGAATCCCGGAATACCTACGCTCGATTCCAAAAATATTTTTAAGTAAGTTCAAGCATATGAACTCTGAGAAAATATTTTACACGGACGGATCACGAACTGAAGAGGCTACTGGTTTCAAGAACCTGCATCTGTTTATATAGCAGAGTTAGCAGCAGTTCATTATTGTTTGAGTGTAATCGTCACATTATCTCCAAACCATGATTTTCTCTTCACAGATAGCCTGAGTGCAATTAAAGCCATTCGCTTAAACGCTTCTGGCAAAAAGTAACCGTTTTTCTTTGGCAAAATAAAACAATACCTGAACGACATTTTGAATAATAATTATCAAATCATAATAGTTTGGGTCTCGGCTCATTGCTGCATTCCAGGCAATGGAAGAGCCGATATTTTTGCCAAACGTGGTGCTATTGAGAATGAAATATATGAAAGACTGATTGCTTTCAACGAATTCTATAGCGCGTCTCGCCAAAGAACACTTGACAGCTGGCAAGGTTCTTGGGATAAAGATGATCTGGGTCGGTGGAGGCACTCAATTATTCCTAAAATATCGACTAAGGCATGGATCAGGAGATTGGATGTGAGTGGGGACTTCATTCGTGTGATGTCCAGACTCATGTCCAATCACTACACGTTAGATGCACATCTCCTTCGAATTGGACTTTCCGAAACTAATCATTGTGCTTGTGGCGAAGGTTATCGCGATATTGATCATGTCGTTTGGACATGCGTGGAGTATCATGATGTCAGATCTCAACTATTAAATTCCTTGCGTACTCAAGGTAGACTATCAAATGTCCCAGTTCGCGACATTCTTGCTTGAAACTTGTTTATCATTTCATTAAGTCCATTGGAGTTCCAATTTAAATTTTATTTTATGTTGGACCCCTTTCTCTTCCATGAGTTCAACCAATAGCCAGCTATATTAAATGAATAAAAGTGATGTAAATAGTTATAAAGGCCCGTTTTCAATTCCATTTTCACATTCACTTCACTTACATGTCACTTCACTTGATTTTCCCTATTACCAATATACGCATAGTGAAGTGATCAGTGTAGTGGAACAAAACTCAGTTTTTCAATGAAATGTTGGTGGCGTGATGTTCATAATGACATCAAGTTCATCCAAATAATTACTTTTGTCTTTGAATCGACTTCTGTGCTACTCGACTTTCACCGTGAAGTGATTCCGATAATATGGGTCACAATCACTTCACTTGGTTTTCACCGTGTAGTTATACCGGTAATAAGGGCTCATGTACAAAATAAATGTATCGCTTGATAAAAACAGTGTTTAGATTAACTAATGAATACCAACATACTAATATGATATTCGAAATGTATTATGTTTAAAGTACTATGTATTGTGAATGCCACGGCGAAGCAAAACTGCCTGTAAACTGTATATTGCCTATGAAATAAACGTATTTATGGAAAAAACGTGCTCCAAAAGCTTCGTTAAACTACGTCGCGTAAATTTTCAAGTGTGGATGATTATTTTAAAACTTGTCTGCGTAGAATGCTATTATTGAACTTCATAAGTTGCTAGATCCAAATTGTTTTCTTTTTGATTTTCTCATACAGAATGGTTATGCAATCATTGTGAAAACCGACTTTTGAACTGAGGTTCCGACAAGAACCGGAACTTTTGAACCGAGCGGAGTGTCATATATCATTCGACTCAGTTCGTCGAATACGCAAATTGTCTGTGTGTGTATTTTTCAGCAAGAATATCCGGCTATATAATAAAGAATTTCGCTATACCAGTTTAAACCCGCCTGATAGTTTATTTGTTAGAAGGGTGCGTCTTACTCATTTCAGACCTTCAGGGAGAAACAATACGCTTCCCCCACTTGACTCAAGTTGGCAATCCAGTCCATCATCCTGTCATTCACTTGTAAGATACCCTGATGCACTCCCTGCCCCTCCTTGTTTTCAATATAATTGAGCATAATACAATATACTATAATATAATACAATATGATATAATATAACATAATGAAATATAATTGAATATAATATAGCATTATATAATGCAATACAATATAATATAACATAACATAAAATAATATATGAAATAATATGCTATGAACAATATAACAGTTAATGTCGCAATGTAAGTTTGGCTCTTCTTTCGTCGCAGTATTGCAGGAAATATAATATTTCTCTTTAATGATAATAATAATAATTATTATTATTGTTATATAAAATATAATGTAATTTAATTCAATTCAATGTATTATAAATAATGTAATAAACAAGAGAATTATATGTTGCAATATACTATGATAAACATTGTTTTTCAGGATGGGCTTCAATTTATAAGCCATTTCGCGCCCTCTCATTCTGCCACTAACGCAGGAGGCGATAGCACCCAGTCGACGCCGTTCTATTGACCAAATGTCATCATAGACACACGGGAAGGCATGAGATAGCAACTTGTGAGGATTTAGTTATCTCTCCATTTGACGACCCTTACTCACTGGAAATGAAATGGTCACAAACTCTAAAATGGAACGAATTCTCTTTTCTCAGCGTTAGCTTGGCCGATTTTTACAAACATAGTTTCAAATGAAAGGTCTTATGATTTCATGCATAGCTCCTGAATTTCATCCGGATCTGACTTCCGGTTCCGAAATTACAAGATGAGCGTTCAAAATTTCAAACCGTCTTATAATGCGCACCGGTACGTACATGCGGTGGTACGGTAGAAGTAAACACAATACTGCTTCTACGAATGAAGCACGCTGTGTGCAAGTTCTTACATGCGGTAAAGAAAGGTTTTATTAGCTTATAACCAAACAAACTGACTGAACCGGTCGAACTTTTATTTAAATAATTGCCTTATTATCCTATTAAAAGAGGTTGAATATTATTCTAATCCGACCTTCAGGATATTGAGAGATAAAAATGTCTAATATTCATATAGAGTACGACACAAAAAAGTACGAAATTTTCGAAGCAGATTGTAAAAGTACTCGAACTTCTAGGCCTGGCTATTTATTGACCCTATAAACTTATTGCAACTGTGTCAGTCTCCCGATTCCGGATCCGGAAAGTTATCCAAAATGTCTAATATGAAATTTTCATCGATTTCTCGTGAAATGTTAATGAGAAAGGCACCATTACACAACTAAGTGGATTAAAATCAGAGATGCCAGGTAAAAATTTGAAAAATCTTCAGAAAGGGTGCATATTCGAAAAAAAATCTGCAGTCAACATATATGTCTTTCAGGCAGGCATTTTGTTGTAAAGTATGATACGCTAAATTGATTTCGTTTCTCTGAATGAAACAGGTTTTCAACTTTTGGTTACTTGCGTAACTACTTATTAGTAATATATATTAAAATTAGAGCAGCTGAACTACTTCAGAATTGGTATATGACATTTCACTTTGTAATTTCAGAACCTTAAGCCATATCTAGATAAAATTCAATAGTAGCCCATGAAACCAAAATACCTTTCATTTTAATCCAAGTTGGCAGAAATCGGTTTCGCCACCTCTGAGAAAAGGAAGTGACATTATTTGCTATAAACATACACATTTTGCGATTTCAATCGACATGACACACTCCAGAAAAAATAGTGCATACTCGTGTAGTAGTATCAATGTACGATGATTTTTTCGTAATTCTGAAGGAAAATAAAGCCCTTGAGCGAAAAGTCCATGTAACATTTAGTTGTTTGATTACTAATTTTCAGTGTAGTATTCTGAAACATCGGCTTCGGAAGGGTTACTGGTTTTGTTCGATAAAAGTTTCCACAGACAGCAAGTCATGAAGTTCGACGACGCGTCAAGAGCTCATCATTTGCTATGCTTTCTACAATCGTGCCCTGGTTCTGCCCACACTCAGAACACCATCGAGCATAACAGTGTATGTTGGTGGTGGCATCCAGTAACATATAGTAGACGACGTATGGTGACGGATTGTTCACCAGCTTTGGTCATTTGGGCCATGCTTCGCTGCACGCATTTCCTTCCTTCCTTCCTACCTTTCTTCCGTTCGTCCGATGCTTCAAATCAGTCATTGGAGTGTCGGAACGCCGCTGTTGGATGCGATCGGCGTGGTGTCCGTTGTTGATTAATTCCCCATGTTGGTTGCGCGCACTGGATCAAGGCTGCTTATTGGCATACTGAGAAGGGAACGATGGGGGCACTTTTTTAATGTATGCACCATTGGGAACTCAACAGTAAATGCAGTTAGTTGAAGCATGTCTGGGCGAAAAGGTTTTCCAAAACTGAATGCTATTCGTAGATGATCGAATAGTGTTCATACATGTATTCAAAATTCAATTCAAGACAGTAACCAGAGTCCAAAACAAAATTTCATTAACGATAACTCCAATAATTAATACTCGACAAAAGGGTGTACGATTTTTCTACTCTCCCTTCGGATATCTGTCGATCTACAAATCCAACAACTACTGCAGCACGCGATCAGCGTAAAGCAGACCAACGGCGACGGCAAACGACGCCGGCGATGATTGGTCACTCAGGTGCCCACACTTGACTCACTGTTGGCATCCGCGTGCCGTATTTTTCAGTTCTTTGTTGGCAGGCGCGGTGTTGTGACGATATCGTAGCGAAATTGAGGCTGGATAAGCTTTTAGTGAATTTATTTGCGACGAAAAGACTAATAGTAAAATGTGAAGGATCTGCTTCTCCTCATCATGAAACCCAATCTTCGAACGGCTATTTGTGACGTGAAGTGATCTTGAAGAGGAGAATTAGAAAATAGTGAAGTGCCGAAAACGAGTAGTCACCGTTGGTGACCTCTGAGTTGTTCCGTGAAGATCAACGGAACTTGTAAGAATCGGTAGAACGTGCCACGTGCTGCAACAGTTGAAGTGTACATTACTGAACGGGTGCCGCGGGGAAAGGAAAGGCGGCTAGTGATCATGCGGCTGAGTAAGATCTTCAACCACAAGTTTGTGCTTGGCAGTTGCAATCTAATTTTCATGGTAATGATTATTGCTGTTGTTTGATGATTTTTTCCATGTTCGAAATTGTGGCAGTCATGTTGTTTTTTTTTTCTTTCTTTCTTCAAACACTCTCTAGTACGTTGATAGTATCAGTATGAAGTGAATCAATAAGTATTAAATTCGAAGAAACGTTATTTTCAATGGTTGTAGTAATACCGAGAACCGAGTGAAGCTCATTTCCGGATGTCAATCAAATAGATGTGCAGTTTTACCTAACACAATAAACCTGATTCAACGAGCTGATTTCAACTGCAATCATGATCAGGAGAAATGTGAACATACGTTCTGCTGAATCTATCAATGAAGATGTTTCTTTTCGACAACACAATTTTCAATCGAATCAGTGCTAAGCGATCTTGAATCTTAGAACGCGGTTTCAACACATAATTATTATTGAATATAAATATGTTGATGTAAGGTTTGCTCGAATGATAAATGATTTACTGTTATTTTTTCATCAACATATAGAGCAATTCCGTAGAAGATGTCAATTGAATTTTTCGAGACAATAACCATTGTGACTTTGTCAAGAAAAACAGCGTAAACGGTTTTCAGTGTTTGAAAAATATCAACTTCATTCTTCAGTATTTTTTTTAAGGGAGCTCTTTTCCCTAAAATGAGGTTATCGAATAGAACCTCGAAATCGGATTGAAAGTACTCGAAGCAGTCTGTTTTCTAATTCCGTATTCTAGTTGGGGAGAAAAGAAAATTCCTTGACCACTAAAAAGAGCTGCAATCTCAAAAAAAAATTCAAAAAAGTTCATTCAAATTTAGACATATAAACATCATCGCCATACAACAATCTGTTTAATGTTGGCAGCCGATTGTTGTTTATGAGGTTGAAACAATGCTAAACATTAAAATAACCGATTTGCTTTCTATTATAAAACATCATTTTTGGAGAAGTAAAACGACGAAGTAATCGATAGAAAAGTTGGAAGCCCTTTCCGATTATGCCGTGAAATATTGGTTTCTAGAATTTCTACCACGAATTTGGGCTGATTTGAAACACAAATTCATTCAGATTATTTCGGTTAGTTCCGAAAAGTGTGACTCAACGCTTACGTTGAATATTCGATAAGATTCTCTGTTCGCAAACCTAAGAAGATGGCTGATCACACAATGATGCACACCATCCGGAAATTACTTTTCGGACGGGTTCAATCCGCTAGTATGTCTCCCGATATATTTAACCATCGAAAATTATCTAATTTTAATTTTGATATGATATGTTTAGTGTCTCTACATCTTGAGCTGTGTATGATTATTATAACCTAAAACTATTCTTGCAAAATCAATGCAATCTGCTGTGCATTATTTAGGTATTCTTCATGATATAAATAACATGATTTTCCCATGACTTTCGAAGTACGTTAAAATCAAAAGGCAAATCTTCCAACACCTGCACCTCACCACTAGATGGCTTGACAAACGACAGGTCAATGTTTTCTCTATTCATTCGTGCCAAATTTGCATGAAAATCGAATCGACACGAGTAACGCCCAAAACATCAAAACATTAGCAAGGCTTTCTTCCAGCGTGCAGTTTTAGAATGAATGAAACGAATTGAAATCTAAAACAGACAACGTTCGTCAAACCTACATCGAACAGTCTGTCGGCCCGTGAGCTTTATACATTGCTCTAATTACAGTCATTGCAATAAAAAACGATAAATCCCTCGATGCCACTGACTGTGACGGTGTCGGTAACATTTTTTTCGCTCATCAAATGCCAATCCCCAACCATCTGGACCGACGCAGGCAAAATCTCAGCGAAACATTTTTTGGTTTTACTTTCACGAAAGCGAAATTTTTGAATTCGTGCGGTATTTTGTTGTGATGCTTGCAATTTAGAGGTTTTAAATTATTCAAATGTCAATCGATAAGGATTGTGTGCCTTAACGCAATGATGATCGCGTTTAATCAGTGTCAAACGAGCCGCGAAACCGAACTTACGCGAGTAAACGGTTTACAAATCGTGACAGGATAAAAGACAATTGTTTTAAGGGACTATTTTCACACCAATAGTGTTTATTTTGGTTCTATTATGACGATTTCGACGTGTTGTATGGTTCGTAAGGATAGTTTTAATCGCATGTATCAGGACAACTGACTTATTTCTATTACTAGAGGCGTCCGCGTCGAACGTTTTTCTTATCATCATTTGGAAAGAATAGGAGGGAATTTTCACAGAATTATAACATTGATTGTTAATCCAGATCAAATATTTTTTTTGCAAATTATTAATTTCTAATTGCACTGAATAGGAATATTTGTTATCCCCGAACGTCGGCGAGTTTGACATATTAGGTAAGAAGTCGGCCGCTAAAACAAGCCAGTGCCAAGTATGTGTTAAAGTATGAATATTGTGCACGGGATCGTTTTTTGTGAGAAAAAGGCGGATGGATAATATCAGATAAATAACTGGAGGACGTCCATACTAATAAAACTGACATGACATCTTTCATACTTCAAAAAATCTATAACCGTTGGTATTCGTTGATTTTGCAACTTTTACTGCTTCGCTTCCAGAATTATAACGGTGCATCTATACTAAAGTTCGACTTATTGACGACAAACATATTCTACCACACAAATAACGCTGAACAATTGAGAGTAAAACAATACGAACCTGAATTCTGGACATTCAGGGATCGGAACTGAATTCGGAACCTGAGATTGATACCGAACCCAGTTGCAAAATTCAGGTTCGGAATCCAGATCAAGAACTCTCCTCATGAATTTAGTTCTAGAACTCTAGCACTGAACTTATTCTTAGAATCCAGAATCTAGAAGTAGAATCTCAAAAATGTAGTGCCACACACTGAATTTTATTCGGTAATTTTTACATTTTTTGACGAGTTTAGAACAGCCGAACTATCGTACACTCTCATTCTACTGATATATCAGCACAAATGAATATTTCTTGACAGCAACATCTTAAGATACCGCTGTGATGAAATGCTATTTTTACTGAAAAAACGAGGTTTGAGCAGCTGAGATCGGTAATCCAATTTAAGTGTGCAGAACTTAGAATTGGGACAGAATCTAGAACACCACGAATCTAGAATTAACACCACGCAAAAGGTCTGTTTTTATTGCTGTTGGTGGAAGGTTCTCATCATGACGTCCAGTCCTCTATAACGCACTAAAAGAAAAGATCGATATTCAACCAAGGTTTACCTTTTACACTCGTTCAGTTGAGAATATCGGGACTGACACTACCTCAAAACCGTTTTTTGGCACGGAAAAGGAAAGGAAGCGTGAAGAAATGTCTCCATTGTTCCTAAAAGTTTGAAAAAACTTTTTTTTAAGTATGTGTAGTTATCTCACACTGTTCAAAATTAAATCATAAATTGCTGATCAGATTTCTGATGACATGGTGAATGGTTTATGTTTTCGCGTTTAGTATTACTCGAGATATTTTCGATTAAGTTCTACCCATTGTACCACCCGGGTGATAAAATATACATATCCGCGATATTACTTACTTATCTTACCTAACAGCTATAGACCTGGGGTGTCCTTTGCTGTATCAAGAATACGTCTCCACATAACTCGGTCCATGGCTGCTCGTCGCCAGCCACTCAAGGCACGGACGCTTCTGAGATCACCCTCCACTTGATCGATCCACCTTGCTCGCTGCGCTCCTCTTCTTCTTGTACCAGTCGGATTAAATTCAAGAACCATTTTCACTGGGCTGTCGTCCGACATCCTTATGACATGCCCAGCCCATCGTAGACGTCCGATTTTAGCTTTCCGTGCGATGGGTGGTACCCCTAGTACCTGTTGCAATTCGTGAACCGCGATATTGACGCCAATATCGCGGTTTTTTAAAGAATTTTTTCAATCGTTTTTGTTTTAGCCAAATCAATTCGAATGTCAGCTGAGAGCAATGCAAAGTAATCGTTCGTCTCTTTACTTTTACGAAGGCAAACTGATAGTTTTTTCGCTTGAAGCAAAACCCAACCCAGTTTCGATACTAACTGCTGTCAAGCATATGAATTTGACAGCACTTGGGGTCGGAACTGGGTTAGTTTTGGTTTCAAGCGAAAACGACATAAACATAAAGCAAATAAACCTAGAGAACCGAGTGTAATAGTAATGTAACGAAGCTGCCAGTGACACTAAAAGCGCCGAAATGTTCCTAAAATATATTTACAAAGTTGCCTGAGCATTTCACATAAACCACAGTAGGTATACATAAAGTGCACTTATTTTCCTCTAGAGCACGGTTAGTGTCTTCGAACTGTGAGAAACTCAGGTTTAATTGATTTATGACATATGATAACATACAGTTTGAATAATTTGTTTTCAAAGAACTTTCGAATGCAGAACATTCAAAAATCCTGGGGAGTTCCCCCTCCAGGTTCATTTTGCAATAATTTTGTCAATATTTTTTATCATATCATAAATACACACTCAAAATCGATTCCCGAGCGCGGTATAATGAAATGCTTAATTAAATCGGCAACACCAAGTGCTACTGATTATTCAGTAATCCAAACGCTTCTTCCCGAAATTAATGTACATAATAATTTGATAGATATTTCGGTGAATCGCATCTTGTTATCGAACTTTGGCATAATCATTTGCCAAACTTGTCAGTAATATACCGAATGTGTTTGCTCAGTATACACTGAGGTCTCCTTTTACGCGGGGGATACGTACCGCGTAAACAAAAACCGCGTAACTTCGGAAATCCGCGTAACTTCGCAAATCAGCTTAAAAAACCGCAAAACTAAAGAAAAAAAATTTTTGATGCCAAATGTCATGAAACGTCCAGATCTAGTGAAATCTGAAATAATTTTTTTTAAATTGACTTCGGGACTGATGCCTAATGTCTTAGAAAATTGTACCAGATCTCGACGTTTTATGCATTCCTAAGACAAAATATGAAAACCCCTTAGCTTGGGAAATCCGCATAAAAATATCGCATAACTTAAAAAATCCGTGTAAAAAACCGCGTAACTTCGGAAATCCGCGTAACAAGAAACCGTGTAACTTCGGAAATCCGCATAAAAAGAAACCGCAATGAAAACCGCGTAAAAAAGACTCCTAGATGTACTAGCTTCTACCGAAATTCAACGAGACACTCGTTATTAGCCGTAGAAAATTAGCGATAGTGAAATCAAAAACTATTTTTTTATATATTACTTTGACTACTTATTTCTAGTTAGCAATGTTGAGGAGAACTAGAAACAACTGCTTTTAGCCGTGTAATTTTTTGTGTTTGTTTTTCTTTGTTTATATTTTGAATTAGAAGGTGAAATCTTTAAACAATAAGTTTTTCCAGCCCTAGCTGTTGTGTTCATATTTCAGTAATTATACTTTTGTCAATTTGCTGAAATCGCCTATCATAAAGAAATTGTTTACCCATCAACGGAATCGATTTGATTTCGTTTTATTATTTGACTTCTTATTATTCAACGAAACGCGATAATTTTTGTCAGTCACCTTCATTGCGAATTCACAGTGGTGCGTATTATCAGAAATTGCCCCGTGCACCAAAAGAGAGCAGATAATGTAAACGATATAATAACGATGATCAATGGCAGCGTGAAAACTGTACCTTGAAAACCAGTGCTTTACCTTGGTCAGCAACCGGGGACAAATAGGAAGCAACGCGTTATCATGCAGTAGTAGTGAATGGCTTGTCGCCAGATATGATGAATACGGGGTAAATCAAGCGATATAATTCATATTTTTTATATAAAAATTGTATTTAGGTCTATTTGCTTACAAGCTTCACGTGGCCGATTGAGCCGATTTTTTAATAGAAATGTTATTTTTAATACTGCATTTCGTAGTCACCCTTTTTCTCGGGGGAGAGGAGTTTCCATTTTCATCCAACGAGGATTGAGGAGCACTTTGTTCGTGGCGTTTATAGTCGCATCGTCGGTATTGGTGTTGTGAAACGTATTAAGGATAGCTTCCGTTTTTTTCTCACTATTGTTCGTAGTCTTATGCTCGTTGTTAGTTGCTGTAGATGCGTCTTGTACTTTGATTGCAGTTGATTGTTGGTTTGATGCTGGAAGCGTTTTTAAAGCAGAAGTACTGGGTACACTAGCTCTCGTACGCGCACATGCACACGTACTTCTATGGCATTGTCCATCATGTACACAGGGATTTTGTATTTGATGTTGTCACACTCAACGCTTTGCACCTCATTATCAACCGAAGGGAATGCAATTGCATCTTTTTCACGTTTAAACATAATATACTCACAGTTAGACGCCTTGTTGAATTGAATCTCAGTTACATTATTAGCTTCTAGATGCATTTGTTCTTTAAGTCAAATTTCAATTTCGTTTGCTGCTAGTCTAACTTTGCAGCATTTGAAATCAATACAAATTGAATTTGGTCTTTTAGGCCAAGTTTCAGGCTTTGTTAAAACGTATTTGCTCATTTCGTACACTCTATTGTTCACTACACTGAATTGTCTTCTTTGTTTCTATCGTCTCGACTGAAAGCAATTTTGGACTGTGTCGGATGAGATGCGAGCACGAACTGGAATATAATTCATAATTCGAACACGAAACGAAACAAGAATGAAACGTAAAGTTAAACAATCAGACGTCTAGTCATTATTTAGTAATAGTAATAGTAATTATATACTTTTACCTTCGATAAATTCGAGTATAAAATTTTCACTCTTGATTTGGTATGTTAATGCACTCTGATTTTAAATAAACTTTGTCATACTCCATACATAATTTCAGCTGTGCGGCATCACTTTACTGGCCACTGGATTCTACATGTTCACCGATGCCCCTCGGATTCTTTTGTCTCGCCTGTTGATCTCATCCAGTGAGCAGCACAGAACTGCTTTGTCGGAACTCGAGCAGCCGCTGTTCTATTATGTAGCTTTGGGTTTAACCACAGCTGGTCTCGTGGCCATTACCGCTTCACTACTGGGATGTTGGGCTACCTGTATGAACACGTATTGTATACTAACGATTGTATGATTCCTCAGTTAAAAAGCCTACTACTCCCAAGACTAATTAAATCTCTTTCAGTACTTCCTCATCATTTTGTGTCTTCTGATCGCCGAATTCGGTGTTTGCTTGATGATAACCGCTTGGCCTCAGTGTCTTGGTTTGAACTTGGATGAAACGGCCATGGTAAAAGCACTGCAAGGTAGCTACGGTGTACCCGATCATGAACAGTTCACTGCCGCTATGGATCTTGCCCAAACCATCTTTGAATGCTGTGCTATTAATACGGCCATCAACTACGAC
The DNA here is from genome assembly GCF_030247185.1 of Malaya genurostris. Lineage (NCBI taxonomy): Eukaryota > Metazoa > Arthropoda > Insecta > Diptera > Culicidae > Malaya > Malaya genurostris. Next base: position 26,999,275 of record NC_080572.1, on the reverse strand, counting down.
ACCTCTCTGTGGAAATTGCAAAGTCTTGGCAAAAAAGAACTCACTGTACCGCTGACGTGCTGTAAACTACAAAACCGATACGAGTTTTCAGCCTACCTGGATCCGATACCAACGAATCTAACTCTATGTCAAGCTCTACAATCACATGACTATGAAAGTAGTAGACACTTGGACGTAAGTATTCGGGTTTCATGAAAGCGGTATCGCTTTTGTTTATTGATCAGAGCAGCTCGAGAGCTGACCCAGAGTCGCCCAAACAACTTTTCAGATGTTTGTATTAGCAACCTGGGGTCGCTCTAGATCGGACTCCAATGGCGTAGTTTTGCTCTGAAAATTTTCTCGGGTCGCACCACGGCATCCATGCGAGTTTGTTTATTTTTTCTTTTTTCTATGAGTTGTTGTTTAGGACGCGTACCACGTGTTCGTTTAACTCGGAGTCAGAGACACCCGCGTGTAGGTCCAAAAACGAAAACGGTATAAAGTGCCTATAGCCAGAGTGACAACAGCTGTTTGTTTGGAATGGCAGCTTTAGTTCCAAACGAGCCAACGACCTGTCATATGCCATTTAAAGCAGGTTCGCCGAGAGAAAAATGAGCCCGGGGGGATTGCAACACGGGCCCCGTTGGTTTAGTGACCAAAAAAAGGTTTCAACGAATGATTTGATTAAGAAATACTTTTACCCCTTATAACCCAGGGGTTCTCAAATTTGAACCAAATGAGCAGATATCATCAATTCCATCATATTTTGTGTTGAAGATGTTAGAAAATGCCAAATCACTATTAAAAAATCTTCCAAACGAAATTATCCTATGTATCATACGCTGGGTCAATACAGTAGTTACAAAATTATAAGATTATTATAAGATAAGTGTATATTTTGAGAGTGATTTTTATATATACGATTCAATGTCTTTTAAATAGTACCGGGAGAATATAAACAATATAAACATAAATATTTGGTGCATTGATAACATAATCATCTGTCTATATGCAATAAACAACTTCATTTCTCGACGAGGTTCATTCAACCTACCTGGGTTCGATTCCCAACCCCGCACACAGGGTCAGGAGGTTTTTCTGATCCGAAGTGATGAATGACCCTAAGGTTAAATTCTGTGTAAACGAAAATAAAAAAAAATGTTTCCATTTCTTCATTCTTAGGAAAATGGATTACCTATTCGTATTTGTAAGATATTTGGGATATTTGTACGATTTATTGGGAGTATCGTAAGCTCATTTAATAATTTTGACAATGTTTAATAAGTTTTGGAGGTATTTATACTTCTTTTTCTAAGCGTTCTACTCCATATTCACGTGTTCGTTAAATCCTAAACGGTCCATATCCTTATCACTTTTTTTTGCAGCCATGTTCTTGAATATTCCACATTTCGAAGATATAACAAAATGGATTTGATTTGCTGATGGAATGCGATTTTCTAGAGACTTCAACTAATCAGAAAATTTGGATGCTCGAGTTTATCGGTAACGATATGCTTTGGAAAGAATACTGCTGTATTATTCTACTGTATCATATATAACACGTTCAAATGTTAAGAACAATATTTTATTGTTTAACATATGTGTTTGGAATTTTGCTACAGAAATTCGGAATTTCGTTAATGGTCATTTGTACCTTTGATCTTTGCAAGGTTTTAATACAAATAAAACGTTGACACTTGAGAACAATGTTAATATACTGAAGAATTAGAAGTGTAAACTATCAACTATTGCTTTAGTAAAGCTGTTAGATATTAAACTTCTAAAGTAAACATGTATCAAAATATAGGAAGTAATTTACGTATGATATATAATATCTTCGGTTAAATCTTCGAATTCCGGGCCCCCTGAAAAAGTCCGGATACAAAAGGGAATCCCCCTTTCCCTCCCCCCTCTCGGCGGCCATACACTAACGAAACTGCCAACATTTCGGATTAAATATTTTGATTTGTTACCAATATTACGGAGGAGATGTCGTCACTCTGGTTATAGGCAATCTCATTGCTTATTCCTATTTTTTTCTAGGGCTGCCTACATAAGATCGAAATTTGGTATCGAGAGCAATACTTTCTATTTCTGTGTGCCGGATTGATCATCGCTGTTGTCGAGTTCTGCGTTCTATTAAGCATAATTCTGAGTTGTACAAAATTGCCCCGGCGAGCGGTTCTTCGTGCTCCAGAACGGATTTCTCCGACAGGTGGTCTCGTTCAACCAAGGAGGCACGGCGTTCGAGATAACATCTACGAACGGGACCCGCCGGTACCAGTTCCGGTTCCGTCGATACGCGAAACTTATATCCAACCCAAAGAATTTACCAAATCGAGACACGAGAATCCGTTTAACACTGGATCCCATTACTACCAGATTTCAAAGAGTTATCTCGTGTAGTATTCGTTCACTAGAATTAAGATGTATTGTCATAAAAATAAGGTTAAACAATAAATATTAAGTCCAAACGAATAAATACAACATATGATTTCATTACAAAAATCCATTTCTACGTTTTAGGAAAAAACATACAGACCTTCGAAAAGCTGAAGCATGGTACTTGGAATTTCAAAAATTTCAACAAAATCGGTTATATGAAATTCGTTGATTTTTCATGAAAAGCGTGAGAAGGTTTTCCAAAAATGTGTCCGAATGTAATCCTTGTAGTCAGCATAAGGTTCATTTGAAAAAAAAATCATGCCATCGAATTATTTTTACAAATAATTGTGAAAGATCACAAAAAAAAACTCATTTTTCATAGCTATTTTTGATAAGACTCGGAAAATCCTCCGAATTTTCCCGCCATTTTTGTCCTGCAGATAAATAAAAGCTGTATATTTTTGGTTTCGGCAAATTTTTCAAAATTTCCATCGAAAATTTCCTAAAACCACCCGCGCGCATGGTACTTGGACGATGGCCTTAAATGACATATAGGAAAGATAAATTGTATCAACTAGAGACAAAACTTGGAGAAGGTAATGTCGGAGACATAACCGCGAAATTGACGCAGGACTGCATTCGAGCTAAATACAAATTCGGTGTCTCAATATTACTTAAGTTCATGCAGTTGATATTTCGTGATATTCAGAATGATTATGATTATCCTAAACTAAATGGTCCTTGGGCGCAATATTATCAATATTATTTCTTCGATGTTTAATACTGTCCAGAGTATTTACCTCAAATGCAAATGATCAGTAGCTGAATGTCAGTGTAAAAATTATCCCACAGCAGAACACCCCACAGTGCGGATTGATTCCATATTTAAGCCATAGATAACAGATATACAGGAAAACATGTGAACTGTGTGTAAAATTTTGATTCAGCGACCTTACAACAAACTCGAACATCGAAAGTAAAGTGCACTCCATCGGATCCCAAACGAAAAGGACACAACCTCAAAAAATAAACTGGATGAACACCGCTTGGCAGCTATCAATGGTTTGCTCATATGTTGTCTTTATTATTTTATTCTATTCTACAATATTCCATCTTATTCCACAGTATTCTACCTAGAAACGTCAAAGATGAACTTGATTTACCGTTCATTTGTTGTCATCATGTAAAACCCAATTATGATACGTTCACTTCATGTAATTTCCACTTTATACTGGTAATGAGGGCCGGTAGTATGAAATTTAAACACAAAATAGAGTTCTCCAACCGCGGATGTTGGAGTGTACTGCAATCAACATCTTAGTCAAGTCGTTCCATATCTCATTCATTGAATTCAATAATGAAGCTGAAAGCTGTAACACATATGTATATACTGTAATAGATTATATCTGATAATGATTGCAATATAGTCAAGCCTACCAACCATGGGAGGGTGTTATCTGTACTGAAGCTATGTAAGTGAAAGGCTCTCTTTTTACTTTTTGTCAAATTAACGTTTCTAGCGACATCAAAATAAGCAACATTCAGAATTTTAAAGTTGATTTTTTTTCGCAATGCTCTTTGGGATCCATTTTTGGTTCTTAGAAGTGCAAAACTGTTGAATTTTCTCCGATATTGAACACTGTTCGGTGTTTAATTTCAATTAAAATTCAAATCTAGCCGCAAACATTTATTTTATTTGCCATTTCCGGCAAAGAGCTTCGCCGTTAAAGATTCTGTTTCTGTCGGATTTTTGCCATACAAGACTGGCAGAACTGTTTTGAATCGGTTCTTCATTTTTAGTACCTTTGGTTTTATTTTTGTCATGAATACGACTTACTTTATTGTGGGGTTCCTTTTCAAAATGAGCCATATGGAAGAATGGGCAGAACTTAATCGTGAATATCTCGACTTGTATTAACGGCAGCAACATAATTTTTTCACCATTTCATCAAAAATATGATTAGGAATTTAGGATAATATTTTGAACAGTGTGAGATAACCACAAACAACTCAAAAATTAAGTTTTCTCAAACTTTGGAAACAATGCGGAAAACTTTACTTTTGCTTGGCTTTTTCGCGCAAGGACGACGATTTTGAGGTAGTCAGGCACATTCAACTTCAATTGACTGCGTATAAAAGGGGAACCGTGATCGAAAATCGATCTCATTTCGTCATCTAACACTCGATGTGGATAGACGAATAACCTACTACGACTTATTTTGTTTTATCTTTTATTCGCAGCTGTCTACCTACCCAAGCTATGGGTAAAACGCGCCATAGATCCGAGAAGGATCCAAAGGATGCTGAGCGTCTGAAGCCAAGTGATGCACACCGTTTGCTGAGTAACAACCAATACGCAGATCTGCCAGTTGATGTCGAAGAGGAACTGCAGAAGAAGGAAAAAATGTCGCCTTTCTACCTGAATGGCTTTCCACCGACTCTACACTCGGATTTCAACACGCTGATCAGCAAAGGACTACAGGCAACAATCCGTTTATGTACTGAAGCTACAAAATAACTGTTCCGGCGTTGAACCACTACAAAGCAGTGAAATGTTACCTGAAGCAGACAAAAGCGGAATACTTCACACACAATATTGCCGCCAACAAACCTATGAAGTCTGTACTTCGAGGACTACCCGACATGATGGAAGCCGAACTAAAGCAGGCACTGTCGGAGGCTGGACTAAAGCCTTTGATGGTATTAAAATGAAACGACACAACACGGACAAAAAGTATCGAGATCAACTGTACTTGGTTCATATGGTGAAGGGCTCCATCACCATGAGTCAACTGAAAACGATAAACTCGTTATTCCATATAATCATCGAATGGCAAAAGTATAAATCGGTACATCGGGATGTCAGACAGTGCACGAACTGTTTGAACTACGGCCATGGAGTGAGGAATTGTCACATGAAAAGTCGGTGCGGGAAATGTGCCGAATCACACAATACCAATGATTGCCTACTAGATGACATCGCAGTAAAATGTGTGAACTGTGATGGCGACCATTCATCTACTAGCAAATCGTGTCCCAAACGTGCTGAATTCACAAAAATTCGACAACAGGCGTCCCGTAAACAATCAACGCGCAAGAATATTCCACAGAAGGATGAAATTAATTGCCCACGGCTCCCACCGAATAAATATTATATTATATATAAATTTGCCGCCACTTCCTCACAGCAATTCAAAAGATTCAGCCGCTGGATCACAAAGATTCTTCCTCCAAAATCCCTCCTGGATGGGGCAATAATCAACCACAAGCGAAGGGCGACTCTGGTGACTTATTCTCTGATGGACAACTGATCGTCATTTTTGAAACAATGACAACAAAACTACGAAAATGCAGAACGCGGTTAGATCAAATCAACGCCTCAGGCATATTCATCATCGAATATGTAATATAGTGAGTTGGTTGTAGTAAATTGGAATGCTTGCTCACTCAGGAGCAAAACTGCTGAATTGTCCGACTTTTTCAAGAGAATGCCGATATTGCTGTTTTAACTGAAACTCATCTTAAACCTGAAATTTCTATTTTCATTTCCAATTACAGAATTCACAGGCTCGACAAGGACAACTACTAGAGGAGGGGGAGTTGCCATTGCCATTAAACGACACATTCAGCACAGGCTTCTGCCTGCCTTCAAATTGCAACTTATAGAAGCCATCGGAATTGAGATTACAACGACGATGGGTCCCATCATCATCATTGCAGCGTACTGCCCCAAAAAAACCAATCTTTGAGATGGTTCGTGTACATCATTGAAGTGAGATCTGGCTATGCTCACTCGACGACAGAGCAAATTCATCATTGCTGGGGACCTGACCGCACGGCATGAGCTGTGGGGAAACAAAAGACAGAATCGAAACGGTTTCGCACTTGCCGAAGATTACGAAGCTGGACAGTACAAAATCCTCGCTCCGGATCAACCAACGCGACTTTTCAGATCGGGAGTTCATTCCATTTTGGATATATTCATCAGCAACATCGCCATAGACAGCTCTCCGGTTGTCTTCAACGAGCTCTCTTCCGACCTCTTTCCAGTAATATTGACATTGGGATCTCCACCAGAAACAGTGCCTATTCAACCTCGGAGGAACTAGTATCGCACCAACTGGGTCTAATTTCAACAAATCGCCGACCAACTTATTAATATCGATTTGCCACTTGATTCCCCGATAGAAATCGATGCGGCCCTGTCTTCCTTCCAGCATTCAATCACAGTCGCTCGTGATAGTACGGTTCCAGTACAACATATGCCGAGTTCCTCTCTTCAAATTGGCAGTGTCACCAAGAAACTTATCCGACTTATCTACGGGAGGCAGTATCAACGAACTGGCATCCTAGATAAGAAGACCTCTTATAACAACTTAACTAGGCTAATCCAGGAAAGAATAACTGAGCTTCGCAACAGGAACTTCCAGCAAAAGCTTCGAGAAATTCTCCCACATTCAAAGCCCTTCTGGTCCTTAACGAAGGTGCTTAGAAAAACCCGAAGCCTATTCCTCCTCTGATGTCACCCCAGGACGCAGCTGAAGGAATACCTTCAATCACACCAGTAGAGAAGGCAAATGCGCTAGGCCAGCAGTTTGTGTGTTCTCTCAATTTAGGACTCAACATTGTTAGTCCACATGAAAGAGCCGTTGCTGATAGTGTAGCTAAGGTTGACCAATCAGACAGCTTGGTTCCTGAGGAAAGTAGAGTCACTGCGAATGAGCTATTGTGAAAAAATCCAAAAAAATGAAGGCCCCCGGTTTCGACAACACATTCAACATTGAGCTGAAACATTTGAGTATTCGCTCATTTGTCTTCTTACCTAAAATTTTTAACAGGTGCTGGGAGCTTGGATACTTCCCTTCAATGTGAAAGTTAGCTAAAGTTATCCCAGTTTTGAAACCGGGGAAAGATCCTTTCTTTTCCAAGAGCTATCGGCCCATCAGCTTACTCTCTGCTCTATCCAAGCTGTTTGAAAAGTCAATACAAAGGCGAAGTCGTGATTTCGCAGATGAACAGGGTATACTGCAAGAACAGTTTGGGTTCCGGAAAGGAAGATCCACCATCCATCAACTCACAAGGGTTAACAACGTCATCCAACATAACAAATCAGTGTCCAAAACGACTGCCATGGCAATATTGAAAAGGCATTCGATAATGTGTGGCACGATGGCTTAAACTGCATCGGTATAATTTTTCGATGTATCTTATCAAAATTATCTAGCAGATAGAGCATTCCAGGTTTCTCTGAATAATGCACTTTCAGAAAGATTTACTATTCCTGCTGGTGTACCCAAAAAAAGTATCCTAGGTCCCAAACTATACAACATTTTTACATCAGACATCCCACCTCTTCCGGGTGGTGGTGTTCTGTCTTAATTTGCTGATGATACTGCCATTATTTACAAATGTGTCATTAATGCTCTGAAGAATAAACTACAGACAGGTCTGGACGCTCTAACTGAATATTTTACAAGCTGGAAAATTGTGATCAATGCAGCAAAAACTCAGGCCATCTCGGTACAGTGGTCCTCAACCGCCATAGTAAGGTTCATGTCTCACAAAACATATTTTAATGTCGAATCACGTTAGAAAAACCGTAGGTAGGTTTATTGAGAAAATATTCGTATTGGCATATAGGGTAAAAAAATAGTTTTATTACCATAAAAAGTGTTAAGTATTTAACCGGCATCCGTCCCTCAAAAATTGTAACACAAAGGTTCCTAGTAATCAATTTGGTACATGGCGCCGGAACATACTGAATTTAAAACAAAAACAACAGTATAAGATGCATCGTGCCATCAGATGCTCGTTTTACGGAATTCGGATCAATTAGACCTTCGACCGTCCTCCCCCTTGTTCGGTACACTTGCTACATTCCTCTAAAAATACTTCTTGAACCTCTTCTGAGACGGGAGTATCATCTGTACTGGTCAGGAAGTATAAATTCGTCAAATTCTATCTGTGCGGATTTGACTCCAAAAAAGTGGCATCACTACGCACTTAAATTGGATTATCGATCTCAGTTGTTCAAACCTCGGTAGCTGATTTTTTCAGTAAAAATAACATTTCATCACAGCGGTACCTTAAGGTACTGCTGTCAACAAATGCTTATTGGCACATTGCCAAGAAACTTAATTGCCAGTAGTGAAACCTGCCAATGAAAATGGAACCAAGAGAAGGAGGATTCTTTTAAAAAATTTCATATCGGCAGTAGTGATTGCAACATTTTTATCGTTTATTCAATAGTACAAATAGATATCGGCAATAAAAGTACACTCGGAGTAGAAGAAAATCGATTTTAAAGTGATTACCACTAATTTTTTTAGTGTAAACTACAATTCAACATGGAAAATCTTCAGAAATGTGTGAAATTGGGTAAGGTAAGTTTTGTTGGATCAAATTTTTTTTACCAGAAACCAGTGTAATGATGATTTCTCGAGTACTAGAGTGTATAGCGATCGAGTACCATTTATTTTGGATACTTTATCTGTTATTTTCAGGCATTTGAAATATGGTAATAAACCAAGTTGAATGCTCCATTCTAAATAAACGCTAGCTTTCGTACAATAATAAGATCAACATTACCACCTCAGAGTAAAAACTTTTTCTTCAACTTCTACTATGATTCTTCAAATGAATTTGCTCGCAATCGTTGAAAAGGTGAAGTAATTAAACGTTTTCCTACCTATTTGACAGCTCTTGCTAAAAGTATCATCTCTAAACAAGCAGCGCCTCTACATTTCAGTTTTTTGTTATTTCAGTGTTCTATTTTCAATCTTCAGCCGAGTATCAGTTTTGAGTATTTACAAATATCTGTTACTATTTCGTGATATTAATAACGAAATAGTGAAGAAATTTTTTGGATGTGAAATTCAAACGAGTTTATTTTTTATAAAATTAATCATTTCGCTGTAAATGGTTTCAGATAAATACTAATTTTTTATTTGGGGTAATCTGGCATCTCTGGAACAGAGCACAACTCAGATTAATTATGAATGAAACCGGGTCCTGATCACACTAAAACAGATATACAGCTTATTGCGGCTGCGGAAAGATGTGTAACGAAAACAATGCTAACGTTGTATGCGCATAGTGAGAGAACAGACAGAATGCATGAGCAAAAGGAGAAAAAAACAACCAGCAACAATCTGGTCTGCATAAAGCGAACGTGATGAATTTCGTATCAGTTTGGCTGTGTTAGTATAAGCGTTCGATGAAACAGCAAGGGTCAGCCGTATGTTATTCCGCTGTGAAGAGTCGGTCGGTAGTTGCTCAGCACATTTCTACGCGTACGGCAATGTTTGATACGATGATTTTCGAGGAAGTGTTCGACGCGACAGCATAAGCCTGTTGTCATGTCATAAGTGTATATTAAGAGAGGGTTGTGATTTATAAAAGGTTAGTGCAGTAACAGAAGATCTCAGGATTCAAGTTGGCTATGGCAGCGAAAAGTTGAGTGAAATTGTGCAATTTATAGAAATCAGGATCGTGAAGGGCCAACAAACAGGCAACTTGATGTTTTGTGTAGTCGGTGGCGATGGCGCTAATTGACAGTTCCGCTCCGTCAGTCAGTAAACGACCGCAAGAAACGTACGTAGCATTGGGTGAATGTGAGCATCGCTACCATTGAAGGAGTGAAAGAGAGAAAGAGAGCGAACAATTTCTGTTTGCAATACCGTACTTGGCATACCTTGTCAAAGCAGTGACCTATTCACCCCTCAGGTAGGGATGTCGTAATATCGATCGATTAATCGAGTAATATTTAATCGATTAGTTTGAATCCAATATTCAATTATTAAGCTAATCTAATACTTCGAAAAATTCTAAAACATTAATCGATTAACTAATCGAGTAATTGATTAAAAACCCAGATAATCGATTGGAATTCAATCGAATAGTTTGAAAATTCAAAAATCGAGTAACTCGAGAAATCCGACATCCCTACCCGCAGGGTTGAAACGGTTGTATACGCGTGTTGGTAAACTCGCCATCGCTACCGACAGATTGTGAAACAATTTAAGCGTGGAAAGATTAGGGATGTCTAATTATTCGAACTTCTCGACTATTTAATAATTTTTTATGAGTAAATCAAAATGTATGGTATAATATCGTTTTCTTGTGCAATTTCTAATATAGAGTTGGATATACTCATTCATAATAAATACAGGCAACACTGTACGACCAATATACATTATCCATTCATCTTATTCTGCCAATCGTATAGAATACTCGCGCAAGAATCCGTAGTACTATGCTTTCATCCGTACACACTTTCGCATAACGTTCACCTGTGTTTGTGTTGTTGGTAGTGTTACCTTTCGTCCGTTTTTCTGTCGTTGATTATCGAAAGAGAAATAACACCGCGCGCCTACTTTGCCCATGACAGAAAGAGTCGGGTTGGAAACGCAGATATAAGGCTGTTGTTTGAGCTCAACAGCGTCGAAAAGGGACGAAAATAAAATAAAAACAAGACTGGTTCCGATGTGAAATTGAGCTGAGCCGGCTGTTGCCAGTCGTGTTGTGTGTGGTGATAGATTCGTTTATGGTGGTATTAGTGGGAGACAGTAATAACACAAACGAATCGTTTTTTTGCCATTCGACTGTGGTCTCCTGTATAATAAGTTAAAATCAGTACTAAGAAGACAGAACAAATCTAAAATTCGAAAACAAGCTGCCCTAATCGAACTTTACAAATTAGCTATACAGGCTAGACAATATAATGTTCAATATATTATAAAACAGTTCCATTGACTGTATTTTTGTGAGAAAAATGCATGCAACTATTTTATAATTTTTATTGTTGAGATAAAAATCCATTTTACTTTTGTTTGTTTTAAACAGTGACAAAACAAGTTTCAAGAACTGTTCTGTTACAATTCGAACTATAGTTTTGATAATGTAGGATTCAATTCGGGTGCATCTTCAGGATAGACGTTTTTAATTCCTGTGATGAATTGGTGAAGATGACTGATTTTTTGATTTTAGGTTATGCTTTTTGCGCGCAGAAATTATATGTGCTTGCTTCGGAAGAGCAATACTAGAAGAACCAATAAGTGGAAAGTGGAAACAAATTAAATGAAGAATATTGTGACCTAAACAATGAAATCACAATTGTCAAGTCGTGATTCAGCGAATACCGAGTAAATACAGAAATAAAACGTATCAATGACGTGCGCTACGCGATAATAATCGACGAAATTAAAGTGCGAACCAGCAACTATGTGCTAAGTGGAACAGAGCAAGCTATGTATTTGTTTTGATTTTTGCAAACCAACGGTTGTTGCTGTATCAGCAGTCCCACGAACGAAGATAGCAGTCAGCCGCGTGGATTTCCAACTAAATATGGTGAGTTTCGCGATTATGAATTTAATACAGATTGATACCCGTGTCCGTCATTTTGACATAATAAATGTGTAACTGAACGGACTGCTTCGCGAAATGTCTTTCGGAAGCGATCATATCAGTTCGTATCAATTTGACAAACGTCAGTTATTACCGAAATCGTAGGCAAATAGTTTACTGAATATTCGGCAAAAGAAACCAAGTAAAATTTGTGAATTACTGAGCCTCCAGCAATTGAAATGTAAACAAAGAATACTTTTTTTGCCTTTCTCATATAGAAAGGTTATGCAATCACTTGAAAAACCGACTAGTGAAAATTGGCCCGGAGGGCCAAGTGTCATATACCATTCGACTCAGTTCATCGAGCTGAGCAATGTCTGTGTGTGTGTGTGTGTGTATGTATGTGTGTGTGTGTGTGTGTGTGTATGTGTCAAATAATCTCACTAGGTTTTCTCGGAGATGGCTGAACCGATTTTGACAAACTAGGATTCAAATGAAAGGTCTCGTGGTCCCATACGGAATTCCTGAATTTCATCCGGATCCGACTTCCGGTTCCGGAATTATAGGGTAAAGTGTGTTCAATATTGTACACCGTCACTTAAATCGACGAAACAAAAAACGTAAAAAATTTTCTAAACTGGTCTCAAAACTACACAAATCGATAGTCATTATCAGTAGGCAACTAATCAAACCGATTCCGGCTATCCTGGTTCCCGGTATCCGGTTCCGGAAGTACCGGAAATAGTGGTCATATATACCAAAATGGTTCTCACTCACTTTTCTCAGCGATGGTTTGACCGATTTCCACAAACTTAGATTCAAATGAAAGGTCTCGTGGTCCCATACGAAATTCCTGAATTTCATCCGGATCCGACTTCCGGTTCCGGAATTATAGGGTAAAGTGTGTTCAATATTGTACACCGTCACTTAAACCGGCGAAACAAAAAACGTAAAAAATTTTCTAAACTGGTCTCAAAACTACACAAATCGATAGTCATTATCAGTAGGCAACTAATCAAACCGATTCCGGCTATCCTGGTTCCTGATATCCGGTTCCGGAAGTACCGGAAATAGTGGTCATATATACCAAAATGGATCTCACTCACTTTTCACAGCGATGGTTTGACCGATTTCCACAAACTTAGATTCAAATGAAAGGTCTCCCGGTCCCATACGGAATTCCTGAATTTCATCCGGATCCGACTTCCGGTTCCGAAATTATAGGGTAAAGTGTGTTCAATATTGTACACCGTCACTTAAACCGGCGAAGCAAAAAACGTGAAAATTTTTCTAAACTGGTCTCAAAACTACACAAATCGATAGTCATTATCAGTAGGCAACTAAACAAACCGATTCCGGCTATCCTGGTTCCCGGTATCCGGTTCCGGAAGTACCGGAAATAGTGGTCATATATACCAAAATGGTTCTCACTCACTTTTCTCAGCGATGGTTTGACCGATTTTCACAAACTTAAATTTAAATGAAAGGTCTCCCGGTCCCATACGGAATTCCTGAATTTCATCCGGATCCGACTTCCGGTTCCGAAATTATAGGGTAAAGTGAGTTCAATATTGTACACCGTCACTTAAACCGGCGAAGCAAAAAACGTGAAAATTTTTCTAAACTGGTCTCAAAACTACACAAATCGATAGTCATTATCAGTAGGCAACTAAACAAACCGATTCCGGCTATCCTGGTTCCCGGTATCCGGTTCCGGAAGTACCGGAAATAGTGGTCATATATACCAAAATGGTTCTCACTCACTTTTCTCAGCGATGGTTTGACCGATTTTCACAAACTTAGATTCAAATGAAAGGTCTCCCGGTCCCATACGGAATTCCTGAATTTCATCCGGATCCGACTTCCGGTTCCGGAATTATAGGGTAAAGTGTGTTCAATATTGTACACCGTCACTTAAACCGGCGAAGCAAAAAACGTGAAAATTTTTCTAAACTGGTCTCAAAACTACACAAATCGATAGTCATTATCAGTAGGCAACTAAACAAACCGATTCCGGCTATCCTGGTTCTCGGTATCCAGTTCCGGAAGTACCGGAAATAGTGGTCATATATACCAAAATGGTTCTCACTCACTTTTCTCAGCAATGGTTTGACCAATTAAGACAGGTTTTTAATTGTATATATTCAGTTGCGAATTTCAATTCGGACTAAATGCTGTTCGTCGAATATGTTGGTTCACATGTTTTTCGACATGTTCAAAGCATTAATGACACTTGTCTAGTCGAATTTCGGTAAAAGCTAACACATATTTCGAAATGTTGGCAAACGCATTAGCTTATTTCGGGATAATTGTTAATCAATTATGCGTTCAGCACAAGAATTTCCCAACTTTGCAAAAAGATACACTGCCGAAAAATCAGTAAACAGTAATTTACTAAACGAATTTTGGAAAACACAATACTGATTAATGAACAATCAGCAGTTGTTTTATTCCTTAAAATTTTGTTCTTCACTCAAAAATCAAGTACATTTTAACCACAAAAACAATGTTCGCGTATTTTTTTCAAATATCTTTAACAAGATATTAAAGAGCAAAAATAAAGTACACATATTACTTCGTTATGTCTGATCGTTTCTTGCTTCAAAATGGTCATTTTCGCCCCAGTCATTTTGAAATTATAGATTTCGAGGTTGGTGCAGTCCGAGTCAGCTTGCGCTCGTATAAGTGAGCATATGTACCTCAAACCAATTTTATCATACCATTTCGGTAGATAGTTCACAAATGCTGATGATTTCAACTTGTGTCACCGTCCTGTTAAAAGCACATGTCGGCCTGTTATTTAGGTGGGTAAAACTGTGTACCCACGGTACATCACAAAATAAAAACTCGATGCATCCTGCCTAAACGAGGAACAGAGCAATAGGAATGAAGGGAAAGGATGTTTTAAGTGATCAGAGCTAGATTTAGAATATAAGGTCAGCAGCAGGTTTAGTTCGGCTTGGCGGTTCAACGCATACGGTACTGGTCTTACAAGTCAGTTGTCATATGTTCGAGCCTTGACTTGAAAAGATTCTTAGTGTGAGTTGGATCGTAACACCAGCTTTTCAATGGTTCTATACGCTCAGAATCGGCTGCGAAGTCTGCTGAAATAGAATGATATAATTTCATAGAAGGAATGTAATACCAAAGCATTGCTTTACTAGATGATTCTACAGTTTAAGCTTCAACAGTCTCGTAGAAAGAATCATTTCCGTTTTTTCGTGTTACTTAATCAGGTTACCTTCTGGAACATGTTCCCACATGTGCCAAATAGCTATGTTAGTAGGTGTGCTATTTGCAACCTTCAGATTGATTTGTCGAATTCGTCACTTATATCGTCATTTTTTTTGGTAGAGGCCGAAAACAAAGTTTTCGTTCGGCACGTTAATAAATCCGTGGTACTTCGGCACTCAATAAATAAATGTTTTGCAAGTAGTAACTTTACATTTGCTACTGGTTCAGAATGAAGTGTTAAAGTTTGCACAAAGCAGTTCAATTTGAACTGCTCTGCACTGAGGAGTCTAGGACGAGTAATATGGTGTGCAAAGTTTCGTTTTAATCGGGGTATGTGAAGCCTGAAGACTAACGTAAGATCATTTACTTCTTAGGTCAGAATAGTCGGTCCAGTCACCTATGAGAAAAGAATAGTGCATCGGTGTAAGTGTAACGAATTATTCATTTGCACCAACCATAATTACCTCGAAATTTTTAATTAGGTGCGATTTAAATTATGTCTGTCATAGTGACATAAGATTAAAGGTGTGCTCTAGTGAGCCGAGCTAAAAATATTCTTTATGTGAATTTGCTCATGTTATACAGTAGAGTCAACAATATTGAGAAAATTTGTGGGAAATCCAATTATAATGAATTATTTGAGTCTATTATTATTATTGGATGAAATGGTCCACGTGAACCGTTCTCTTCCAGAAACACACATCTCACACTCTTAGTTAGAAGGTGACATCTGTGTCCAAGTTGGAGAAATCTAAGTACATTCAAACCTTTCCCGATTTGAGAGTGTATTCACACCTGATTAATCAGTTTCGCCGTCATTGCAATTTGTAAACATTGCCGATACCGAGCCGGATCGGAAAGGTTTGAAAGTTCCTAAACGGTTCATAAGATATCAATTTACTCCTATTTCTGATAACAATAGTCCTTATTTTAGAAATAAATTCACCAAGCTCAGGACGAATATGATATATTAATATTCATCTCAACTGGATCAAAATAATTCAAATTGGTGACCAATTCCAGGCATAAAAATGCTCGCAACCATCTAATGACCTATTGTCAATTTCAAGCATTATTAGTCCTGTCCACTCCGTGATCGATCCAGACAACATAATAATTTTCATCTTTTACATTTATAAGCGAACAATCGATCTCAGTCGACTTTGTCAATTCGCGAAATGTAAATTGACTCCCACCCCCATCCACCAAGCGGGGGTACGCGCCCTGTAACTCATCATCCAAAGCACAGGGAAAATGTTTTATAACTTTTAATATGCATATTTGCTGAAAAAGGTCGATTACAACGATCAGTCGAAAATTTGATTAGACAACAATAGTCTTCAAAATCTAGCATTCTACACACACTCGCATGGAAGCCTGGCCGTAGAAACAAAACCTATTTGCTATGAATCAAATAACAAATGTATTTGATTTCAAGTGAAATTAAATTAGAACCAGATTCAAATAAAATGTATTTTTGGACTTGAAGTAAATACAGGGTGCTCCATCTTTTATGTCGGTATGTAAACATTGAACATATTTGAGAAAACACCCGATTTCTATAAGTGATGTATTTTTTATTCATTTTGGTTCCTTACAATTTTTTCGGACTAGTTTTTGAAAACAATATCAATTAAGTGACCACATTTATTAGCAATCACAAAATGACTCATTTTTCTGCGTTTGCCATTACCCTTTCGAGCATCTCGGGTGTTATAGCGTCGATTTTAGCACGAATGTTTGCCTTGAGCTCGTCAATAGTATGAGGCTGGTTGGCTCAAACCAAGAAGTCCGGGGGGTTAAATCTGGTGATCTGGGTGGTCAGCGATATTTTTCCCGATATGCACGTTGAGTTAACACAATAGAACGACGGTTTTCGGTGTAAGTGTCTCTATTTCAGCGCGTTGTTTCAGTGTGAAGCGATTCATAGCAGAAATTCAACTGAATGTGTGTATGTATGTGTGTATGTGACAAATAATGTCACTCAATTTTCTCAGAGATGGCTGAACCGATTTTCACAAACTTAGATTCAAATGAAAGGTCTTATGGCCTCATACAATTTTCTTTAATATCATTTGGATCCAACTTCTGGTTCCGAAATTACAAGGAAATATGTGAAAACTTATTAAAAAATGCGAACTCAATTTTTTCGGAAATTTCTTCACCAATTTTCACAAACTCAGAAGCAAATAAAAGGTTATGGAATTCTTTAAAATATCATCGAAAAATTGATCCAGATCCGACTTCCGGTTCCGGTATTACAGTGCGATTAGTGATTTTTTTTTAATTTCATGAGTATTTTTTCACAAGCGATAGCGAAACGAGGTGCACATTTTCATAAAACTTTCTGCTAAATTCGTCCAGTTGGCAGATCTTGTTAGTGAATATATAAAACTACTTTGGGATTACTAGTTCTCGGTTTCCGCTTCCGAAAGCACCGATAATAGTGAAGAACAAAACTAGTACGCGACGGTACGTGCAGCTTTGCTCCGTTCGCAGCGTGCTTTGTTCAATATCGTATAGCGTGCAGGGTTGCCACATTAAAATTTATATTTTTCAAAATAGAAGTTCCTATAGTCTCCTAGGTTGCTGTTTAATTTCATCCGAATCCGACTTCCAGTTCCAGAACCATAGGGTAAAGTGTGTTTAATCATTTAGTGCGACGATGCAAAATAAAGAAAAACTCTTATTAACTTGACAAAACTGTTTACAAAGTCAAACGGTTATGTTAGTTCATACCCAAAGAAAGTTTCTAATTTTTTTCAAGATTAAAAATAAATTCTTCACAGAATCTTCTAGTGATAATTTTGAAAATATAAGTAATATGAGAAAGGTACCATTACACCACTAGGTGGATTAAAAAGGGTTTTAAGTAATTTTTCTCACTTGAAAGTTCGCGCGACGCAACCGAACGAACTGCTAAGCTACTTCTAGAATACATTGTTCAGCTTCTTTACAGCGAGAAAGTTCACACGAAACTTGTTCTATGCTTTCAAGTTGCTAAAAGTACAACGCGTATTCTTAAGCAGCGAGAAAGTTCACGCGGAACTTGTTCTTTATTTTCAAGTTCTGAACGTGTGTACGCGTGTACTTTTAAGCAGTAAGAAAGTAATTATGTAACTTTTGGTTGCTTATGTACCATGCATTAAAATGAATATACTAAATATATGTTAATTACAATCAATGACACTATCGATTACTACCCTTAAATAAAAAGAAAAGTATTCGAAAATTTGAAGTCGAAAGCTATATAGCACTCGACCATTTCTTATCGAGAGTAGTCGTTTACGAGCTCGATTGTTTTGGTTTCGTAATGCCAAAACTTCTCGATAATCGAATACTTCTTCGAGATTCAATAAAACTTTAGACGAATCGAGATTCATTATGTCATCCCAGTGTTCCTACTTGAATAATGTACAGTTTTAATGAATACGACACAAAATTTAAAAAACAAACTCGAACCTCTACTTGGTTTATCGATAGTCCCGTTACGTCTGTAATGAGATTTATTTTTATTTTATTGAACCGAAAATCCAAGATTGATGCGAATGTTCTTTCGAATCGTGCAAGTATGTACGGAATTATGATACTGATTAAGCTGCGTGTAAGTGATATATTGCCAGCCTCAGACAAGAAACCCAAACGAAAGCACATACGATTGAATGAAGTAGAAAGAGAGAGAGAGGAAAAAAACCTACATAAAAGACACGAACAAATATGCTCTCCTATCAATAATAAAGGCAGCAACAAACAGTGAATATGCTTATGAGCATTCATCTCCTTCGCACTTGCTCGGCGTCACATTTTTTCCCTTCCCGACTCCTGTACAACTTGAGGACTAAGGTATCAACCGAAAAGGCTAATGCTCGCCCGGGTTGTTGGCTGTGGATTGCGACTTGTACTGGCTGGCACTGGCTGCGGTGGTGTCTGGAACCGTTGGTACGCGAGCAGCGGTATGGAGGAGAGGTCTCCGCTTCTTTCGGGTTGCTTCAGTTTTTATTTTCCTCACAACTGCCGCACATACAATCCATCTAACGAGCGGGTTCATTCTTCGACAAAACCCCCGTAAGAAGAGAACAAGAATCGGTTGGTTGGTACCGGAGTTCGTCCGGACCGAAACCAACGACGAAAAATTCAACAAACACACAACAGGCTGGATTTATTTGCTTATGGGTGCAATAGCTGAACCGAAGAGCATGAGGTTAAGAGCGAATAAAATTTCGCCCCTTTTCCTTCCATGGCAAAGACGAGTACGTGGAATGTCCTTTCGGTTGTATATGGGTTGCATTTGAGTTCATTTTAACTGAGCAAAAAAAAATTTCTTGGAAATATTCTGTCGGTATACTGCAATTCAGATCGTGTGTGCACAAGTTTGCTTAGTTTTGAGTTCCGATGAACGTGACCTACTAGCGACATCCCAAAGATATTCATCCGAAAATATCCTTTTACGTACCTATTTAACACACTTTATTTTTTTGTTTTTCCTAAGGTTTGGGGAAATACATTCAGGAAATTACATACGAGCATTCAATTTTGTGAAGTTATTTTAAATAAAAGCTCTTTATTCGAATTGACCTCAAGGAATGGTGCTCCCGCATTATGAAAACCTTGCATCAAAAGGCTTCTTCGTTGTGCAACGAGTAGGGTAACAGAGGTATTTTGGCCCACTTTAGGATTGATTTTATTTTGGCCCACTTTATAAAAATATCCACCAAATATTGTAATATATTTAAAAAACCCTTCCGCAGTAGGTAATTTAATGTGATTAGCTTCAAATTGATGCAAAATGAGTTACTTAACATCGATAAAATCCCATGAAATCGATAAAGTTTGTTAGGTGGGCCAAAATATATGAAGTGGCCAAAATACCTCTGTTACCCTACGATATTGCTATGCAGTCGAAGAGCTACAGGATCATTTTTCAAAGCACACTAGCACTCACACCAACGAAGGAATCATTGGACGCACAAACCGGCAACCGGAGGGTGCATTTCGATGGTTTCGATTGCGTTTCAGCGTTTATTCCTGCTGAAAAAATTTACTGCGAGAATGGAACGCGCTTCCTGTTGACTTTTAATCTTGCTTTTGACAGTGTTTTTGGATTATGGAAAATGGCTTTCATGACTTCGAGAAATTTCTACATAATACAATTATAAACTTATAGCACAAGCACTAAAACGGGCTCTGAAAAATTCGATTTTCCGATGCTTTGGTCATCCATTCATACAAGCAATTTGACAGGCTTTGTAAGTTCCGTATGCGAGCAGGGCTTCCAGCGACCATTTAATTGAGTTACGTTATGTTGTGGAGATGCTCTTAGCGCATCAGAAACTGATTGTCATATAAGGCTTGTTCGCGATCAAATCTGAACAGATAAAACTTTGAATAAAACAAATTTGTTGTTAGTTCAATTATTTTTTTTATTAATTTGATTGTGTATTATTAGTCTTAAAACTAATTACAGTTACTTAATTAGGCTGCATGATTAAAATACGAACTTTCGAGTTTATCCAGCCAGGTGTCTCTACAGACTTCTCTGCAACAAGATGTCCATAATTTGTTGATTATGTTAAGGGGCGGGTAGGGTACTTTTGAAAAATCATTTATTATTTTTTAATATTTTCTTATAGTAAAACATTTCAAAAATATTCTGTCAAATTTTCCAGCCTATTGGAACGAAACTCTGGAAGTTATGGTCCTTTATCGATGGCTATCTCATTGTGCGAAGAAGCAAGAGCTCGGCGCACAGGCCCAAGATTTCTACTTCGATTGACTTCAAAACTTGACAAAATATTCTTGAAATGTTTCATTGTAATAAATTGTAAAAGCAAAAATATGAGTGTTAGGTCCTACGGGCTCCCTGGAGTAATAAGTTGTTTCCATTGATTTTATAGACAACAAAACTTTTTTTAACTTTTTTCATTGTCATTCAAAAACTACTGCGCCATTTTTTTTCAAACTTTGTACACACTTTCTACATATAAAAAACCAGACCCCAACGTTTTCCTTTTCGTTGTTTGTTACTTTGGGGAGATTTTACAGCTACAAAATGGCGGATTTTTTCGAAAAAAATCGTAGTTTCCACTTAGAACAACTACCAAATGCTTTTCGCACTTAATCTTCTTTCGACGTCATCTTCGATCTGAAAGCTTGAAGTATCACCAAAAATTGATTTTACACAATGAACCGACATATAACAGACTTTTGCTCAGAAACGTTTCAATAGTGTGGTAGTCATCGTCACTGACTGCCATTTTCATTATTTTATTATAAAAAACGTAAACAAACGAGAAAGAGAAAAAAATCCTGTCCAAACGGTTTTTGCCTTTCTCTATAGAAAGGTATTAGAATTGCTGGAAAAACCGACTTTCGAACGGAGCCTCGGAGACCCATAGTGTTATATACCATTCGACTCAGTTCGACGAGATCGGAAAATGACTGTGTGTATGTGTGTGTGTGTATGTGTGTGTGTGCACTTTTAGAAGATATTTGAACGCGCTCAATTTTCTCAGAGATGGCTGAACCGATTTCAACAAACTTGGGCTCGTTTGAAAGCTACTGTCGGGCCATTGATCAAGTTCGAAGATCAAATGGCTGTGACTTTTGGTTTCGGAGATATGATTGTTTAAGTGACGTAACCGACAAAAGGCGTTGAATTCGAACGCGCTCAATTTTCTCAGAGATGGCTGAACCGATTTTAACAAACTTGGGCTCGTTTGAAAGGTACTATCGTGCCATTGATCAAGTTCGAAGATCAAATGGCTGTGACTTTTGGTTCCGGAGATATGATTGTATAAGTGACGTAACCGACAAAAAGCGTTGTATTTGAACGCGCTCAATTTTCTCAGAGATAACTGAACCGATTTTAACAAACTTGGGCTCGTTTGAAAGCTACTGTCGGGCCATTGATCAAGTTCGAAGATCAAATGGTTGTGACTTTTGGTTCCAGATATATGATGGTATAAGTGACGTAACCGACAAAACAATTTGATTTTTACCGCTCTTATATATATATGGGTGCCAAAATTTTAGGATCACCTCTATTTTCGTTAAGTTCTAGTGCTCAAAAGTTTAAGCACCTCGAAAAAAGCCTTCATGCAAAATTTGACCTAAATCGGACATGCGTAAGGGGTGCTGCCCGGTGGTAAAGGTTTGACAATTTTCGACCTTGAAAAAGCACCATGGGGGGAGTACATGAAATTTCCAAAATCGAAATTTTTTTAGATGCCGAAACTCTTAAAACTGCATGAAACATCGAAATTTAGTGTTATCTCGAAAAAAATTTTTTTTGAAAAAATCAACTTTCTGTGACTTAGAAAAATTTTCATATTTTTTCTAAGTCCCAAAAAGTCGACTTTTTCAAAAAAAAATTTTTTCGAGATGACACTAAATCTCGACGTTTCATGCAATTCTAAGCCTTTTGGCATCAAAAATTTTTTTTCGATTTCGAAAATTTCATGTACTCCCCCCTATGGTGATATTTCAAGATATATGAAAATTTCACTAAGTGGACTAAGAAGGGTTTTGCCTTTCTCTATAGAAAGGTATTAGAATTGCTGGAAAAACCGACTTTCGAACGGAACCTCGGAGACCCATAGTGTTATATACCATTCGACTCAGTTCGACGAGATCGGAAAATGTCTGTGTGTATGTGTGTGTGTGTGTGTGTGTGTGTGTGTGTGTGTGTGTGTGTGTGTGTGTGTGTGTGTGTGTGTGTGTGTGTGTGTGTGTGTGTGTGTGTGTGTGTGTGTGTGTGTGTGTGTGTGTGTGTGTGTGTGTGTGTGTGTGTGTATGTGTGTGTGTGCTTTTTTAGAAGATATTTGAACGCGCTCAATTTTCTCAGAGATGGCTGAACCGATTTTAACAAACTTGGGCTCGTTTGAAAGGTACTATCGGGCCATTGATCAAGTTCGAAGATCAAATGGCTGTGACTTTTGGTTCCGGAGATATGATTGTATAAGTGACGTAACCGACAAAAAGCGTTGTATTTGAACGCGCTCAATTTTCTCTGAGATAACTGAACCGATTTTAACAAACTTGGGCTCGTTTGAAAGCTACTGTCGGGCCATTGATCAAGTTCGAAGATCAAATGGTTGTGACTTTTGGTTCCAGATATATGATGGTATAAGTGACGTAACCGACAAAACAATTTGATTTTTACCGCTCTTATATATATATGGGTGCCAAAATTTTAGGATCACCTCTATTTTCGTTAAGTTCTAGTGCTCAAAAGTTTAAGCACCTCGAAAAAAGCCTTCATGCAAAATTTGACCTAAATCGGACATGCGTAAGGGGTGCTGCCCGGTGGTAAAGGTTTGACAATTTTCGACCTTGAAAAAGCACCATGGGGGGGAGTACATGAAATTTCCAAAATCGAAATTTTTTTAGATGCCGAAACTCTTAAAACTGCATGAAACATCGAAATTTAGTGTTATCTCGAAAAAAATTTTTTTTGAAAGAATCAACTTTCTGGGACTTAGAAAAATTTTCATATTTTTTCTAAGTCCCAAAAAGTCGACTTTTTCAAAAAAAAATTTTTTCGAGATGACACTAAATCTCGACGTTTCATGCAATTCTAAGCCTTTTGGCATCAAAAATTTTTTTTCGATTTCGAAAATTTCATGTACTCCCCCCTATGGTGATATTTCAAGATATATGAAAATTTCACTAAGTGGACTAAGAAGGGTTTTGCCTTTCTCTATAGAAAGGTATTAGAATTGCTGGAAAAACCGACTTTCGAACGGAACCTCGGAGACCCATAGTGTTATATACCATTCGACTCAGTTCGACGAGATCGGAAAATGTCTGTGTGTGTGTGTGTGTGTGTGTGTGTGTGTGTGTGTGTGTGTGTGTGTGTGTGTGTGTGTGTGTGTGTGTGTGTGTGTGTGTGTGTGTGTGTGTGTGTGTGTGTGTGTGTGTGTGTGTGTGTGTGCTTTTTTAGAAGATATTTGAACGCGCTCAATTTTCTCAGAGATGGCTGAACCGATTTTAACAAACTTGGGCTCGTTTGAAAGGTACTATCGGGCCATTGATCAAGTTCGAAGATCAAATGGCTGTGACTTTTGGTTCCGGAGATATGATTGTATAAGTGACGTAACCGACAAAAAGCGTTGTATTTGAACGCGCTCAATTTTCTCTGAGATAACTGAACCGATTTTAACAAACTTGGGCTCGTTTGAAAGCTACTGTCGGGCCATTGATCAAGTTCGAAGATCAAATGGTTGTGACTTTTGGTTCCAGATATATGATGGTATAAGTGACGTAACCGACAAAACAATTTCATTTTTACCGCTCTTATATATATATATATATATATATATATATATATATATATATATATATATATATATATATATATATATATATATATATATATATATGGGTGCCAAAATTTTAGGATCACCTCTATTTTCGTTAAGTTCTAGTGCTCAAAAGTTTAAGCACCTCGAAAAAAGCCTTCATGCAAAATTTGACCTAAATCGGACATGCGTAAGGGGTGCTGCCCGGTGGTAAAGGTTTGACAATTTTCGACCTTGAAAAAGCACCATAGGGGGGAGTACATGAAATTTCCAAAATCGAAATTTTTTTTTATGCCGAAACTCTTAAAACTGCATGAAACATCGAAATTTAGTGTTATCTCGAAAAAAATTTTTTTTGAAAAAATCAATTTTCATATTTTTTCTAAGTCCCAAAAAGTCGACTTTTTCAAAAAAATTTTTTTCGAGATGACACTAAATCTCGACGTTTCATGCAATTCTAAGCCTTTTGGCATCAAAATTTTTTTTTCGATTTCGAAAATTTCATGTACTCCCCCCTATGGTGATTTTTCAAGATATATGAATATTCCACTAAGTGGACTAAGAAGGGTTTTTTAGATTAGCATCACTGATTACAAATAGACAACGCAAATGTCAAGCACTAGTTTGGAAAAATGATGCTGACTGTGTGACATAAACACTGAAGCATTCTTTTGTGAACTACTCGAATCAGGCTGAATCAATTGGTGACAAAATTAGCATCTAAAATTATTTAATAAAAGTATGAAACATATTTTCATGAGACTGTTATGAAAGAAGAGAAAGGCATTATCATACCACTAGGTGGATTAAAACAGGTTTTTTCTGTATAGCGATGATGTGATATAAACACATTAATTTAGCGATGGAGTATTCTGTGAAATCTCACAAATTGAAATTCATTGGAGTTTTGATTTATTATGTCTTTTATCTTAGTTTAGATTTCGATGAAAAAGCACTTGGATAACAAATCGATTTGACAATGGAAAGTTTTTGATAGAATTCGACTCAATTCGTCGATTACGCAAAATGTCTGTGTGTATGTGCGTATGTGTGTATGTAACGTTTTTTTTTTCTCGGAGATGGCTGAACCGATTTTCACAAACTTAGATTCAAATGAAAGGTCTTGTGGTCCCATACAATATTCCTCAATATTATTTGAATCCGACTTCCGGTTCCGGAATTATGGGGTAAAATGTGAAAAAAATTGTGAAAATAAGTGCACTAACTTTTCTCAGAGATGGCTGAACCGATTTTCACAAACTTAGGTTCAAATGAAAGGTCTTGTAGCCACATACAAAATTTCTGAATATTGTTTGGATCCGACTTCCAGTTTCGGAGTTATGGGGTAAAATGTGCAAAAAAAATGAAAATATGTTTTCTAGCTTTTCTCATAGGTGGCGCGACCGATTTTCATAAACTTAGGTTCAAATGAAAGGTCCTGTGGTTTCATACGTAATTCCTGAATTTCATCTGGATCCGACTTCCGGATCCGGAAATATAGGGTAAAGTGTGTTAAAAATTGTATACCATCACTGAAAAGGGCGAAAAACCGTAAAAAGTTTACTAAATCGACCTCAAAACTTCTCCAATTAATAGTTTTTATCAGTAGATGGTCGAACAAACCGATTTCGGTTATACTTTTTAGGAATCGAAGCAAAATTATTTTGAAGAATACCACAGTATTATATAAGATAGTATAATTTATATGAGAAAGGCATCATTACATCACTAGGTGGATTAAAACAGGTTTTTTTTCTGTGAAAGTATACAAAGTAGCTTCTTTTCATTCAAATTTGAGAGGGTACTTTCAACATTTGTTTGAGTTGGCGCGAGATTCGTCTAACGAGTATTAATTGGCTTTGTTAATACATAGTCGTCTTGATCATATTTCTACTTTTACCAGTGCCCAACGGGAAAACAGGAAAAACGACCGACGAGAGGAGTTCGTTTTGCCAATTATGTTTACACGGATAGATTCAATGGTTTCAATTACTACTAAATGTATTGTATTTTTTAACGTTTCGTCTTCCAGTCATCAGTGCGTTAGCAGTATATATTAAATTGGTATTGCATTCTGTACAGCTTGAGTAGTGCTACCTTAGCTTGTATTTTTCAGGTTATTTTTCTAGTGAAAAACAATGAGATCATCTAATCATCCCACCTTTCGAACAAATCTGGAGTTCCACAAGGTAGTAATTCGGCACCTTTGCTATTCACTATTCATTTCGTTATCTTTGGGAGATAATTTCAAACTGATTTCTGCGTACGACATACAATTTTTCACGAGGTTTGTTACGATCAAATATTTATTCACTTCAACTTGACTCATGTTTTGTCATCGTGCATTAAAAAATGTGCATCTCTCATTTGAAATATGAGTGTGTAGCATCATGGGTACTAACGGGTGATTTTTAGGAGGTTTGTTTTTCCAATAGGGATTACTCTATTTTCTGAAAGTTGTTTTGACAGTGTAAAGTTAACTCCAGAACAATGCTTGTAAATCGTGGAAATTTATTTTTGAAATCAAAACTGTCAGAATCAAGAGCACTTCGTGAATTTTATGGTGCACATAATCGTCCGTCTAAAATCACCATGAAGAACGTAATTACCAAATTCCGGTATATATTTATTCTTTTGGATGCCGAGCCATCGACAAGGATGAGAAGAGTGCGTACAGATGAAAATATTGCTGTCGTTCAGGCCAGTGTCGAGAATTCATCGATTCGTCGTCGTGCGCAAGAATTTGGATTTTGTCCATCGACTTTATGGAAAATTTTGCGTAAATATTTGGATTTCGTAACATACAAAAATCAATTGGTGCAAGAATTGAAGAAGGACGACATGTTACCGTGAATGGAAATCGATACAGAGCCATGATCAATGAATTTTTGTTGCCAAATTTCACGATTTGGATGTGGACGAAATATGGTTTCAGCCAATGTTGCTCGAATATCAAAAATGCAACGAACGCTAATGATCATCGTTCGCTTTCGTTCGGTTTTGTTCGATAATCGCTCGGATATTCGGACTTGTCCGTATATTCGGGTGCGAACGAAGCCGACGCTACTTCGTTGCTCGCACGAAGATCTATTCCTTGCAGTTATTATTCGCATTGAACATTCCCCCGAATGACTTAACGCGAATATGGAACAAATATTCATGCAGCGATCATCGTCAAAACCTAATTCGAGATGATCGTTCGTGCTGTCTTTGAAACAAACAAATTAAGACGTTTCCTCGAGCATTAGTATCATAGTCTTATGATTAACCATATCCCAACACCCCCATTGCTGCTACCTTACAAGATAGGATGAATTTATTAGATGAAGAATGCTTCGCGAAGAATGGAATCCAACGATCATCGCAGTGACGCTATTCGAACCAGCATTTACATCGCGACCGGAACCATTAACAAAAAAAATGGATTTGATGAAAGTGCCATGAAAAACTCCTGTTGCTTTTCATCAACCAGAGAAATTGTTCCGTTCTATATTGACGGAATTTTGCATCATGTCCTTACGGACGAAAGAGTGGTGTGCCGTGAGCAACGTCTAGGTTGGACATGAACTTTCCCAACAAGCTAGGGTTCTGGACAATAGAAAAATATTAGGTCATCGTCGAGCGGAACCTTGAGAAGACAAGAGACAGCAGTGCAAGTTAAACCGGCGCTCTGCGTGAGCAACTAGTAAAACGAAACGTCCGGAAATTTGCAATCGCTGGAAAGATAGCTTGTTTCACATTTAGATTCAGCCCTATCTTACAATATCACCGGAAACATCTCTCGGACGCTGATAAATGAATCATAATCGAAAGTTTCGATAGATAGCAGTAACCTGCCGGGTTCGAATTAAAGAACAATCTTCATCTTCCATTCTGACAGTCGGCTCCACTTCGGAGAACATCCAAGAAACACCGAAAGCTTCAGTGGTAATAATATCTAGATTATAACGCCACCTTTATTTCATCATCCTCCCAACACCACCACTCTCTCTAACATTCGATGTCAACTACCTGTTATCGGGCATAGGCAGCATAGCGGTGTATTCAGCAACGGCTTGCTCGGTGCTCGAATCACTTTGTTTTGAGATGAAGTGCAAAGAATTAACTAGATCTTCATTCATTTAATCTAAAACCTGGCCCTGAATGTTTGTAACGCAACCACCGGTAGGTTTTATTTTGTTCCCATTTCTCATTCGCTCGAATAGGTTCGTATTGTTTTTTATATGTATGTGCACGCGTGCTTCTGTGTTGAAGATTCCGCTCACTGGAGTCCGAACCGCTTAAGAAAGGAAGGTCCACCTCCTTTCATCTCGACTGGAAGCTGCACAAGAGGTCGGATTTGGTTTCTTTTTCCTACAGTTCGTGATGTTGAATTCTCCCCGTCTGCTAGCTGTTTCATCCTTCCTCTATGTTTTGACAGATGGTATTCTTTACAAATTGCCTTCACTCTAGGTGAAGGGTCATAATTTGATTCAATTTAAATTTTTTCTGTGTGAAGTCGATTGCTACAGTAATGAGAGTAATTCTTTTTGTTATGCAAAAGAAAACTTCTATCAAGTTCGATACAATATTGGCTCTTGTTGTGACTGTAGCAGAAGAAAAAAACCTGTTTTAATCCACATAGTGGTGTAATGATGCCTTTTTCATATCAATCATACTATCATATATAATACTGTGGCATTCTTCGAAATAATTTTCTTCGATTCTTGAAAGAATAACCAAAATCGGTTTGTTTGACCGTCTACTGATAAAAACTATCAATTGTAGAAGATTTAAGGCCGATTTAAAAAACTTAGCCCGGGTAGGCGGTTCAATGCATAGGGCGCTGGTCTTACAAGCCAGTTGTATGTTCGAGCCTCGACCTGGAAGGGGTCTTAGTGTCAGTCAATGTTGAAACAGAAGGGCAAAATTCCACAAAAGGAATGTAATGCCAAATCATTGCTTTAGAAAACTTTTTACGGCACGGAAAGACCGAAATTAGCATTTTGGCGAAAAAATTAGTTGATTTTCTGATTTTAGTTAGTTATTTTTTGAGACAACTAAAAAAATCTTACTTTTGCTAATTTAGATTTTTTAATTCTAATTCTCTTAATAATAATAAAATATTTGTTGAAATGGCTATTTTTTTTAGTTGAATTCACCAATTAAACGTGCTGTCATTTCTTAGCTAAGGCACGCTTCATATCCATTCAACTAATTTTTTAGTTGAATTAGAGAAATAAAACGTTGTTTTCAACCAACATAAATGGTTGAGTTGGTTTCTGTAATTAGCAGCTATATGGCGCTCCTTAACACCGTAATGACTACTAGCCACTAGATGGCACACTACTACCGAAAAAAATTTCAGTCGCGGTTATCTTTCCTATATTTGCAGGTATAAATACGATGTTGTATTGGAGAAAAAGACATAAGCGAAACATAAACTTCTTTTTGAAAAATTTTGCTTCTAAATCGCTGTTTTCTTCATTCGACTTCGCGAAATCGACTCTCTCACTGAAAACTTTGAGCACTCGGAAAACAAAAACCGAATACATATACAATTAGAATGCAACAGACTCACTTCACTGTTCCGCGTAAAAACATTATTACGCACAATCGCTTCAAATGCGCACAAATTCTGAATAAATCCACTTTCTACTAAGATTTTACGTCATTTTTTACACATCAGTTCAGAAATTTATATATGGATATATCGTATCACATGTGAAAAACTTCAATACAATTAGAAAGCAATTTCAAGACTCTCCCTTTTAGCTTTTTAATGGATTGTTTTGCCCGGAAAGAGAAGATACAAAAAAACATCATTTGACGTGTACAATTAGAGTGCAACATTCGAAACTCACTTCACTGTTTCGCGTAAAAACATTATCACCCACAATCGCTTCAACTGCGCACAAATTCTGAATAAATACACTTTCCACTAACAGTTTACGTCATTTTTACATATCGGTTTAGAAATTTATATAGGGATATATCGTAACACATGCGAAAAACATCTAAACAATTTCCGAGCAGTTTCAACAAGACTGTCCCTTTTAGCTTTTTAATGGATTGTTTTGCTTTGACACTGCTGTCCTTCAGTAATGACGGTGATAGATAAATAGAATCAAAGTTTCTGATTTTAATAACGAAATTAGTTGTCAATGAGAATTTCGTGTTGGATTGAAATATTGCTGGTTTGTGTCCAGAATATTCGTATAATATTCAGGAATTTTGTATGGGACCACAAGACCTTTCATTTGAATCTAAGTTTGTGAAAATCGGTTTAGCTATCTACGAGAATAGTTGGTGCACTTATTTTCACAATTTTTTGCACATTTTACCCCATAATTCCGGAACCGGAAATCGGATCCAAATAGTATTCAGGAATTTTGTGTGGGACCACAAGACCTTTCATTTGAATCTAAGTTTGTGAAAATCAGTTCAGCCATCTCCGAGAAAAGTTAGTGCACAAAAACGTTACATACACACACACACACACACACACACACACACACACACACACACACACACACACACACACACACACACACACACACACACACACACACACACAGGCAGACATTTTGCGTAATCGACGA
Source organism: Malaya genurostris (assembly GCF_030247185.1). Lineage (NCBI taxonomy): Eukaryota > Metazoa > Arthropoda > Insecta > Diptera > Culicidae > Malaya > Malaya genurostris. The sequence goes on along the minus strand of NC_080572.1, from coordinate 26,968,452 downwards.
ACTGAGTCGAATGGTATGTGACACTCGGCCCGGGCCTCGGTTCAAAAGTCGGTTTTCACAGTGATTTCATAACCCTTCTATATGAGAAAGGCAAAACTGCCCATCTCCAACTCCTTAATCTATCAACCATCCATCGCGAAAAAATCAGCTTCTGCCGAGAAGATTCATGTACTATTGATATTTGTGTAGGTAAATTCACGCCCACTTATACGCAATAACATCGTCTCTCCGTAAAATCCAAACAGTTAGTTATGCAGCACACGGTTGTCTCGAACCGAGTTATATTCCGGGTTTACTTCATAGCCGCGCTTAGCTTTGGACGCTGCGCTGGATGTTTGTTGTTGGCGTTGTTGCTGGTTGCTGTCGTCATCGTCGTTCAGCTCTTATTTTTTGCGAGCTGCTGCAAGAGTTCGCATTGTGTTATATCCCGCTCTCTTTATCTTACATTTACCTTTTTCACCGGCGCCATCACCTCTGCAATTCATTCAGTAAAAACCATTCAAGCGAAGAGGTTGTGTTTCGATTGTACTGGCTCGTGAGTTAACGGCTGCTACCGAGACAATTCTAAGCTTCAGGTAGTTAAACTGCCCATAGCAAACGCAATATTCGGGGCGTTTCCCGACTGGAAAGCTAGCAACGAAGGCCATCCCGTTCATACGCACAGAGGTGTAGAGACACAGAGGTGCGAGAGCATAGAAGTGACGAGTCACAGAGGTGCCATCGCATAAAGGTGCGAAGACGAAGGGGTGCAAAGGCACAGAGGTGCTAAAGCAACCCAGTGCTGATCTACCAGGTACCAGAATTTGTACGCTGCGTAGGATCAAAAGAGACGGCATATATCGCGAGGTGCTACACTGCAAGCATCGCATTTGATCGCCACCAAGAGCAAAAGCACTGTACCTGGGGTCAGGTACAGCAAGTGCAGTGGTGTTCACAACGACGGCAGAGCAACTGAGATAGCAGTAAACGACAGAAGACTGCCAATTGGAAACAGCAAAAGACTGCCAATTGGAAATCGTTGGAAGAGCTTCACGTCGTTCTTCACGATAAAGGAACAGAGACATCAGCTACAAGGTAGATTTAATTTAATTTATTTTTTATTTCTTATATCTGAAATTTTACTAAACATAAGTTTTTATTTTGGTATTATTAATTTACAAAAAAAATTTAATGTAATGGATGATCTCATGGAAGATCATCCGAATCCGATTCCGGATACTAGTAAAAGTTTAAATACTCCGAGGGCTAAACATTATCCACAGGGTACCACTGGGCCATGGATAGTCTATCTTCGAAAAAAAGAAAAGATTTTAAACTTGATGCAAATTACAAAGGATTTGACATCACATTTCTCTGAAGTTAAAGAAATCTGTAAGGTTAATAGAGATAAAATTCGAGTTGTAGTTAACGACTTGAAACAGGCAAACGATATTGTAACCTGTAAATTATTTGCTATTGAATATCGAGTTTACATTCCATCGAAGGAGGTAGAAATTGACGGTGTTGTGACTGAAGCAAGTCTGACAGCAGATGATTTACTTAAAAATGGAGTTGGCCGTTTTAAAAACTCCATGCTTGAGGGAGTTAAGATACTCGAGTGCAAACAATTGTACTCAGCATCTATTGTCGATGGAAAAAAGTCTTATCGTCCCTCAGATTCGTTTCGCGTAACATTTGCCGGATCTGCATTGCCTAGCCATGTCTATATCGATAAAATTCGTCTTCCTGTTCGGCTTTTCGTACCGCATGTTATGAATTGCACGAACTGTAAAAAATTCGGACATACAGCTACTTACTGTAGTAATAAGTCCAAATGTATCAAATGTCAAGGGCCTCATAAGGATAATCTTTGCGATAAAGATGTTGAAAAATGTGTTTATTGTGGGGAAAGCCCTCATGATGATCTTTCAGTGTGCGCTGCATTTAAGCTGCGTAAAGACAAAATGAAGCTTTCTTTAAAAGCACGGTCTAAGCGCACATATGCAGAAATGCTCAAAACGGTCATACATGTCTCCCCTTTGGAAACCGAAAACGGTTTTTCAAATCTTGCGGAGCCAGAGGAATCTGACTCTGACGGAAATAGTGAAGATACCTCGTTTGTCACTCCTCAAGGGTCTGTTAAGAGGAGATTAACAAACCACAAAATACCAAAAAAGACACCTAAAATTATACCTTCAAAAAAAGATCCCCGTGTTAAAGCTAAAAAGCCAAATTTAAAACCAAAAACTGTGCCTCCTGGTTTGTCAAATTCACAAACCAATCCAGGAACTAGCTCAAGAAAAGACAATAATCCAGTGGGCTCCATTTCACATTCACCAACAGGATTACTGAAATTTTCGGAAATTGTAGAATGGATTTTCGCTGCATTCAATATTTCTGAACCTCTAAAGACCATCATAACAGCATTCCTTCCAATAGCTAGAACTTTTTTGAAACAGTTATCAGCTCAATGGCCAGCTCTTTCAGGTTTTGTATCATTTGATGGATAATTTATCATCCGCCGCAAATGATTCAATCACTGTCCTGCAGTGGAATTGTCGAAGCATCATGCCAAAACTTGATTCATTTAAAGTTTTGTTGCATAGTCAAAAATGTGATGTATTTGCTTTGTGCGAAACATGGCTTACATCAAACATAGCCTTAAATTTTAATGACTTTAACATTATACGTCTCGACAGAGACTCCCCGTATGGTGGAGTGCTTTTAGGAATTAAGAAATGTTATTCCTTTTATAGATTAAACATTCCTTCGACTTCTAGTATAGAAGTTGTTGCTTGTCAAATAAACATTAAAGGAAAGGACATTTGCATTGCTTCGGTATATATTCCTCCAAGAGCTCAAGTTGGACAACGACAGCTTAATGAAATTGTCGAAGCCCTTCCTGCTCCACGTTTGATTTTAGGAGATTTCAATTCGCACGGAATGATGTGGGGTTCCGTTTACAATGATAGCAGATCATCTCTAATATATAATATTTGCGACAATTTTAGCATGACGGTACTAAATATGGGTAGCATGACACGGATCCCAAGACCTCCTGCACGTCCAAGTGCATTAGATTTATCTCTTTGTTCGACTTCAATTCGACTAGATTGCACCTGGAAAGTATTTCCTGATTTACATGGTAGCGATCATTTACCAATCATCATCTCAATTAGCAGTAACAAAGGCATTGCTAATTCAGTTAATATTCCATATGATTTGACAAAAAATATTGACTGGATTAAATACCAAAGTAATATTTCAAGTGTCTTAACTTCAATGGAAGAGCTTCCCCCACTTGAAGAATATGACTTCCTCGTTTGTTCGATTCTGGAGGCCGCAGAACAAGCCCAAACCAAACGATTTCTTGGTCCATCGTCTAACAGAAGACCTCCAAATCCTTGGTGGGACAAAGAGTGCTCAGATGCTAAACACGCGAAACAAAATGCTTTCAAGACGTTTTTAAAACGAGGAGGAGGAACTCCTCAGAATTTTGAAAAATTCTTGGTTTTAGAAACCAAGTACAAGAACATACTTCGGGTTAAGAAATGCAGCTATTGGAGACATTTTGTGGAAGGTTTGTCAAGAGAAACCTCAATGAGCACTCTTTGGAATACGGCCAGACGAATGAGGAATCGTAACGTAGGAAATGAGAGTGAGGAGTACTCGAATCGATGGATATTTGATTTTGCGAGGAAAGTTTGTCCAGATTCCGTTCCTACGCATAGCATTGTTAGGGAGTCTTCTTCAAATGATGATTCCATTGATAGCCCCTTTTCAATGATGGAATTTTCCATAGCACTCATGTCTTGTAACAATAACGCTCCTGGATTGGACAGAATTAAATTCAACTTGGTGAAGAATCTGCCCGACCTCGCAAAAAGACGTTTGTTGGAATTGTTCAACAAGTTTCTTGAGCAAAATATTGTTCCACCTGACTGGAGACAAGTGAAAGTTATCGCCATTCAAAAGCCGGGGAAACCAGCTTCCAATCACAACTCATATAGACCCATTGCGATGTTGTCCTGCATCAGAAAATTGTTCGAAAAAATTATTCTACGACGTCTCGACACTTGGGTCGAGACGAACGGTTTGTTGTCAGATACTCAGTTTGGCTTCCGTAGAAATAAAGGGACGAATGATTGCCTTGCATTACTTTCGTCTGACATCCAAATTGCCTTCGCTCAAAAGCAACAAATGGCATCTGTATTTTTAGACATTAAAGGAGCATTTGATTCAGTTTCCATTGATGTTCTTTCAGACAAGCTCCACCAACATGGACTCCCAGCGGTTATAAATAATTATTTGCACAACCTTTTGTCAGAGAAACGCATGCATTTTTCACATGGCGATTTGGCAACAACCAGAATTAGCTACATGGGTCTCCCGCAAGGCTCATGCCTCAGTCCGCTCCTCTATAATTTTTACGTGAATGACATTGACAGCTGTCTAGTAACCCCATGTACACTAAGACAATTGGCAGATGATGGCGTGGTTTCAGTTACTGGATCCAAAGCTATTGATCTGCAAAAACCATTGCAAGATACCTTAGATAAATTGTCCGTTTGGGCTGTTCATCTTGGTATCGAATTCTCTGCGGAGAAAACAGAGCTGGTCGTCTTTTCAAAAAAGCATGATCCCGCGCAACTTCAGCTTCATATGATGGGAAGAATAATCGAACAGGTTTTGACTTTCAAATACCTCGGGGTGTGGTTTGATTCCAAATGCACGTGGGGAGGACACATTAGGTATCTGATAACGAAATGCCAACAAAGAGTAAATTTTCTTCGAACAATAACAGGGTCTTGGTGGGGTGCTCATCCGCAAGATCTAATAAAATTGTATCAGACAACGATACTTTCAGTGATGGAATATGGATGCGTTTGTTTTCGTTCCGCTGCAAATTCTCATATTATCAAACTTGAGCGAATTCAGTACCGTTGTTTGCGAATTGCTTTAGGCTGCATGCATTCGACACATACAATGAGTCTTGAAGTTCTGGCGGGAGTTCTTCCATTAAAAGATCGATTTTGGGAGCTTTCATCACGCCTGCTAATAAGATGTGATGTGCTGAATCCCATGGTAATTAATAATTTCGAACGACTAGTCGAGCTTCGATCTCAAACAAAATTCATGACAGTATATTTTAACCATATGTCACAGGAAATCAACCCTTCAAGATATATTCCTATCCGTGTCAGCCTCCTAAATGTACCTGACTCAACTTTATTTTTCGACACATCCATGCAGCGCGAAGTGCGTGGAATCCCGGACCACCTACGCTCTATGGAAATCCCAAAAATATTTTCAAGTAAGTTCAGGCATATTAACTCTGAGAAAATGTTTTACACGGACGGATCGCGAATGGAAGAAGCGACAGGGTTTGGTATGTTCAACAATAATGTTTCGGCCTCATTCAAGCTTCAAGAACCTGCATCTGTTTATATTGCAGAGTTAGCAGCAGTTCATTATAGCTTGAATGTAATCGTCACATTATCTCCAAACCATTATTTCCTCTTCACAGATAGTCTGAGTGCAATTGAAGCCATTCGCTCAAACGCTGCTGGCAAAAATGAACCGTTTTTCTTGGGTAAAATAAAACAGTGTCTGAACGACATATTGAATAATAATTATCTAATCACAATAGTTTGGGTTCCGGCTCATTGCTCCATTCCAGGCAATGAAAGAGCCGATATTTTAGCCAAACGTGGTGCTATTGAGGGTGAAATTTATGAGAGACCGATTGCTTTCAACGAATTCTATAGCGCGTCTCGCCAAAGAACACTTGCCAGCTGGCAAGCTTCTTGGGATAAAGATGATCTGGGTCGGTGGATGCACTCAATTATTCCTAAAATATCGACAAAGGCATGGTTCAGGGGACTGGATGTGAGTAGAGATTTCATTCGTGTGATGTCCAGACTCATGTCCAATCACTACACGTTAGATGCACATCTCCTTCGAATTGGACTTTCCGAGACTAATCATTGTGCTTGCGGCGAAGGTTACCGCGATATTGACCATGTTGTTTGGACATGCGTGGAGTTTCGTGATGTCAGATCTCAACTAATAAATTCCTTGCGTACCCAAGGTAGACTATCCAATGTCCCAGTTCGCGACATTCTTGCTTGTCGTGACCTTCCATACATGAAACTTCTTTATCATTTCATTAAATCCATTGGAGTTCCAATTTAAATTTTATTTTATGTTAAACTGTTTTCTCTTCCATGAGTTCAACCAATAGCCAACTATAGGATATTGAATATAAGTGGTGAACTGATACAAACAATCCTGAAATAGTTATAAGATCATGTACAAAATAAATGTATTTTATTTAATGTAATTTAAAATAGCAACTCGCTTGATAAAAACAGTGTTTAGATTAACTAATGAGTACCAACATACTAATATGATATTCGAAATGTATTAGGTTTAAACTACTATGTATTGTGGATGCCACGGCGAAGAAAAACTTATGTATATTGCCTATGAAATAAACGTATTTATGAAAAAAAAAAAATCACCTCTGCAAGTATTTCAACAGCAACGAAACAGACACATGCCCGCGTTGCCTCTAGGTTGCGCCTCGGCGACGGGTCGTTTGCCAAAGCCCAAACGAATAGCACTGGAAACTAGGTGAAAAGAGAAGGGCAATCGTAGCCCTGAGCTCCCTCTAATAATAATCAGCAACAACAACAGCAACAAGAGCCAGCAGATAGTAGCCAGGCTTTATACGCAAGAAAAAAGAGATGAAAAATGAGTGCTGAATTATTGTGATTACAATATTTTTGCCAACTTCCTCATTATTATATAATTGGCCATTACTTTCAATAGGGCTCCAGCTACTGCAGTCTGCTATGGTGCTTGGCTAGTGACTGCCGGTTGTCCGGTCAGGAGTTGCGAGTTACGGAAATTGTACGCTTTCGCTTCCGTGAACTATTGTTATGCTGTTCGACAGATTAAAGGTTCGCAAAATCGAGAGATTATTAGTTAATTCAGGAGGAATCACAATCTGCTGCAAAATAGAGTTAAATTTCTAAAACCAATGTCGACCTAAATATTGTCCTAATTTGAATTCAAACTGTTTACTAGAATTCATTCATGATCAAATAGGTTCAACTGTTCCAGTTTTACAAAAAGACCTTAGATTTCAGAAACGGTGAGTCCGATCGATTTGGTATCTTCTGCAATGTTTTAGGTAAATATTAGTACTGTTGAACATTTTTTTTATTATTTTTATTTTAAAACAACACTTTAAATTTAAATATCACAGAAAATATAGTTTTGATTTTTTTTTTGATATATTGTAGCTGAAGTCCAAAATAAAATACTGTCAAATTTCTAGAATGGGGAAACAATATTCGAATATGTCATATTTTCAAAATAATGTAAATTTTAGAAAACCATAAAAAATTGTTTTATATATATTTTCCAACAAAATTAATAAAAGATTGCAAATTTCCAATAGAAAAGATGCTAATCAAAAGTTTGCTATATGCTACCGTTCTCGAGATACAACGATTTAAAAATAAAATCTGTTTTAATCCACCTAGTGGTGTAATGATGCCTTTCTCATGTCAATCATACTATCATATATAATACTGTGGTATTTCAAAATAATTCTATGCGATTCTTGAAAGAATAACCGAAATCTGTTTGTTTGACCGTCTACTGATAAAAACTATCAATTGAAAAAGATTTGAGGTCGATTTAGAAATTTTTTAAAGTTTTTCCCAATTTTCAGTGATGCTATACAATTTTTAACCCACTTTACTCTATATTTCCGGATCCGGAAATCGGATCCGCATGAAATTCAGGAATTACGTATGGGACCACAGGACCTTTCATTTGAATCTAAATTTGTGAAAATGAGTTGCGCCATCTATGAGAAAAGTTAAAACACATATTTTATTTTTTTTGTACATTTTACCCCATAACTCCCGAACCGGAAGTTGGATCCAAATAATATTCAGGATTTTTTTATGGGACCTCAAGACCTTTCATTTGAATCTAAATTTGTGAAAATCAGTTGCGCCATCTATGAGAAAAAATAGAACACATATTTTTTTTTTGCACATTTTACCCCATAACTCCCGAACCGGAAGTCGGATCCAAATAATATTCAGGAATTTTTTATGGGGCCTTAAGATCTAAGTTTGTGAAAATCGGTTCAGCTATCTCTGAGAAAAAATAGTGCACTTATTTTCACAATTTTTTGCACATTTTACCCCATAATTCCGGAACCGGAAGTCGGATCCAAATAATATTCAGGAATTTTGTATGGGACCACAAGACCTCTCATTTGAATCTAAGTTTGTAAAAATCGGTCGCGCCATCTATGAGAAAAGTTAGAACACATATTTTCTTTTTTTTTGCACATTTTACCCCTTAACTCCCGAACCGGTAGTTGGATCCAAATAATATTCAGGAATTTTTTATGGGACCTTAAGACCTTTCATTTGAATCTAAGTTTGTGAAAATCGGTTCAGCCATCTCTGAGAAAAGTTAGTGCACTTATTTTCACAATTTTTTGCACATTTTACCCCATAATTCCGGAACCGGAAGTCGGATCCGGAACCGGAAGTTGGATCGCACATACACACACATATATATACACACAGACATTTTGCATACTCGACGAACTGAGTCGAATGGTATATGACACTCGGCTCTTCGGCCTCGGTTCAAAAGTCGGTTTTCACAGTGATTGCATAACCTTTCTATATGAGAAATTACAATTACAATTTGAAATCGTCTAATTTCTATTTTATCTACAGACTCTGGAATGAATGAATGGTATTTTTGTGTTCCTTGAATAGCAATTGCTTTTGATTATTGTTCATTAAGATGTTGCTTGGTTTTTGCCTTTCTCATATAGAAAGGTTATGCAATCACTGTGAAAACCGACTTTTGAACCGAGGCCCGGAGGGCCGAGTGTCATATACCATTCGACTCAGTTCGTCGAGTACGCAAAATGTCTGTGTGTGTGTGTGTGTGTGTGTGTGTGTGTGTGTGTGTGTGTGTGTGTGTGTGTGTGTGTGTGTGTGTGTGTGTGTGTGTGTGTGTGTGTGTGTGTGTGTGTGTGTGTGTGTGTGTGTGTGTGTGTGTGTGTATGTGCGTATGTGTGTATAAACGTTTTTTTGCATTAACTTTTCTCGGAGATGGTTTCGGAGATGATTTTCACAAACTTAGATTCAAATGAAAGGTCTTGTGGTCCCATACAAAATTCCTGAATATTATTTGGATCCGACTTCCGGTTCCGGAATTATGGGGTAAAATGTGCAAAAAATTGTGAAAATAAGTGCACTATTTTTTCTCAGAGATAGCTGAATCGATTTTTACAAACTTAGATTCAAATGAAAGGTCTTGAGGTCCCATAAAAAATTCCTGAAGATTATTTGGATCCGACTTTCGGTTCGGGAGTTATGAGGTAAAATGTGCAAAAAAAAGAAAATATGTGTTCTAACTTTTCTCATAGATGGCGCGACCGATTTTAACAAACTTAGGTTCAAATGAAAGGTCCTATGGTCCCATGCGTTATTCCTGAATTTCATGCGGATCCGATTTCCGGATCCGGAAATATAGAGTAAAGTGGGTTAAAAATTGTATACCATCACTGAAAATGGGGAAAAACAAACAATTTTCTAAATCGACCACAAATCTTTTCCAATTGATAGTTTTTATCAGTAGATGCTCAAACAAACCGATTTCGGTTATTCTTTTAAGAATCGAAAAAAATTATTTTGAAGAATACCACAGTATTATATATGATAGTATGATTGATATGAGAAAGGCATCATTACACCACTAGGTGGATTAAAACAGGTTTTTTACAATGTTTACGGTTTGAAACCCTGTAATTTCGGAGCCGGAAGCCGAAACCGAATGAAATTTAATAAAAGTCTATCTGGCCGTAAGACCTTTCATATGAATCTAAATGCATAAATTCGGTTCAGTCATCTCCGAGAAATTTAAGTGTATAGTATATGCACATACCCACACAAACATTTTGCGATCTCGACGAACTGATTTGAATGGTATATGACACTGATTAAAGATGCTATTTTTGTCGTGAATACAACTTATATTACTATAAAGCGCCTTTTTAAAATTCACCCCTATCTCTTGTTGTACTTAACCCAACAACATATTATTTCTCCATGCTATCGGAAATATGATTACATTTTATGACAAAATTTTTAGTACTATGAAATAACCACAGATAAAACAAAATTTTAATTTTCAAAAATGTTTGGTATCAAAGAGTCTTAGAGAGAAAATCTCATAACGCTTGTTTGTTTTTCTCGTGCTGGGACGACGGTTTTGATACAGGCTCCGGCACTCGAAGTGTAACCAATTAAAAAGACCATAAATTCAGTTCGGAAAATTACTTTTACTTAATTCAAAGTACAAAATGTGTAAAAATAATACAAAATTCAGAATCAATTCACTTTTGCTCGATATGACCACCTTTTGCCTTGACTATGGCCTTGAGACTGTCAAAAAACGAATCGCAAGCTGCCCGAATGTGACTTGCAGGTGTTTTGGCCCACTCGCGGACAATAACTTTTTTCAGCGCCTCGAGACTGGTGTATCTTTTAGTTCGGACTTTGCTCTCCAAAATGGCCCAAAGAGAATAATCCATTGGATTCGCATCTGGTGAATTCGAGAGCCATTGTGTGGACGTGATGAAGTTCGGAACGTTGTTTTTCAGCCATTCTTGGTTCACTCGAGCTTTGTGAGACGGTGCCGAGTCCTGCTGAAACGTCCATGGTCTGCCACCGAAATGTTTGTCTGCCCACGGCTTCAAAGCAACCTCCAAAATACTTTCCCGATAATATGTCGCATTCACCTTGACGCCGGGCTCGATGAAAACGATTGGAGAGCGCCCATCTGCGGCTACAGCGGCCCAAACCATTATCTGTTGCGGGTGCTGCCTCCTGGTGGCCAATCGATGACTCAAATTCTCGTATGAACGGTCGGTCAAGTAAACCCTATCGTTTTGAGAGTTTACGAATTGCTCAATTGGAAAAATTTTCTCGTCAGAAAATACAATGTTCGGAAATTGACCGCTTTCGGCCAAACGAAGCAACTCCTTCGCTCTCTCAAGTCTAACTTGTTGCTGCTTCGGTGTGAGATCATGCGCCTTTTGGATCTTGTAAGGCTTGATCTTCAGATCATTTTTCAGTATGCGGCGGATGCTACGGTCGGATATTTTCAGTTCTTTTGCCATTTGATTGGCACTTCGTCGAGGATTTCGTTCAAGTCGCTTCTTCACTTTTTGAACCATCTCACGTGACGTTGCAGTCTTTTGATGACCACCTCCATGACGTTTTGCGATGCTACCAGTATTATAGTAACGAGTTATGGTGCGATAAACAAAAACTTTATTCACTTTAAGGTGTTTGAGCTCACGAACAATCGCTGGTAGTGATTTTCCATCTAAATATAAAGCAATCACACTATTACGTTTTAACTGATTTTTTTTCGCGTTCACTTTTGGCAAAATGCTTTCTTGCGCTTGTAAACAATACAACTCCGAACTGTCATTTAGCAAATTTCTAGAGAGCTGATGCCCGTGTGTCAGCTGCGCGAGCGGTCTGAAGTTGGTTACACTTCGAGTGCCGGACCCTGTACAGAGAGAGACATTGCAATCTCGTGTTACCAATTAGGTGATGTGATGTGTGATGTGAAGTGAAGCCACCATCAGTTCAAGGACTTGCCAGTGGATGCGGGTAGACTTACAGTAGCCCCGATATGACTCATCCATCCACCTTCTCACTATAGCTGTTACCGAAAAGCGAACAAAAAGGGTTGGGCGGATATGTAAGTAGAGTCACTTACTCGTATTCCGCGGGAATAAAAGATGCTCTTCCAACCATAATATCCAGTGCATGGATGAAGCATATCGCTATACATGCTTGAACCCGCCTGATGGTTTGTTTGAGAAGGGCGCGTCAGACTCATTTCAAACCTTCAGAAGGAAACAAGTTTCCTTCAAGTGACTTGGGCTGGCTATCCACAATCCCTCGTCCAGTCATCAATTCGTCCGATGCCCTGATGCTCCCTCCCCTTTACGCCCCCGTGCAAAATGTGTTATATTGATAAATACAATGAAACATAGTGTAATGAAATTAATATAACATAAAATGATATAATAGATTACAAAATAATATGATATAACATAATATAATATAATATATTTTAATTTAATATAATATAATTCAATAATATGAATTCAATTGACAATTTTTACATTTTATACCTACCTAATTGGTAACACGAGATTAGAAGAGCATAACTGACACTCTACATTAACTGTTATTTTATATATTGTTTTATTATATATTATATTATATTGTATGACATTGTATACAATATAATATAATATATAATAAAACAATATATAAAATAACAGTTAATGTAGAGTGTCAGTTATGCTCTTCTAATCTCGTGTTACCAATTAGGTAGGTATAAAATGTAAAAATTGTCAATTGAATTCACAAAATTGAATTCAAATGGAAGGTCTCTTGGTCCCATAGGTACCATGGTCCCGATTTTCACAAACTAACATTCATAAAAAAGTCTTATGGTCCCATAGCCTGGTATTGAATTTCATTTGGATCCGACTTCCGGTTCCGGAGTTACATGGTAATATATGAAAATTAGAGAAAAAGTTTACATTCAATTTTCTCTGAAACAGCTCAACCGATTTTCATAAACCAAGATTCAAATGAAAGGTCTTATAGTTTCCTGATAATTAAGTGGAAAATTTCGAATTTCATTAGTATTTTTCCACAAACGATGGTCAAAACCAGGTACAAATCCCATAAAACTTTCAGATTAATTCTTCTTGTTTACAGAGCTTGTTGATTTGTGGGCATAAAAGCCTAATTCGGCACTACTGGTACCCTCTTTTCCTGTTCCGGAAGCACCGAAACAGGTGCAGAAAAACTTAAAAAATAGAACTCACTTCGGTTTCATTGCGATGCTTGAACCGATTTTCACATATCGTGATTTGAATTAATGATTATATTATCTTTAACGCTACTGTGAAATTTCATCCGGATCCGACTTCCGGTCTCGCAGTTACAGGGCAATGAGTGTCAAAGTTTACATATCGCCATATAGAATGACAATATGCACCACACCGAAAGAAGAAGAAAACACAAAATAAACGATGCGTGCTTTGTTCTATTTCGTACACGCTATGAAGAAATCGGAACGGTTATGGATGTCTGTTACTAGTGTGTAATATTGGTAAAAGACGGTGCTGCGGTTGATAAAAATTATAGCTATTTTATGATCAGTACGACCCGAGAGAATAGACGAATGACAAAGAACTCGAATTTATTTGAAAAAATATGAAATTTTCACATCCGGTAGTGCAGTAATACCGTGCCGGTGGTGTTATGATGTCAATAATAATATTTATAAAAATAATAATCCTATTACATGCTTTATGCTGCTGATTCATGCTGTTTAACTAGACTTACATATACAGAAGCAACAAAAACGCAGTTTCGTTTGTTAGTTTTCGTTTAATTGATTTAATCGAAATAAAGCATGAGATAGTGAGCCTAGGTTTAACTAGGTTCAAAACTGTTCCAATTTTTAGGTCATATTTGTTGCTGGCAAACAAACCAACTTCGGCTATACCGGTCATCTGTATCCGGTTTCGGAAGAATTGGAAATGGTGATTAAAAACTGCAAAAGGGCTTCACTCACTTTCCTTCAAGATGGTCAAATCGATTTTCACAAACTTATAGGTTCAAAGGAAAAGTCTTACAGTTTCATACAGATTTCCTAAGTTTGTTGTGGAAACTACTTCCGGTTCCAGAACTACAGGGTAAACAGGATTTGTAGAGTTTGTTAGATTAAGTCCGAACAAACTTTCCTATTTCTTTTCAATAAACAGTTGTTTTTTCGAACTCCACAGTAATATTTTTGATGTTATGAGTACTATGAGAAAGGCATCATTACACCACTAGGTGGATTTAAACAGATTTTTTCGGATGGTTTTTCAATCATTGACATAACTTTCAATTTATTTTTACCAATGTAATATCTTTCTAAAGTGCGCTGTTGATTTTCTATTTTTTCTTCTATGGCATCAATTTTGTAAAAGTAACGGTTTTTGAGTTACAAGGACTGAATCAAAGTGCATGGAAAGCCAATCTTGAGTCGAATCGGTCTCTCTGACCGTGCAAAACAAATAGTTTGATATACTGAAGACGTGTGCCAACTCCACAGTAATATTTTTGATGTTATGAGTACTATGAGAAAGGCATCATTACACCACTAGGTGGATTTAAACAGATTTTTTCGGATGGTTTTTCAATCATTGACATAACTTTCAATTTATTTTTACCAATGTAATATCTTTCTAAAGTGCGCTGTTGATTTTCTATTTTTTCTTCTATGGCATCAATTTTGTAAAAGTAACGGTTTTTGAGTTACAAGGACTGAATCAAAGTGCATGGAAAGCCAATCTTGAGTCGAATCGGTCTCTCTGACCGTGCAAAACAAATAGTTTGATATACTGAAGACGTGTGCCAAGTGTGATCGAAATCGGATAAAGTCGATCCTGAGCACCTTTTCTGTTGTTATTTTCTGAAATTGCTCGTTCAGAAAAGTTCATTTAAATGTGAAAGGGCACTGTCAATTCCAAAAACGATTTTACGTGAAATATTCATATTCAGAATATAGGGGAAGTTGGGTTAAAATTTTATATCATTACTTAAAGGGGTAAAACAAACAAGGTAAAAAAATCAACAGGCCTCGCGGTCGATTCCTAGTTTACAAACCGACTAAAAGGCTAGTGCTACGATCCTACTGATCCTACTGCCCATCGACCGAATATATGGCAGAATCATTACTTAAGATTTGGCGTTTTGAAGTACAATTAAAATAGGTTCAAACGTAGCTTGATAGTCAATCATTGAATCAACATGCTCTGACCTATTGAACAGAAGCCACCGAAGAACGCAGTGGATAATGGTGTGAATTATAATTGCAAATTTTTCGCAAATAACAACCGTTTCACTTTTTCCTCCCCCACACCTTGCTTTCCGCACTTCTTTGCATCATAGTATTCGGAAAGGTTGGTTAAACTGATCCCCCGGGGACAAGCGTACAACCGTTTGCTGAGACTAGGCTAGTAATGAGGTGTATTTTTTCAATGTCCCCTCCTCGGAATTGGGTATCATAATGGAACAGAAGAAAACCAACCTAAACACTGAGTAGGTAGTGTTATGGAAACCTCGGGTGCCGGAGCATAACGAAAAGCCTAAACTGGAGCATGCTTCCCTCGAGTTCCAGTTGACTGCGAGTTTCACCCGATATTCATTATGGCGGTCGTACGTTTCTCGTGTTAGTTTTGTCCGGAACTGTTCCTATCGATGAAGTTGCGCTCGCCTTGGAAAACGTTTTGGTAGTGTGGCATGCCGCCGCTAGAGACGATTTGTCCAGGAGAATTCTATTATTCACTTACAAAACGCTTCAGATTACATTAAGTTGGTTGAGCAAGTAAATGGGAATATGCACGGATATGCTAACTGCTTGGTCACTTCGTCTTTTGGGAATAGAACTTTATGCTTGCTGCCGGGGATATCTATGAATCATGGAGATATGAAGCTTTCTTCGTGCAGATGAATGACTGGTGAAAATTTTCACCTGTCATTCATCTCAGAAACTTACGTTGGAATAACTTGTTACAATGTTGCCTTGAACCCTTCTCTTTCTCGCACTGTCTGAGGTACATTTTTGTACATATTATCCACAATTGGAGGGTGGTTTCGCTTCGCACTACTCCAAGAGGGTGAAAGGTGTAATTGCAGACGTTAACTTGGTTACAAATAAAATTAAATCGTGCAAGAAAGTGAGCATGTAATTTGTGAAATATTTTCCCAGTGCTGTTTGTAGCCGCACGGCTCACAGTTCATTAGCAGTCAACCACCGACACACACATCTCGACTGCATTCGTATTCGTTTCTCGTTGTTTTCGATCGCCTCTCCGGTTTCACCCCGGAGCCGCTGTTAAGGGTGCTCTGATTTTATGCATAAATTGTTGCAATCGTAGCCGCGTATTCGCTTTCCAAGGGGCCATGTGCGATTTTGTTTTCCTCCGACGAATGGCGCACTTGGCTCGATATTACTGGATATTATTTACGCTGGTGAAGGTTGCTCTCCATGGGACACAGAATTTCACGACGATGTCGCAAATCGTCTGTGTGCATTCATGGCTGTGTGTGTGCTTGTGTGGACGTATGTATCTGCCCGATTGAGAAATCAATAGATCGATTACTCGGCCGATCTGCGGTTGTTTTTTTTCCACGGTGCTGATGCTGTTGCTACTTTTTTTTAAACTCGATCACGACGAGGAGTTATGTGAAGCCGATCGAAAAGTTTGGGTGGTTACGTAACTGAAGCAATTGATTTTGACAACATAACACACATATAGGAAATATCCGTGTAATAATTAGACGATTATTCCTAAACGCCAAAAGTTTTTGCTATTGATTTCCTTTCTTTTAGATTTGAAAAATCTGTTTTATTTTATCTGGTGGTGTAATGATACCTCATTGAAATTTTTGATCGCTATTTACGGTGTTTCCGGAACCTGAAACCATGACGAGTCTAACCGGTCTAAGGCCTAGCTAAGCCTAAAAATTCCAATAGGTTCGCAGATTTTCTACGTTTTTTGCATCGTGGCGGCTTGAAATTTTCTACAATTATCGTTTTAAGATTTCGGAAGTAAAAGTTGGATCGGGCTAAACACTAGTTAATGACATCGTTAAACGCTTCAATTCGTTCTAAAGTATCTGTAGATGGACGTTTAAGGATAACCTTAACCTAACCGACAAAGCGTCTTTCCTCTTTTTCATAAATGTAATAAAAAAGGTACAGAATGCACTCAAACTGTAGAGTCTCATATACCAATCGATATAGCTCGACAAACTGAGCAAATGTCCTTGTGCGTATGTGTGTGTCTGTATGTGTGTTATTAACAAAGAGGTCGAGGTCACAGAGATGACTGGTTCAATTGTGATCAATTGTGATGTGCACTGTAAAAACTTAAATTCATATAAAAGGTTCCATACAATGTATCTGAATTTCATTTGGATATGACTTCAGGTTCCGAAGCTACAGGATGATATGTGTAACGAAATTAAAATAATATCACTCATTTTTCACGTACATGTCTGAGCCGATTTCCTCTATCTAAGATTCAAATGAAAGGTCTTAAGATCCCATAAAAATTTATTGTTTTTTTTTTCATCAGATCCCATTCCCCGTTCAGAAGATACCGGGTGATAAGGGTAAAAATAAACATCTCATAAATTAATCGGGTTTATCGGGTTTGCAGATTTTTATAGTCGATGATCAAATGAACTTATTTCAGTTTTACCGGTATACGATTTTATTTGGAACGCACTTCGATTTCTCATAGATGGCTACACTGATTTTCAAAAATTTCGATTCATATGAAACGGTTTATAATCTTTTAGGTGAATTTAACTGATTTCGGCTACACCAATTTCCGAATTCCGGTTTCGAATGTATCGGGAATATAGGAGTTCAATCATTTCACCAAAGAAAATCTAAACTGTGGTATTCTTCAAAATAATTTTCTTCGATTCTTGAAAGAATAACCGGAATCGATTTAGTTGACCGTTTACTGATAATGGTCTCAAATTTTTAACACACTCTACCCTATAATTCCGGAACCAGGAGTCGGATCCAGATGAAATTCAGGAATTTCATACAGAACCACAGGACCTTCCATTAAAACCTAAGTTCGGTCAAACCATCACTGATAAAAGTGAGTGAGATCCATTTGAGAAAATATGACCATCATTTCTTGTGCCCCCGGGAACGGAAACTGGGAACCAGGATAGTCGAAATCAGATTGTTTGGCCGTTTACTGATAATGACTATCGAATGGAGTAGTTTTGAGGTCAGTTTTATTTTTTTTTCGATTTTTGTTTCGTCCCACTCAGTGCATAACCATTAGCAAAAACAAATTCAAATAAAAGTTTTTACACACTTTACCCTATAATTTCGGAACCGGAAGTCAGATCCAAACAAAATTCAGGAATAGCTTACATTTGAAAATTAGTTTGTGAAAATCGGTTTAGCCATCTTCGAGAATTTTAATGGGACCGCAAGACATTTCATTTGTTTGTGAAAATCGGTTCAGCCATCTCAGAGAAAAGTTAGTGCAAAACAACGTAACATACACGCATACGCACATTTTGCGTACTCAACGAACTGAGTCGAATGGTATGTGAAACTCGGACTTCCGGGCTTCGGTTCTAAAGTCGGTTTTAGCTTTGATTGCATAACCATTAGCAAAAACAAATTCATATTAAAAGAATCGTAGTCCCATACAAAATTCTGATTCTGGAATTACATGTTTACAAACGGTTTACAATCCATTAGGTGAATTCAACTGATTTCGGCTACAACGATTTCCGAATTCCGGTTCCGAAAGTATCGGGAATAGAGGAACTTAACCGTTTTCTCAAAGGAAACCAATACGATTTTTACAAAAGCAAACCCTTTAGTATGTAACCCAAGCGACAGATTCCTTTACGGTAACCAATTTGCAACGAAAGATACGAGTATCTTCTATTGCAAGTTTGCCAGAGAAATTGTCACTTGGGCAGGAAATGCGTCTGTATCGTATCGGTGTTTTGTAATTCTACCAACTGCTTCTGCGTTTTTAATGTCGTTAATGAAACTTCGGAGAATTTCGTATTGTATCCGCTTCGGTCTTGGCCCTGCTCTCTTATGTAGTATTTTATGTCTGAAGCGGTACATATAATTATTAATTTAATTGTCTAGAAATGGTATCGACATAATCGATCTACTAACACTAACTTTTCTAATCTACCCTGATTGTTTCTATCTTTGTCGATGTAATTTCTGTATTTTTTACATCTGCGTAGAGGGATATGAATGATGACTGATGAGTGATTGTAGCATTAGTAAGGAATTGAGTGGAAGTAACGAATGTCAAAAAAAGTACGGGTGAAAAATGTCAGAGACATAACTGGATGTCGTGAATACGAATAAAACTAATACGATTTCTTTATACATTCGAATTGATAGTTGATCGATTGTGTGAATTGTGAAACTTTCCCCCTTTTCACTACTAAAACTTTAAACGATTTTTGACGTCGATTATCTCATTTCAGATTTGCATATTTCATTGAAAGAAACTATCAAGACGCTGTACAGGATTCATTTCTGCCTTTTAGAAGGATCAAATTGTGGAATTCTCTACGATATTTAGCACAGTTCGGAACATTTTTCTCGAACGATTTTCGAACAGCGAAAAGTGCACAATGCAAATCAAATTATTTAGGATTTTCCCTAAACTGATGATGTTTACCTTCGATTTGCAAAGAAGTAATCTAATAATAGTTCTTTAGATAACATTTAGAACCATTAGAACGGCTGATTTTATACAATGTTGTACACTTCTCGTTTTTCGTTTTCTTTCTCTCTAATGCAAACGACAAGAAGCTCTGTTGCATGATGCAATCGCCAAATGATGCGAAACTGGTTTAATGTGTCTTCTCGCCTTGACGACCGGAAGGCAAATGAAAACTGCGACCTGAGCGTTTGAGGTTTTTAACCATGCAGAAGGTGCGCTCTCCAATGCCGCTGTTTGAATGCGTCTTCTCGCCTGTAATAAGAATTACATGTATTTCGCATGGAAATACTAGGTGTTTTTGGATGAAAAGATCCACATGAACCGTAATACTCCAGAAACACACAGCTCACACTTTAAGTTAGAAGGTGACACCTGTGTCAAAATTTTTTTTATAACAATTTTTATTTAGGCCAATTTGCGTATAGCTTTACGTGGCCGATTTACCCATGTTTTTGTTACATAATATTATTTTTTTATTGTTGGATCTCGTTGTCACCCTTCTTCTAGGGGGAGTGGAGCTTCCATTTCCTTCTAGCGAAGATTGGAGGTCATTTTGTCCGTTGCTCATATCATCCATGGCTACATCGTTGGAGTTGTGAGTGGTTTCCGTTTTCTTGTTTTCATTGTTGATCGCAGTCTTTGGTTCATTTGCAGTTGCTGTAGATGCGCTTTGTACATTGATTGCAGTTGATAGTTGGTTAGATGGTGAAGGTGTTTTTGAAACAGGAGCACTGCATTCACTAGTTTCCGTTGTTGAGCGGTTGTCCTTGTTTTTGTTTGTTTTGTTTGTTTTCGCAATTTCTGTGCAAGGTTTGCCGTAATGTGCAGGTTTTTCAGAAAACTGGCATGTAACCATTTGATTTTCATACGAAATCAACGTTTTACACGGATGTATCACTTCTTGATCACAAATGATGTAAGATGGAATTGCTTTACGTAGTTGCATCCGGGAAAAAATTCCGCCATACTTCCCTTTCGATGGAAAGAACTTCACCGTACTGCGACATACTTTCCCGAACATATCCATCGCTGGTCTCCGGGGGAAGGTCATGCACGCGTACTTCTATGGCATTGTCCACCATGTACACAGGGATTTTATATTTAACATTGTCATGATCAACACTGTGCACCCCGTTATTAACCGAAGCAAATGCAATTGCATCTTTTTCACGTTTGAACATAATGTACACACAGTTAGACGCCTTGTTGAATTAAATCTCACTTACATCATTTAGATGCATTCGTTCCTTAAGGATCAAGAGTAAACCAAGTTAACTTGTGTTGGTAATTTGTGTATTACGTACATTTTATTTGGTACGTATGCCATAGATCTATGTGTTCATATATGCAGTGCACCGAGTTTATCAAAGTGGATTGCACGATTGAGTTTCAAACAATCTTTTTTCATATGTAATTTATTCTCAAATGAATGTTAGTCGGAAGTCAGATTTGAATAAAATTCAGGAACTTTGTATGAGATTACAAGACCTTTCATTTGAATTTAAGTTCATTAAAATCGGTTCAGCCTTCTCAGGGAAAAGTTAGTGCAACAAAACATGTTGCATACATACATACACACATACAGGGTCCGGCACTCGAAGTGTAACCAATTAAAAAGGCCATAAATTCAGTTTGGAAAATTACTTTTACTTAATTCAAAGTCCAAATGTGTAAAACTAATACAAAATTCAGAATCAATTCACTTTTGCTCGATATGACCACCTTTTGCCTTGCCTTGATGACTTGAGAGAGCGAAGGAGTTGCTTCGTTTGGCCGAATGTGACTTGCAGGTATTTTGGCCCACTCGCGGACAATAACTTTTTTCAGCGCCTCGAGACTGGTGTATCTTTTAGTTCGGACTTTGCTCTCCAAAATGGCCCAAAAATAATAATCCATTGGATTCGCATCTGGTGAATTCGAGAGGCATTGTGTGAACGTGATGAATTTCGGAACGTTGTTTTTCAGCCATTCTTGGTTCACTCGAGCTTTATGAGACGGTGCCGAGTCCTGCTGAAACGTCCATGGTCTGCCACCGAGATGTTTGTCTGCCCACGGCTTCAAAGCAACCTCCAGAATACTTTCCCGATAATATGTCGCATTTACCTTGACGCCAGGCTCGATGAAAACGATTGGAGAGCGCCCATCTGCGGTTACAGCGGCCCAAACTATTATCTGTTGCGGGTGCTGCCTCCTGGTGGCCAATCGATGACTCAAATTCTCGTATGAACGGTCGGTCGTTTTAAGAGTTTATGAATTGCTCAATAGGAAAAATTTTCTCGTCAGAAAATACAATGTTCGGAAATTGACCGCTTTCGGCCAAACGAAGCAACTCCTTCGCTCTCTCAAGTCATCAAGTCAAGGCAAAAGGTGGTCATATCGAGAAAAAGTGAATTGATTCTGAATTTTGTATTATTTTTACACATTTTGTACTTTGAATTAAGTAAAAGTAATTTTCCAAACTGAATTTATGGCCTTTTTAATTTGTTACACTTCGAGTGCCGGACCCTGTACAGACGAACTGAGTCGAATGGTTTATGACACTCAACACTCCAAGACTCGGTTCAAAAGTCGGTTTTCACAAGAATTGTATAACCTTTCTTTATGAGAAAGGCAGGCGTGGAAGTAGATTGGTTTAACTAAATTTTAGGTATATATCTATTTTGAATTGGATTTTATTAGATGGAATTTTAATTTTTTTTTGTCTAACAGAACATTGTCTATAATTAGATTTATAGTTTCCATCACAATCAGAGCATGGAAATTCATCCGTTAGGGTTTCGTTCATTGAACAGACGTGTTTGCAAGCGAACTACTACAACTTAAACAGCGTATGTCCATATGACAATTTGTTGTACCATGACCTAGCCCTGACAACGACAGTATTGTGCTAGGTTCGCAGTGCCACCATGTCGTTTATAATTTTCCCGTCGAACTGAAATATCCATGCTCACTTCCGTATGGAACGAAATAATTTGAAAGTGCAAAATACTTCTATCCTCAACTAGCTCATCTTTCTGTTTACATGGGATATTTAGAACTTGAATTAAAGGAATATTTATAAAATACAATTTGCGCCTACTCCTAGAACCGTGATTTTTTCCTCGCAAACCAGGAAATTGAAATCGGCAATTGACTTGCCATCCTAATGGAGCCTATTAGTACCTGCACAGTGGAGACAGACATGGAATCAGCACATTTCTTCCATTTGCCAGCATTTATTGGATATTCTTGACTACCTTACCGCTGCGTCGAAGTCGCTGCTTTGAAATTGTACAGTATTTTTCGATTGGTCAGAATTAACAATTCGAAGGATTCGTTAGTTTGGGGATAAAATCGATCGTGTTGGCTGCATACCGGTAATGGCATCGTTGAGTCGTGTTATTCGTTATTGTAATCTGTACTCGGGATTTGCGGAGTAGTTTAGTTGTGGTAGTAAGTTGAATCGAACATGGCTTGCTGCTATTTGGTGTTCATGCCCCTGGTGTTAGGAAATGTACATAAAGATTACCCTACATTAGGACACACGGTGCAAATGAAACACATTTTTTAAATTTTTTGAAAAATTTTAGGATTTTTTTTCAGTTTCAAGATTCTAAAGTTTCTATTGATTACCTGCAGTTTCTTATTTGACAGAAATTTTGGAAGAACCTATAATTTTAAGTTATAATTGTTTAAAAGCAACGTGGCTTAAAACAGATACGCCCTTTTCAAAAATTAGTCATGAGTAAAAAAAACATTAAACCAGTGAAAAATACTTTATTTGTCATACCGATCACATACGAAAAGTTTCATGCAAATCGAAGGGGAATTTTGTCATTTCTTGATGATTTGGCGTAGAACTAGTCTATAAGAAGATTGTATGTATGTATGTATGTATGTGTGAAGTCACCATCAGTTCAAGGCATTACCAGTGTATGCGGGTAGACTTACAGTAGATCCGAATTTGATTATCAGATAGCATTCATATAACTTCTGTTAAGAAGGCCAAAATGGGGAGAAACCGGCGCCTTCCAGTAAGAACATCCGACCATATAATAAAGAATTTCGTTATACCAGCTTAAACCCGCCTGATGGTTTGTTTGTTAGAAGGGTGCGTCTTACTCATTTCAGACCTTCAGTGAGAAACACAAAGCTTCCCCCACGTGACTCAGGTTGGCAATCCACTCCATCATCCAGTCATTCACTTGTAAGATACCCTGATGCACTCCCTGTCCCTCCCCGTTGTCGATATAATTGAGCATAATACAATATAATATTATATAATATAATAATATATATAATACAATGTAATATAATTCAACTCAATATATAACAAATAATGCAACAAACAACAGAACCACATGTTGCTGTATACTACGATAAATATTGCACTTTAGGATGGGCTGAAACTTACAAGCCATTTCGCACCCTCTCATTCTGTTACTAAAGTAGAAGGCGATATCACCCAGTCGACGCCGTTCTATTGACCAAATGTCATCATAGACGCTCATTCTTTGTTGTAAGTATGGAATGTCATCGTCGAGAATGTGACGAATGGTTTCATTTTCAGGCCACAACTGCAAATTACTTGCCAAATTATGGCCTTCTTCGCGAACTTTTCGGTAAATACGAACCTTGTTCTTTTCGGCACATATCCACGTCAAATCGCGATGTTAAACTTTTGCCCAGGAAGTTGCCTGAAATCGAGTTTGACAAATTTTTCGTTATCAATCAAAGTGCAGCCTTTATGTTTCATCGGAACACGATCTTAAAAGAACCTTGTATCGGTAACTTCAGCTCTCTTGGAACCGTACTACTCCCAATTTTTCAGGTTTTTGTTATTGCTTTCATGGCTTCAGTTTTGATGGAATTTAATATATAATATTTAAGATGAACAGCTCAATGACACAATACATCTAAAATGTAGATGATTTCCAGAATGCCTTATGTACTAGAGGATTCACAGCATAGCCTAGCAAACATGCAAAACACATATTCACACAACCTCTGCGACGAAACGTGCAACTATGCAATACGCAGCACGGGATAGCCCAACATAAAACATCGGTTGCTGGCAGAATTGAAAGTGAAGACTTTCTATTTCACAACAAAAAAGCAATTTCATCTCCAGCGGGTGAATTCGGTACCATTATCTAGCGTTTCTTCGCCGATTTACTCCGCCATCGGGAGATAGTCATAGTCGTTGCCGTTCAATAGTTTAGTCTCAGTATGTGTTTTAGCGTGACATCGTCGGTACGTCCGTCGAACTGCGATCCATTCTCTTTTTATTTTTTATTTGTTTCATCGTAAGTAGGTTCGGATCGCTGGGTGTTTTCGTGTACGCTATGCTAGGATTGCATCAACTGCGACGTCGGTGACCATTCCAAGTCTCCTACATCTTGCGCCCGAGACGGGTTGTGCGACACGGTAACGTAAATAAAAGTAGCCCGATTTCGCGATGCTCGTTCAGCAACAGCCGGGTGGCTGTTGCTGGTACCGTTCGACTTGTTGAAGTTAATGTGATTTGTAGAAACGGGTCTGAACGGTTAATGATGGGAACACTAAATACGACGCTCAAATAAGTCGTGTGCTTTTTGTTCGAAATGCTGGGTTATGGTGTTAGTTAAACACAGCAGGTCAGTAACACATGCTTACAACGTATAATTAGATAGTTTTCTTGCCACAACATACTGAACACCGTGACCTGTCACGTTCTTGTGATAATTTGATGGTTTGTTTTTTTGTATACTCAACTTATGCTCTTGCTTCACTAAGCAATACTGCATCGTAATTCTTATTGTTTCTATTTCTGTTATCAAACAGTATATTCACAGCCATCCATTTCTGTTGACCTTACAAAAACATTGAAATGATCGAATAACCGCTATACTCCCGAAGATTTGACTGAATTAATGAATGTGACGACGACAATGTTGATTATGATTAAAAAGATAAACCTTAGCCATTTGTTTGTTCAACTTCGCCATTCTGTCTAGCTGTCTAAATCCATCAGAGGCAGACAGAACTACCTCCAACCAATATAAGATGTACCTCTATGTACTTGTTTATTTTTACTTCGGAAACCCCCTCTCGTTCATCTCATGACCGAAACGTTCATGTTATTGGCGCGCTTCAGGACGGAGCTCCGTTCAAACGGCAAAGGAAATCAATATTCCATATACGACGAGCTTTTAATGTAGCCCAAGTCAGTAAGCAGGCGAAACATCCAATATACGAGGGTTCAATTCAAACAAGGCCTTTCAACTTGCTTGTGTGAAATATCGGTACAGAGAGTCGACAATAATCGAAACAGGCCCAGCAAACAAGGCTTCGATGAAAATTTTCTAGGAATTCATTGAGTCGATAAGAGCGCTACTGTCTCGCCGTTGAAAGTTTTGATTTCCCTATAAGAAATTATCGCGAGGATTACAGCTGTTTATAATGACGAAGTAATAAAAATTTTGCTTACTGTGTAAAAATCGTATCAGAAATCGAACGCATGTGAGAACTGTGACAAATCCAAACTCTATTCTGCACTTCGCCTCCGCGCACCAATGTCTACCTCCCTTAGCACGGGGGTGATAAAAGCCAACGAATGGTGGAATGTATTTGAAAAGTTATTTTTACCCACTGGATGTTTTTTATCGTTACAGTTGACAGTCAGCAGACGAACATTTGCTTATCAGGTTTGGTTGAAATTGAGCGTATTCATCTATTATGCTATGACGTTTCTCATTATGGGTATGGATTTTCTATTGAAAAAGTTTGTTGTATTCATAATCTTAACATTTTTCCCTTTTGATAAACGATATAAAAATGAAGAACAAACCTGATACAATATTGCTAATGACTTCGCATTGGTAATCACAAATTCTAAATGCAAAACATTTAAACTCGCTATTCCAAATTTCGAACCTCAAACTGGAAAATTCTAAATCAAATCCCACGGACGGATCAGGAAATGAAGAGACTACTGGGTTTGGAGTGTTCAACAACAATGTTTCGGTCTCATTTAGGCTTCAAGAACCTGCATCTGTTTATATAGCAGAGTTAGCAGCAGTTCATTATAACTTGAGTGTAATTGTCACATGATCTCCAAACCATTATTTTCTCTTCACAGATAGTCTGAGTGCACTTGAAGTCATTCGCTCAAACGCTGCTGGCAAAAATTCAATATGTAGAATAATAATTATCAAATCACAATAGTTTGGGTCCCGGCTCATTGCTCCATTCCAGGCAATGAAAGAGCCGATATTTTAGCCAAACGTGATGCTATTGAGGGTGAAATTTATTAACTTTCAACGAATTCTATAGCGCGTTTCAGCAAAGAACACTTGCCAGCTGGCAAGCTTCTTGGGATAAATATGATCTGGGTTGGTGGATGCACTCAATTATTCCTAAAATATCGACAAAGGTTCAGGGGACTTGATGTGTGTAGGGATTTCATTCGTGTGATGTCCAGACTCATGTCCACGCACTACACGTTAGATGCACATCTCCTTCGAATTGGACTTTCCGAGACTAATAATTGTGCTTGTGTCGAAGGTTACCGCGATATTGATCATGTCGTTTGGACATGCGTGGAGTATCATGATGTCAGATCTCAACTAATAAATTCCTTGTGTACAAAAGGTAGACTATCCAATGTCCCAGTTCGCGACATTCTTGCTTGTCGTGACCTTCCTTACATGAAACTTATTTATCATTTCATTGAGTCCATTGGAGTTCCAATTTAAATCCTTTCTCTTCCATGAGTTTAACCAATTGCCAGCTATCTTATATTGAATAAAACTGATGAACTGATACAAACAAACCTGAAATAGTTATAAGATCATGTACAAAATAAATGTATTTTATTCAATGTAATTTATAAGAGCAAATCGCTTGATAAAAACAGTGTTTAGATTAATTAATGAATACCAACATACTAATATGATATTCGAAATGTATTAGGTTTAATAAAAATTTTTTTCGAGTGCACAATTCATATAATTCGAAATTCAAAATGTAAAATTTTGTTAAAAATTTAAAATTTTAATACAAAATTCAAAATTCGTAATTCAAACTTAAAATATCATACTTAAAACATACCCTCGGTATTTAAAGTGTTAAAGCAATGTGCCTTAATAAATACGCTTTTTGAGATTTTCGTCTTGAACAGCATTCCAAGGCTAACATAATAACCATAAACAAAAGCTAATCATTCCGATGCAAAAAACTATTTTTTCTCGAAATCATGTTAATAAAAATCATGTGAGCTGCACTGTTCGGAAGATTTTGCTTATTCAGGAACTCCTGTTTGTACATTTGGGACTATGGATGTATTGTTTGTCACCTGTGTTTTTGTCCGCAGCTGCAAATATCTTCCCTGATTACAAGCTTTCTTGCCATTTTGTCTTGAACTTGAACTTGCTAGGGACTTGAACAATGGATTTGTGGAACTTTTGTCAGGCAAGCTGCTCACAATAAGGTTTCCTAATTGTGTCAGTGTCCTATTTGTTAGTTTACTGATCCAAAAAGAGTAAAATCCTTCTTGCATATGAATCCTTCGGAGGGATCCTAGGCTGGCATTCAATTTCTTGGCGATGTCATAATTCGACAGCCTATACTTATTTTAGCACCTTTAAATACAGCCTTCCGATTCTCAGTGGCTTGCTGTGATCCTACGGATCGACAGTATACCGCTCACGGAAATGTTTGAGAATGCTGCACGCGGTCGAATTAATCAATTTGAATCACTTTAAACGATTTTTTAGCCTGATCACGTCAGATTTTCGAAGTTAGAGTCGGTTTGGCACGCGGCCTAAATCAAGTATAATTTCATTGAAGTAAAATGAATCCCGACGGAGTTTTCAACATTGAAAGAGTTGAAAAAACAAACTTCTGTAAAAACCACCCTACTGCTATGGAAACTGGTTCCTGGAACCGACGCATTTTGTTTTGGTGGCGTTGTTGTCAACAATATTTTAAGCTACGTTCATACCATACAATCAAACCACACTGGTGTCAAAAGGTAATTTCTTCAAACCCAATATAAATATAACTCTTGTCTAGTATTCTCTGCGAAACAAGTAATTTGACCTCTTTTTGAATAAGAAAAAAAAAGTGGTTTGTTATAGTTTGATTATATTCCATCGAAATCATTTCCTTATGTTGGTGCAACCGCATGGAGAAAGATGTGAACACTGCTTAAACACAGCATTTGACAGCAAACTAGAACCAAAAGAACCAAAAATTTCGGCTTCAAGCCAATTGTATGCAGATGACACCACCGGGGTGGTCAAAACATTCCAGATCCGACAATTAGAAGCGCTACAGTAAAAAAAAAACAGTGTTTCCAGATTTCAATTGACTCAAGCTTTTAGAAACTTCATTATACCTAAATTTATTTTATTTTTTTACAAAAACTCCTAATTCATTACGTACACATCTCTGTCAGAAATGGTTGAAACAAGGAACTAGTATTCTTTTGAAGAAGTGACGACCTTCAATTGAACTTTTTAGGGGCATCTAACAAGCTATCACATTCCACTTTGAAAAATTCGTGTCATATCTCTTATCTCATCAAATGCAGTTCATAGCAAGTGTAACATTTTCAGTAGAATTTTTACAAAGCAACAGTAATTTGTAACGTTGAGATTTCCTAAACCAATATACGCACTCATTAGTTCTGAACCAACAATCGAAGCGCACCTGACAGTGCTTATCGATGGAAGCTGTCCGATTGATAAGATAAGACCGAGCGGGCGCTAGTGCCCAGTGGGAATTTCAGACCTTGAAGAGCAATCCTGGCAATGTAAGCCGCCAGCCTGCGATGGCAAGTTCCGGGAAGATGGAAACGGCAGCCACAGTATTCAGTTGCTTACATCGACAGCACAAGAGCGTCATCACCGACATCGGCAGCAGCGTCATAATCGGAAAGGGAATGAAACGTGTTTTTGGTGTTCACGTAGTGGTGCGATTAACCCTGATGTGGAACGCACACCAACATCCGGATGGAATTGTTATTGCTCTGTCCCCTTCTAACCGGAGTGATTTTCCGATGGTTGGCACTCACTTCCACCGTCGACAGGTCACTTTGTCAACATCGTGGCCGTGGCATAGGAGAGCGATGCGAAAGAGAGTAAGAGAAAAAAGTTATAGACACAGCATTACTTTACTTGGTTGTATGTTCAAATATTGAACCGGGTGAGCGAACCAAATCGGAACTAAAGAAGAGATTCCGAAAATGCCATTTATTAACCATCGGCACCCTTCTCACAATCTTGTCCTCGTTGGTTTGTGATTCAAGGGGCAACAAAATGTAATTCGTGTGCCACATGAACAGGATTTTTTCCGATTTACTCGAGAATTGCTTTTGAAGCTGTTGAAAAAAAAAACCATTGGAACATAATTCGAACATTGCAATGAAAGTTTTGATTAGCCACATATCTCGGTTTTTGCAATGACATTCAGTTGTGACAGATCAACATCAAAAACCGGTTTCGCAATACCATCGTTTCCGTAAATATAACTAACAATCATTACCAGCAGCAAATCGTTCGATCTGTTCCCCGATGTTTACGTCGTGGTTGGAAAAGCACATAAGTCCCTCAATAGCTGCTAAATCCACCATCAGTGGCTATTGATATCGATACTCAACAGTTTCGTCTCGCCCATTTATTTTCTTCTCTTCACCCGGCTTCAAAATCCAGCACTATTCGGCTTTCGCCCACCAATGTCTCCGTAATTCGTACCTATGGTGTGCACTTGAAAGTTTGCTGGCCGGAATCCGTTGAATTGAAGCTAACCTCTGCTCTAGCTCTCGTCGAGTCTACCTCTCACTTTCTCACACACAATTCTTGAAGAACTCCTAGCGCACACTATGCTTCTGTTTTACTTTTCGTTGTCGCGTTGCTCTCGCCTCATTCGCGTTGATGATTTTCTCTTGGTCTGTTCGGTTCGGGCAAAATGTTTCACAACACGCAAAAAAAAACAGCACAAGACAAACACTTCATTCGCTTTTGATCACTCAGGACGGCCGAAGATAGCGCGCGCAAACGCCTTTCCTCTCGCTCCGCTTCTTGAAATTTAGCACTTATACAGATACCGTGCAATATCACAATACATACTTGCGAACCGGGAACTGACAGTTGACTAATGGTTAGGTACATTACGATGGTAATGTGTTTTGTTTTGTGTTTTTTCTCGCTGCTACTTTGCTTCTCGCTTGCGCTAATTCGCGTCAGTCGCTCGTTGTTGTCGATCGCGAGGTGAGCGTTTTCCCTACCTTGTTAGATTCTCCTCTTTCGATCGAACTTTTGGTCGCGTATCGTTCGTGTGTTCACTATTTTGTTGATGTTTGGTTCAAGGGTGAAGCGTTTCGGTGATGATGCGACTCGATATGGGTCTGTGTCGGATGTTGTGATTGATATGTGGTGTGGTGAATCTTTTTCTGTTGTCACTGGTTGGAGAATTTTGTGTATGGTGTTTCACGTTCCTGACTGTATGGCTATTCTACAGAAAGTAAGGTGAGAGGGTCACTTTTGTGACTTTTTAAGTTGATAAGTAGAAAATTGGGTAATCGTATCATTATTGTGGAATGCATTTTATTCATTTTTTCAAATAATATAATTTTTTGAAGGCAAACTGCTTAAGCTCGTAAGATGCCGAGGGTAGCCAGGCATTTTGAATTCATCACAGAAACTAACGATAACATAAGGTAGCTTAATGATAGAATGTAATTGTTATTTTTTGGATTTAAAAATAAAACAATTATTGCTTCAATAATTCTGAGATATATTTCTATATGTCTCAATGATTTTTAATTGTAATGATCATGTTAGTTGTTGTAGATGCTTGAATCGAGCAAAATTCGCCGTCGTACGAAGTTAACTATCTACAAAACGCTGATTATACCGGTTATCCTCTACGGGCACAAGTCCTGGACAACGCTTATGGAGGATCAACATGCACTGGGTGTTTTTGAACGGAAGTTGTTGCAAACCATCTTTGACGGAATGCGGGTAGAAGACGGTACGTGGAGAAGGCGAATGACCCATGAACTGCACCAGTTGCTGAGAGGACCAATCCTCGTCCAAACGGCCAAGGTTGGGCGGTTACGGTGGGCCGGGCATGTTGTTAGAATGTCGAAGAACAACCCGGTTAAAATGATCCTCGATAATGATCCAACCGGTATAAGAAGAAGAGGTGCGCAGCGGGCAAGATGGATCGATCAAATTGAGGACGATCTTCAGACCCTTCGCAGCTACCGAGGCTGGCGGCGACCAGCAATGAATCGAGTTGAATGGAGACGCCTCCTGTATACAGAAGAGACCCGCGTGGTCTACGACTGAAAGAGTAAGAGTAAGAGTAGTATGTTTGTCAACTTCTACTCAATCGCAAGAAATTTCAACTCGACTTAGTTAAATTTTCAGCATTACCTATTAAAACAATTCAATATAGAATGAAGTTCAAGATCTTCTTAGTTTGTTAAATATCTAGCGGCTATCTTGCTAATCTCAATAAGTTTTACTCTTGATTTTATACAGTGTAAAATTAATCCATCGATTTAACTTAGCTGCAAATTTCTTCAACCAGGTAAGCTGCTTATCCAATTGTTTCACCCTAAAGGTGTGTTAAAACCACGTGTCGGAGCACCCAAGTAGAACAAAGTACAAGTGTTAGATGATGGCCTACTCTTCTATATATTTATTATTTAACCCCGGGTGTAACTTTACAATGGTCGTTTGTCGGGGGACGTATGAGGGTACTACATTGACTATATAATTACAACAAAATAATTTTTCCAGTTAAGATGAAAACGAAAATGGAAAAGAAATGTAATTTCTATAAGTTAACTGTAAATATAATTCGTATTATCTGAGAGAACAGCTCCTTGTTATGCCATACATCTCCATAGTGATTCAATTGGCGCAGTAGTCCCACTGATGGAAGTCTATTCAAAGTTCTGTTTCTAATACATATTTCGTTGCGTTTTCATTTACTGAGTTTCTCCGGCAGATGATGGTATTATTATTTAGTCCGATCCGTGGAATATTGGTACACTGCGAATCTTGTACAAAAATGTGTTACTGAATAAACATTTTGGTGTTACTTTAAATTTAAAATTACCTAAATTTATTATTCTACTTCAATTGATACGTGAAATCATTTCCAACAACAAGTTTAACATTTTCGTACATTCGTACGTAGTTATTCGGATGTTCGATTATTACTATCGATGAACAGCAGAAACGACTCTTTAAAAAAATTGCCAGTTGTGAAGAGCTTAACTTTTCGCAACTGGCACAACGATGATAGTTCATCAGTATTATCAGTTTCTTCACTTGTACGATTATATTTCCGAAAACGGAAGCGGGCACTTCAGTTTCCGGAAATATATACGTACAAGTAGTCTACATGGGATGATCAATGGCCACACTCAATAGTAACTTTCAAATAAGTCTAAGATCGTCAAAATCGGCTTCGTCATCTCCCAGCAAATTGAGCGAAGAAAATGTCACTTATAAGTTTTTATCCTCGGAATTGACCTAAATGTAGCTTTAAAACAGATTTAAGATCGTTGGAATCGGTTCAGTTTGCTCAGAAAATCCATTGAACAGAAAAATGTTCGGTTTGTTGGCTAGGTCACTAATACGATTATATCTTCGGAACCGGAGGTGTTCGTCATGAACTATTCGAGCTTGATCATTAATATGGTAAAGGCTTTCGAACAAGTCTAAGATTTTAAAAAATCAGATTATATCTTAAACTTGATAATTGGTCACTTTCTGAAAAAAATTTAGCGAATCGGAAAAAATGCGATTTGGCGGATAAATCATTTCTTCGGTTATATCTCCGGAAACGAATGTGTTAACCATATGGCCTTCGAACTTGATCTACAACTCAATATTATTTTCGTAAAGCAAACTCCTGGCATTACGTTCCTTTTGTGAAATATGGCCTTCTCTTTCAACAGACTTCGTAGCCGATTCATAGCGTACAGAATCAATGTATGGCTAGTGCTACGATTCTACTGACACTAATACCGTTACGATTCTACTGTTTTCGTTTTTAAATCTACACGCGGGCGGCTCTGACTCCGAGTAAAACAAACACGTGGTACGCGTCCTAAACAACAACTCATAAAAAAGGAAAAATAAACCAGCTCGCATGGATGTCGTGGTGTGACCCGAGAAAATTTTCAGAGCGAAACTACGAGATTAAAGTCCGATGTAGGGCGACCCAGGTCGCTGAAACAAACATCTCAAAAGTTGTTTGGGTGACTCTGGATCAGCTCTCGGGCTGCTCTGATCAATAAACGAAAACGGTATAAGAAATCCTTCCAGGTCGAGACTCGAACATACGGCAATTGGCTTGTGAGACCAGTGTCCTATGCATTGAATCGCCAACCCTTATTTTCGACGGGTCTTAAATTATTGGAATCGGTTCATTCATATTCGAGGAAATTGAGTGGTAAAAAGTATGTTTGGCTTCGTCACTTTTACCATTATATCTCCGGAACCGGAGTGACATTTGAGCTACAAACTTGTTCAACAAACCAACAGTAGCATTCAAACGCGCCTAAACCCGTTAGTTAGCTATTTCCTAAGCTTAGCTATTTTCGAAAAAATTGAGGGGATTGAATAAAGTGCGTTATGTCGGTTACGTCACTAATATCATTATATCTCCGAAACTGGAAGTGACTGTCCCTTGATCTTTGAACTTGAATCACAACATAATAGTAGCTTTCAAATAAGTCTAGTCTCCAGGTGAAACCGGTTCAGCCATCTTCGAGAAAATTGAGCGGATAGAAAAAGTGTACATACACACACAGAGATTTCCGGATTTCATCGAATGACTCCGATCGAAGGACTTTTTTTTTCGACAATTATATATTATTTCCATAGAAAAAAGTGAAAAGGTCTTCAATTCCCATAAGTGTGTATTTAAACTTATCGGAATCAAACTTCCAAAAAAAACCTTGATATTACATTCCTGTAGTGGAATTTGACCTTCTGTTTCAACAGACTTCGCAGCCAATTCAGAGTGTACAGATCCATTGCTACGATTCTACTGACACTACGAATCCTTCCAGGTCGGAGCTCGAACATACGACAACTGGTTTGTAAGTCCAGTGCCCTATGCATTGAACCGCCAACCCAGGACAGTTCAAACTTCCGATACCGGTATTATAAAATGAGTGTTGAAAACTGCAATCCATCGTTTACATGCGTTTTATGCGAAGAATGTAAAAACTCTTCTGAACTCTACTTAAAACTATTCCAATGTAAGTAAATGGTAGTTGATAGTCAAAATCGGATTTTGGCAAGTTAAGTACCCAGTTTCCGGTTACGAGAATATCGGTAATTGCGGTTAAATACTTCAAAACGGAACAATCCTGATCCGTGAATATCGGAAATAATGGGCCAAATTTCTAGAGTAGAATTTGTATCGATTATAGGTTATTAGATCGGCATCATTACCCCAAAAAAGCAAAGTCTTGGCATTACATTCCTTTGGTGGAATTTGGCCTTTCTGTTTCAACAGACTTCGCAGCCGATTCTTAGTGTACAGAATCATTGCATGGCTAGTACTATGGATCCAACTGACACT
Organism: Malaya genurostris; assembly: GCF_030247185.1. NCBI lineage: Eukaryota > Metazoa > Arthropoda > Insecta > Diptera > Culicidae > Malaya > Malaya genurostris. The sequence continues at coordinate 26,933,453 of NC_080572.1, read as the reverse complement.
AAGAATCCTTCCAGGTCGGGGCTCGAACATACGACAACTGGCTTGTAAGACCAGCGTCCTATGCATTGAATCAGGAATCAGGAATCAGAACAAATTGGCTCAAATGGCACGTTCCCCTTGATATTTGGAGATTTGTGCCTTGCCATCAATATGTTTTTAGCATCATTTTCCCGATATATAAGAGGGAAGGAATGAAAGGAAATGGTAAGGGTTGGACTAGGAGGATGGGAAAAATTGACGACACAAAAACACATATAAGCAGAAGTAAATTCTGCACCCCTAAGGGATGCTGAACAATCTACTGAGGATCACATTTAGTGGAAGCAGAAGGAAATTCTGAACCTCTACGAGGTCCCGAACAGTCTGCTGTTAATAAAACCTCCAACCCCCGAGAGGATTTAGAGATCTTACAAAAGCGACACCATTCTGCACTCCCGGAAGAATGCAGAACGACTCGCAGTATGTACGAGCAGAAGTAAATTCGGTACCCCTAAAGGATGCCAAACAATCTGCTAAACCCTATTTAAGGTGAATACAGAAGGGATTCATTCACTCCAGGAAGAACGATGAACCCTTCTGACTATAGCTCCTTACCACATTGGGTGAGAAACGAGAGAATATCCTTCAATTTTAGCTCCGCATACACAGACTCAACCATATATGGAGAACCAAACACCCGGATACGTAGCTGCGTCAATGCGGGACAGTTACATATCAGATGATATGAAGTACCGTAATCACATTCACACAAATCACACGAATAATACTCAGCACGTTGAATAGTAGCCATGTGATAATTGACTTTGCAATGTCCAGTCAGAGCTCTGACCAAAATACTGCAATGATGCTTGGAGAAATGCAGTAGACACTTTGACATTTTCAGATTTAAATCTGGTAGAAATGCTCTTGTCTGTGCGCAAGTTTGCAAGCTGCGCCAGTAGCTGGCATGTTTGGATGCAGCCCAAGAACGAATCTTGTGCTTCATCCAACTAGTTGAAAGTGGTAAAGCTGGTTCAGGACCAACGAAATCATTCGTTGCACCAGCTCTAGCCAACTCATCAGCCCATTCATTTCCAGTAATACCAGAATGGCCGGGTACCCATAAGAAGTAAACAGCATTTGAAATGCTGAGGTCTTCAATTTGAGTTCGACATGCGATCACTAGATTCGACCGTGAGTCATTCGAACTGAGTGCTTTTAAGGCTGCCTGACTGTCGGAACAAAAATAAATACGTTTACCACAGATCCTCTGCTGAAGTGCCGATTGTACTCCTCACAGAATTGCGTAGATTTCTGCTTGGAACACAGTACAGTATCTACCAAGTGAATGAGACTGCTCCAGCCTCATTTCACGACAGTAGACACCAGCACCAGCACGACCATTCAACAGAGAACCGTCCGTAAAACAAACTATGTGTTCATCAAGTTGTCGTTCCAGACAACCATTCCTAACGAAGAGGATAGCTCACATTGAATGTTTTAAAAGGAAAACTGCATGTGAGAGTTAGGTCACTAGGAGCGAGTAAATACTCATCCCACGTAACCATTTGAGACCACAAGCGAGTGTGGCTGGTAGCATAATCTAATGGGTTACTGTTCCAAAGCCCTGTAACCTTAAGACGGTATGCACAAGATAATGCTTCTTGTTTTAGGAACACATGTAGTGGTTTAATACACAGTAGCGCCTCTAGAGCAGCATTAGGAGTTGTCGTGAATGCTCCTGTCATCGCCATTAGGACCATCCTTTGGAGATGATTTAGCTTTGACTGAACTGTCGCGACTTCTCCTTTCTGCCACCATGCAAGACATCCATATGCTAAAATTGGTCTAACAATAGTTGTGTAGATCCAATGAATATATCTGGGTTTGAGTCGCCATGATTTTCCAAAAGCTCGTCTGCATTGACCGAAAGCCATGCAAGCTCTTTCAATCCTGCAGTCAATGTGAGCAGACCAATTCAGTTTTGAGTGACGAATAACCCCGACGTATTTAACTTGATTGACCACAGTGACCTCTGAACCAAAGAACTGCAACGGACGAGCTCCTGTAATTATCCTACGATGAGTGAAAAGCACCATTGATGTTTTGCCCGGATTTACAGATAATCCAACCTGACAACACCATTGTTCAACAGATCGCAGGGCTTGCTGCATTAAATCAAGAGAGTGTTAATGCTTATACCGGTCATCAATATATGATAATCGTCGGCAAAACCATAAGTCGGAAATCCAAGGTTATTAAGTTTCCTTAACAAAGCATCAGCGACTAGGTTCCATAAAAGTGGGGATAGTACACCACCTTGAGGACACCCACAGACACTCAGCTTTCTAATCTCTGGCCTGCCGAAGCGATGATCAAAGAAGTTTATTGCTAAGCATTGCGTGTATCCAGTAAGGGAAAAACCCAAGATATTCCGTTCACGACTGCAATGTTTAACCTCCTGCAGCCATTCAGCCATCGGCACGGAAATACACCTTGACTTAGGAGTTCCTATTTTGGTGGCCTTTTACGACATGGAACAGGAAACCAGTGGATCAATTCTTGGTAAAAAATAATTCCGCCGGATGCCACACGGCTTACCTGTTTGGTGGACTTATACCACCGGTACAGGTGGACCGTAGCGTTATTCTTAGCCAGTTGGGAAACCGCTACCGACACTACACGGCTATCTAGGCTGCTCAGAGAGGGAAGTTAACATTGATGGTCAACTTCCATGGATGGCCGAGCAGCCGAATAGAAAAAAGTGAAAAGGTCTTCAATTCCCATAAGTGTGTATTTAAACTTATCGGAATCAAACTTCCAAAAAAAACCTTGATATTACATTCCTGTAGTGGAATTTGACCTTCTGTTTCAACAGACTTCGCAGCCAATTCAGAGTGTACAGATCCATTGCTACGATTCTACTGACACTACGAATCCTTCCAGGTCGGAGCTCGAACATACGACAACTGGTTTGTAAGTCCAGTGCCCTATGCATTGAACCGCCAACCCAGGACAGTTCAAACTTCCGATACCGGTATTATAAAATGAGTGTTGAAAACTGCAATCCATCGTTTACATGCGTTTTATGCGAAGAATGTAAAAACTCTTCTGAACTCTACTTAAAACTATTCCAATGTAAGTAAATGGTAGTTGATAGTCAAAATCGGATTTTGGCAAGTTAAGTACCCAGTTTCCGGTTACGAGAATATCGGTAATTGCGGTTAAATACTTCAAAACGGAACAATCCTGATCCGTGAATATCGGAAATAATGGGCCAAATTTCTAGAGTAGAATTTGTATCGATTATAGGTTATTAGATCGGCATCATTACCCCAAAAAAGCAAAGTCTTGGCATTACATTCCTTTGGTGGAATTTGGCCTTTCTGTTTCAACAGACTTCGCAGCCGATTCTTAGTGTACAGAATCATTGCATGGCTAGTACTATGGATCCTACTGACACTAAGAATCCTTCCAGGTCGGGGCTCGAACATACGACAACTGGCTTGTAAGACCAGCGTCCTATGCATTGAACCGCCAACCCGGGACAATCATTATCCCACTTGGTGGATTAAAACAGATTTATATATTGGACAACAAACCTGTATTCGCACTGATTTTACTGACTTGGTATGGCGAATGTTAAATGAATATTTTAATAATGATTTCACTATACGATTGCATCTGTAACATCAGAATAGACACTGAACTTCGGCACAATTAGCTAAAAGTCACTGTTTGAATTAAGTAAACTTAGCATACTTATAGTGAGTTTTCAGTTTAGTGACTAGATGGCAATAGCAACATAATTCGAACTGCTATGAATGGATGAATCGAAGACGGAACGTGTATCAAAACGGAACAAATGATGTGCATTTTGCGTAATCCCAAAACCTCCAAACCAAACTGTTACTAAACTCTTCAAATAAATCAATCAGATTCTCACATGATAGATGCAGTGTTCGAAAGAATGAAATGTTATTTTCTTCGCGTTATGTTGAACCGTTATTACGTTATAGGGGAAGATGGAGTGAAATGAAGACCTTTCAAGGGCACAATGCTGGAAAGAAAAAATAAAATAAAAAGAATTTTATAGGTTACCCAAAATTTAATTGTTATCATCAATAATAAAACACTCTACTGAATAAATTCGCAACTGAGAAATAATGACTGCGAAATTTTCGATGTACGTAATGAGACCAATATGAACAACAATATTTTTTCCGCATTCCAAATAGTGACTATGGCGACGAAAGGCTTTTTCAATTCCAGCGCGATAAACTGCGCTAATGTTTTTGCGTAATTCTGCGTATGATATTCATAACATGCTCTATTATTGTTTTTTATTAATATTTATAGCTATTACAACTATCATTATTATTTATTATCATTATAATTATTACTAATCGCAATACTTGCACCTTCTATTGATGATATTACTCCACCATCACGGTATTGTCAAATAAATGCATTACCACTATTGATTCACTTATCAACTACCCTACGCGCACTGAACGTTTTCAGAAAGATTCAGCTTTCGTTCATCGGCGAATTTATTCAACGTGTATTTTCAAAAGGGTCGAGATATAACGGCTATAAAAATTTATTTCTCAAAAATCTTCTGTTTGAGGATAATATCAGCTATATTTAATGTGCGAACTTTTTTCTTAAATGTCTTCGAGGAGAATATTCGCTAGTGAACTTTTCAGAATTGATATTTTGCCATGTGAAATCAGTTTCAGTACTGAACTTTTCTACGGTGAGTTTTCTGATTGATGATAGTTTTGTCTGAAAATTACTTATGAAAAATCCGTCCGCTCTTGAGCATAGCCTATTACCATTGTGACTCTGTGGTTATACGAGGTCTGTTCAAAAAATTCCCGGAATTTTTTAATTGCGCGCGTCTGGACAGTCCGGTGGTCAAAATTTTTTTTTATTGTGTTGGTACATATGTCCCTAATGTATGGTGAAATTTTCAGCTGTATTCATTGTTTACATTCTGTCTTGTAGCGGCTTGTGTAGACGTGTTTTTTTGAGCTCGGCGATTTTTGTTAGTTTAAACAATGGAAAAATTGAAGAGTCAAAGAATTTGTAATAAATTTTACGTGAAAAATGAAATAAAATGTAACCAAGTGTGCGAAATGTTACAGAGAGCCTACGGTGAGTCTGCTATGAAAAAATTGAGTGTTATGAGCGTTTCCAAGATGGCCGCGAAGACGTTGAAGACGACGAACGCTCCGGTCGACCCAGCACGTCAATAATCGATGAAAATGTGGGAAAAGTGGAAAAAATGATTATGGATGATCGCCGAATCACTATTAGAGAAGTTGCTGATGAAGTTGGCATATCAGTTGGCTCATGCCATCATATTTTTTCAAATGTTTTGGGCATGAAACGAGTGGCAGCAAAATTCGTTCCAAAACTGCTGAATTTTGATAAAAAAAAAACAAACGCATTACCATCGCTCAGGAGCTGTCGAAACAAAAGCACAATCGTCCACGTTGAAGAGATGAAGGCAGAATCGCTGAGAGTTCTACAGAGCATTACAAAAAGTGACTATCAGTGTTTCTAAGACTGGAAAAACGCTGGCATAAGTGTATTATATCTATGGGGGATTACTTTGAAGGGGACCTTATAGATGTAACAGATCGGCTGAAAAGTTCGTATCGTTTCTATGAGAGGGCGCCACTAGAATTAAATCCATACCATTTTCAGTTAGTACCAACCATCAAAAGATACGTGTATAAATTTGACAGCTGTCTGATTATTAGTTTGTGAGATATTGCATTTTGAGTGAAGCTACTTTTGTTATTGTGAAAAAAATGCAAAAAAAGGAATTTCGTGTGTTGATGAAACACTACTTTTTGATGAAAAAAAGTGCCGCCGATACCAAAAAATGGCTTGATGAGTGTTATCCAGACTCTGCATCGGGCGAAGCAACAATTCGTAAGTGGTTTGCAAAATTTCGTACTGGTCATATGAGCACCGAAGACGATGAACGCAGTGGACGTCCAAAAGAGGCTGTTACCGATGAAAACGTGAAAAAAATCCACAAAATGATTTTCAATGATAGTAAAGTGAAGTTGATCGAGATAGCTGACACCCTAAAGATATCGAAGGAACGTGTTGGACATATTATTCACGAATATTTGGATATGAGAAAGCTTTGTTCAAAATGGGTGCCGCGTGAGCTCACAATCACAATGTCACAAGTCGATGAAAACCATGATGAAATTGAACGAATTGGGCTTCGAATTACTCCCTCATCCACCGTATTCTCCAGATTTGGCCCCCAGTGACTTTTTCCTGTTCTCAGACCTCAAGAGAATGCTCGCTGGTAAAAAATTTAGAAGCAATGAAGAGGTAATCGCTGAAACTGAGGCCTATTTTGAGGCAAAGGACAAATCGTACTACAAAAATGGTATCGAAAAGTTGGAAGATCGCTATAATCGCTGTATCGCCTCTGATGGCAATTATGTTGAATAATAAAAACGAATTTTGGCAAAAAAATGTGTGTTTCTATTAAACGATAAGAAACTTTTCAGCCGAACTGTTAGACGAATAAATAAATATTTTTTTAGAAAAATGAGAATTCCGGGTACTTTTTGAACAGACCTCGTATATTGCTAAAGCTTAAGTCATATGATATCTTGATACACTGTTTTAGTTATCGGATCCCCAACGATTTGACGACCATTTTTTTTTGTAATATTTCTTATTTTCAGTGCCGAAAATTTCCCCGCAAAGTTTTTTTTCTAAAAGTTTATTTTATTCCGGTTTTTACCTTATAGTCTTTCGCCCGGGGTTCTTTTTTCTTCATGGGAATCAGGAATTAGAACTATTTGGCTTAAATCCTTTCCACTTTATAGTTCCTTTTCATATTCTTTTTATCCTTTTCTTCCCATCAGGAAAATGATAAGAAGTCATGGCAAGGCATAAATCTTCAAAGAGCAAGTGTATCGTGCCATTTGAGCAAGTTAGCTCTGATTCCTGATTTCTGGGCAACTAGATTTCTACGAAATAAGAAGGATACATTTTCTGGCAGCTTCCCGGACAAAAGTTGTAATAGCCACTCGACGATGTGATGTTCCTAGCAAAATCAAATTCATTTTTGGCGACAGAAGTTTCTGATCTGGTAAGGTATTTGCAGCTTCGACTAAAACAACCATATGAGGTACAAAACTATGGGTTTTCAAATGTACAAATGTATTCTTCCGTACATTAAAGCTCACATTGGACCTGTAAACTTTGGCCCGCTTTGGCATACAATACCGTCCGTCCAAATGGGAAAAGCCCAAAGTCCAGCCGAAAAATGACTCGGAATGCAACAGTGATGCAGAGAAGGCGGAACAAAATGGTCGCTCGGATTAAGCAACTTAGTGTCCAAAATATGATGAATGATATTGGAAGAAAAGTTCAAGATTTCATCAGAACCAAATCGAAATCATTTTGTCGCTATAGTCCCATTCAAAATACAACAAATGACCTTCATTTTGAGTACTCAATTTTATTGCGTTCAGATATCGAATAACTTAACTATTTCGATGCAATATTTCAATAAATTTTGAGATGAAGGGGGTGTGTTTTACCTTTTCTTATAAATATAAAAAATAAGTATAGAATTCGCTCAAACTTTAGAAAAATTTCAGAGGCCCGAATGTTATATACCAATCGATTCAGCTCGACGAACTGAGCAAATGTCCGTGTGTGTATGTGTGTGTCTGTATGTGTGTTGTCAACTAAGAGAGATGGCTGGACCAATTTTGATTAAACTAGTCGCAAATGAAAGGTCTCCCCGTCACCCTGAACGCTATTGAGTGGTTTTGAGATCGGATGTTTACTTTTTGAGTTATACGAAGTTTTATGTGAAAAATTTCATTTTTGTTGACAGTATCTGCCACAATTGACCTTGAAAACAAAATATATTTTCAGACTTAGGTTCCGCACGGTAATACCTATCCAACAAGCCATAGATTGTTAAAATCCGTCCATTTTTAACGGAGAAATCGAAATTTTTGTGTAAGCGACTTTTTCCCCTATTCCAGCAGTAGAAGTTTTGAGCGCTGTGTGGCAAAGAAATGCTTGGGAGCAACATAAAACACGATTTTTTATACTATCACATACATCTGTTTCTAAGTACCCAAAAGACTGTGTACAGCATTATATTTTGCCTCGGACCGATTTTAGCACGGTTCGTTTTTGACAACATAATTGTTCGAATATGACATAAATAAACTAGATGCTGGCAGAATTTTCGAGTTGAAAGCAATTCCATAATTATATTGATTTAAACTACTTACAGCAATAAATGCTGGAAGATCATAACAGCCATATACCATTCGAATCAGTTCGTCGAGATCAGCAAATGCGTGTGTGACAAATAATTTCTCTCAATTTTTTTCGAAGATGACTCAACCGTTTTCTACAAACTCAGATTTATATGAAAAGTCGTATGCTCTCAAACAAGGTTTCTGAATTACGTTTGGTTCCGACCTCTGGTTCCGGAGCTACAGGATGATATGTGAAACGAAATTAAAACTGTGTAACTCGCTTTTCTCGTAAATGGCTGAACCGTTTTAAGATTCAGATGAAGTCTAAGAATTATCTAAGATTCAAATGAAAAGTCTTTAGATTCTATAAGACATCTTGCTTTTCAGTCAGATCCAACTTCCGGTTTCGGGGATACAGAGTGATTAGTATAAAAATGTCTATTTCACATAAATTAATCAGGTTTATCGGGTTAGCAGATTTGGATAGTCGATAACCAAATAAACTTTTTTCATTTTTGGTTGTATTCAGTTTTAGTTTCGGAAGGCACCCAAAAGTTTAATTCGCACTACGATTCCTCAAAGATGTATACATCGATTTTCAAACATTTTGAAACAAATGTAAACTATACAGATACTCAGGTGAATTTGTCTGACTTCGGCTACACCGAATTTCGAATTCCGGTTCCAGTATCGAATCGTTTCTCAAAGCTCAATCGTTTTTTCATAAAAAGCCAAATCGAATTTCAAACACAAAAATTCAAATTAAAATAAATCCAATTTTATCCAATTCTGACTTCCGATTCTGGAATTGTAGGAGGGTGAATTTTTAAAATTCTAAGCGATATAGAAGATGACAATCCCGAAACGCTTTAAAGTTGGACTCAAAAATATTGCAATTTATTCGTCATATGGCCATACGAATCGTTTTGGATTATGCTGGTTCCTGAATACCGGCTCTGGAAGTACCTTGAATTACCCTAAACTCTAAAGTGGAAATTACTTCGACATATCATGGAATGTTTAATTGATTGTTACATTTTTATATTCAAATTCGATCCGATTTGCAGTTTCGACATTACAGAGTAATGAGTGATTAAAATCGCAAACGACGGACATTAGAATAATGTCATGAAAACTGAAACACCGAAGAATATTCATGCAAAAAACACATACGGATTAATAAAAAAAGGTTTCATCTCACTGCTAGGTGGATTAAGCACGTTTTTTAGTGAAGAAATTGTAAAAAATTTGTATGTATATTAATGGACACGGTTGGTGTTTGAAGCCAGTAAAGCTCATAGATATTCTTTCGTAATATATATTTGACAACCTTAACCCTAACGGTGCTGACGTCCATTAAGCCCATGTGCCATGCTTTTTCATTGATATGGAAACAACCTAAGAAATATTGTGATTGTGAATCTTCACGGGTTGTTTAATTTTACAAATGTTAAAAATTAGAAATTTTCGAAAAATCCCAAAAGCATCGAGTGATGGACTCGAAAGAGTGCTTTTGGGATTTTTCGAAAATTGTGTGTTCCAGAGAACCGTGCAGTGTAACGATTAAACAGTGCCTCGATTTAACGTAGCGGATATGGTTTCGTCTTGTAATTTGATTTTAGCAAATCCTACAAAAAATACCATCTTACTTTATCACAACGTCTGCATTCCATCCAGCTAGCTCACACCCTTTAGATGGCAATCACCATTAGGGAAGAGGAAGACACAATTAAACCAAATTGATAATTGTCGTCCACGTCTGCACCGTATGTTCATTCATCTCGCGCCTACTTTGAGCACGGCATTGTCACCAATTGAAATTGCAAAGGAGAGTGCGATGCGAGAGTGGGGACGCGACGGTTCGGCCAGAATTTAAACGATCCACCCAACATCATGAAAATTGCGAGACGCGTTTCTGACTACATCAGTTTGTTTTGAACGAAGCATGGAGCATGAAACTGCATTACGAGATAGATAGATAGAAAGGTGTAAAATTGCATAAAGCATGCGCTTGGTTATTCAATGCGACCAACAAATGTTGCTTTTAGCTACAGTACAAACTCTCAACATGATCAGCACTGTACAGTCTAATTGACGAATTACATTCCGAATTCTATGAAATGAGATGACGTTTTTGAATGGTCGTGCCATTTACGCGATTACAAACTGTTTTCAAGCTCGTTTCTTTCCTCTTTTGTGTCATGTTTCCATTCCTTTCTTGTTTTTCTGTTAACGTGCATCACTTTGCATCGAATTGCTTTTGGTTATCATTGAGGTTTGTCATTGGACAATTTTTAAAGCCGTATTTTTGAATGAAATCACTTGAATTGTGAGTTCAGGTGCTTCGATTTTGCTCTCAAATCAGGCAAATTTTTTTGTTAAATAAAGGGGAAAAGGTAAAAATTTCTGATTTCAGTTTGCTTGAAAATCTGTAAATCTGTGTAAAGTAAGATTAAGTAAGATTGATGCAAAAGTTCAGAACGCTCTGTTGAATTTTTATAATTGTATGGATTCCTCATATTCTTCATTTTTTGTTGACAGTGTAGATTTGACCGTCTCCAGGAACAGAGAATAGATACATAAATCGCCAACCTTGCAATTTATTTGTTGTTAAAGCCGGGGTAAAATAAATGATATAAAAAAATATTTGTTTTGTTTTTCATGCTCCTGATTCAAGCGAGCACGACTATGAAATTCGAGCAGTAACGAGGACGCGGTCGCGAAGATATTAATGATGAGCTAGCTGAGCAATTCATAAGAAATAATAATCACCGACGTGGCCTCATTGACGTTTTAGTGACATAATCAAAGGCGAACAGAAATATCAGTCTCATACCTCTGTTAGAACCAACATTCTCATCTCATCGGAAGGTGTCATGTTTCAAAAACAGTTAGTTTCGCCGAATCCGCGGTGACATCCTAGTTTGGCTTCGAGAGAAAATAGACCGTACGATTACGTCACCGTATAAGATCGATGATGATTAATGTGAATGAATTGCTATTAAAATTGATTCTACTGTCCTTGTACAGTCTGTGTTAGATTAAAATGTACGCGAGAGATCAAAATGTAATCATTAATCCAAAACGTCTTGTAACCGTATTCCTCTTCTATCATAAAATATGATCCAAATTATCATTCGAAGCGGTCGTTAAATTAATAATAAAGTCCGGATTTTTTTTTACATAAAGTAGGACCAGCTAATCGATGTGTACAAAAATGTTGTTCACTAAAACGAACTCGACTTGATGCGAGCAACCACAAAACAATTTTCGGTCTATTCGAAAGAAAATTCACCCTCCGTCTTAATTGGTGAAGTTTTTTATATTTCAATACTAATACTATTCAACGACGGTTATAGGAGGCATCTACTAAAAGAAAAAAATCGTATTTGAATCATGATTGTTTGTTCTAATCATGCTACTTTTTCGGCGCAAGCTAGATATTTCAAAGTAGATGTTTTAAAGCAACCGTAAATATTGGTAGTTTCAATCATTATTCTGATAGTCTCCTAGCGAAAGTTAGTTCTAAGGTGGCGATTCTAATGAAGCAGTCGTTTATTTTTTCCATAAATATGTTTATTCCATAGGCAATATACATAAGTTTTTCTTCGCCGTGGCATCCACAATATATAGTACTTTAAACCTAATATATTTCGAATATCATTTTAGTATTTTGGTATTCGTTATTTAATCTAAACACTGTTTTTATCAAGCAATTTGCTGTTATAAATTACATTAAATAAAATACATTCATTTTGTACATGATCTTATAACTATTTCAAGTTCGTTTGTATAAGTTCATCACTTTTATTCAATATAAGATAGCTGGCTATTGGTTGAACTCATGGAAGAGAAAACAGTCTAACATAAAATACATTTTAAATTGGAACTCCAATGGACTTATTGAAATGATAAAGAAGTTTCATGAAAGGAAGGTCAAGAATGTCGCAAACTGGGACATTGGATAGTCTACCTTGGGTACGCAAGGAATTTATTAGTCGAGATCTGACAAAATGAAGCAGTCGTATAAATCTAGAAAATAATCTTTTGTATTTTATAACATCTCGTATATTTTCTTCTGATACAGACTGCAGCTTTACTTACAAAAGCACATATCATGTATAAATATATCTATCTATCATGAAGACCAATTTTTTAATCAAATTGGTCTCTTCATAAGGCAAAATAAATGGTTTGACATACTGAAGACATGTGCAAAGTTTTATTCAAATCGTAATGTGTGAAGTCTGCTGACAATTCGTTTTCAAATCTTGTCCAATACAACTGACAAAATAAACTATTTATGACCGCGACATTAAAATCAAGGAACAGTGAACAATAAGACGATGCAAATGAGTAAATCCAACGAACGAAAAGGACCGGTAATAGCACGAAAATGTATTATCCTTTATTTTTTTACCTTTTTTTATATATATATATATAAACCTGTTTTAATCCACCTAGTGGTGTAATGATGCCTTTCTCATATCAATCATACTATCATTCCTATATAATACTGTGGTATTCTTCAAAATTATTTTTCTTCGATTCTTAAAAGAAGAATCGAAATAGATTTGTTTGACCGTCTACTGATAAAAACTATCAATTGGAAAAGATTTGAGGTCGATTTAGAAAACTTTTTACGGTTTTTCGCTCTTTTCAGTGATGGTATAAAATTTTTAACACACTTTACCCTATATTTCCGGATCCGGAAGTCGGTTCCGGATAAAATTCAGGAATTACGTATGGAACCACAGGAACTTTCATTTGAACCTAAGTTTGTGAAAATCGGTCGCGCCACCTATGAGAAAAGTTAGAACACATATTTTCATTTTTTTGCACATTTTACCCCATAAAGTTAGTGCAAAAAACGTTACATACACACATACGCACATACACACACACACAAACACACACATACACACAGACATTTTGCGTACTCGACGAACTGAGTCGAATGGTATATGACACTCGGCCCTCCGGGCCTCGGTTCAAACGTCGGTTTTCACAGTGATTGCATAACCAAAAAAGGCGAAAAAAAATTTTCTTCGATTCTTAAAAGAATAACCGAAATCGGTTTGTTTGACCGTCTACTGATAAAAACCATCAAATTGGAAAAGATTTGAGGTCGATTTAGAAAAAATTTTAAGGTTTTTCCCCATTTTCAGTGATGGTGTACAATTTTAAACACACTTTACCCTATATTTCCGGATCTGGAAGTCGGATCCGCATGAAATTCAGGAATAACGCATCGGACCACAGGACCTTTCATTTGAACCTAAGTTTGTGAAAATCGGTCGCGCCATCTATGAGAAAAATTAAAACACATATTTTCATTTTTTTGCACATTTTACCCCATAACTCTCGAACCGGAAGTCGGATCCAAATAATATTCAGGAATTTTGTATGGGACCTCAAGACCTTTCATTTGAATCTAAGTTTGTGAAAATCGGTTCAGCCATCTCTGAGAAAAGTTAGTGCACTTATTTTCACAATTTTTTGCACATTTTACCCCATAATTCCGGAACCGGAAGTCGGATCCAAATAATATTCAGGAATTTTGTATGGGACCACAAGACCTTTCATTTGAATCTAAGTTTGTGAAAATTGGTTCAGCCATCTCCGAGAAAAGTTAGTGCAAAAAAACGTTACATACACACATACGCACATACACACACACATACACACACAGACATTTTGCGTACTCGACGAACTGAGTCGAATGGTATATGACACTCGGCCCTCCGGGCCTCGGTTCAAAAGTCGGTTTTCACAGTGATTGCATAACCTTCCTATATGAGAAAGGCAGAAATAGGTGTAGAATTCGCTCAAACTTGAGAAAAAATTTTCGAGGCCCGGAGGGCCGAATGTCATATATCAATCGATTCAGCTCGACGAACTGAGCAAATGTCCGTGTGTGTGTATGTGTGTGTGTCTGTATGTGTGTTGTCAACTAAGAGGTCGAGATCTCAGAGATGGCTGGACCGATTTTGATCAAACTAGTCGCAAATGAAAGGTCTCCCCGTCACCCAGAACGCTATTGAATGGTTTTGAGATCGGATATTTACTTTTTGAGTTATACGAAGTTTGTCAAAATTTTTAGTTTTTTGACAGTATCTGTCACACTTGACCTTGAAAACAGAATATGTTTCTATACTTAGATTCCACATGGTAATACCTATCCAACAAGCCATAGATTGTTGAAATCCATCCATTTTCAACGGAGATATCGACATTTTTGTATAAGCGACTTTTCCCCTTATTCCAGCAGTAGAAGTTTTGAGCGCTGTATGACAAAGCAATGCTTGGGAGCAACGTGAAACACGATTTTTTATACTGTTACATACAGTTTTTTCTAAGTACCAAAAAGACTGTGTACAGCATCCTTTTTTATGACAATTTGCCTCGGACCGATTTTAGCACGGTTCGTTTTTGGCAACATAATCTTTCGAATATGGCATATGTAAACCAGATGATGGCAGCTTTTTCGAGTTGAAAGTAATTCCATAATTATATTGATTTAAACTACTTACAGCAATAATTGCTGGAAAAACATAACTTTCTTATACCATACTCAGTTCGTCGAGATTAGTCCCATACAAAATTTGTTAATTTTATAAAATTCAGAAATTACAGGATGATGAGTTTTTAAAATTCATACAGACAAAGAAGATGTAAATTGTTTGGTGTATTAATTTATGGTCATACGAATACGAAGTTTCGGCATTACAGGGTAATGAGTGATTAAAATCTCAATTTGCCGTTTAAAACGACGATAAATAAAATTATGTCATGAGAACTAAAACACCTAAAAATATCCATGCAAAAAACACATGCGGATTGATAAAAAAAAAGGTATCATCTCACTGCTAGGTGGATTAATCACGTTATTTTATCATATTTTTTTTTATTCTGGCCTTTTTGCGTAAAAGCTTTACGTGGCCGATTGGCTTACATTTTTGTTACTTAAATATACATATTATCGTTGTTGTTCAACAAGTTGAAGTATTGCGTAACGGACCGTAAGGGAGAGTCGCTTAACACAAACTATGTTGTGCCTCTAAAAACACGTGATATAGTGTAAGCCCAAGTGTGCCACTCTGTACCCCAGCTACTTGTCAAAAACGAGCCTGTGTGTTGAAACGAAAGTGCCAATATTGAGAAATGCACCAATGCATTGTGTTAATGTGTGATTGGAACACTGCTCTATGCGACCCACCCTTTGGGGACAACCAAAAATTGTGGCTATCATAGTGTTAACATGTGCTATTTGAGCTAGAGTTGTGCTAAATAAAACGTACTGTGTCGTGTAAAGCAAAGTATTGACATTTGATTCTTTTGTGAAGTTTGGCCTTTCTGTTTCAACAGAATTCGCAACCGATTCATACCGTACATAATCAGTACACGGTTAGTACTACGATTCTACTGACACTAAGAATCCTTCCAGGTTGGGGCTCGTACTGACTTGTAAGACCAGCGCCCTATACACTGAACCGTCAACCTGTTCCCTGTGCATTTCTTATTTACTTATTTTGCTGAACGTTTCATTATCGACTCGTCAGTACATAACTGCTTATGTTGAACTTTAATGTTATCTTGCAGTTTAAGACAAACCACTAAGCAGACGTGAAGCTTTAACTCCACTTGAGATGAGACTGGGGTTTAAACTGCTGCTTCTCATGAAATGCTAGTTCTGGATAGTTTTTACCTTTTACATAAATATATAAATCTGTTCAAATCCACCTAGCGGTATAGTGGTGACTTTCTCATTAACATTTCACGAGAAATCGATCCAAGTTTCATATTTGACATTTTGAATAAATGTCTCCGGAGCTAAAATCGTGAGAGAGCCATTAAATAGCCAGGTCTATAGGTTCGAATAGTTTTACAATCTGTTTTGAAAATTTTGTACTTTTTGTGTCGTCAACTATACCAAGGTTAGTCATTTTCATCTTTTATTATCCTATAATTCCGGAACCAGAAGTCGGATCAAGGTGAAATTTTATATAAAAATTTAGTTTTTGAACTATATCGATCTTGAAAACAATAAATGGCTCTGATTTTAGACACCTCATCGTAATACCATTTAAACAAGCCACATCCGTGAACTATTTAAGGAGATATCGATATTTTTAGTACAACTGTTATTAACTTATTTATTATTTGTCCTCCATATCCCAATAGTAGGTATCGAACGAAATACGATGAAATGGCATTTGGAATCAAAATTAGACACAATTTTTCAAACGAGGTCCGAAGGGTCGAGGGTCATATACCATTCGATTAAGTTCGTCGAGATTGCAAAGTGTCTGCGTATCTATGTGTGTTTGTGTGTATGTGACAAATAATGTTACTCAATTTTCTCAAAAATGGATGAACTGATTTAGATTCAATTGAAAGATCTGATAGCCTGCTGTTGAATTTCATTTTGATCCGACTTCCGGTTCTGGAATTACAGGGTAATATGTTCACATCTATGAGAAAATGCGCACTTAATTTTCTCGAAAATTTCCTAATCGATTTTCTCAAACTAGAATGCGAAAAAAACGGTTTTGGAATTTATTTAAAAAGTTTCTGAACTCGATCCGGATCCGATTTTCGACTCCGGTATAACAGCGCGATAAATGAAAAAAAAAATCAATTTCATGAGTATTTCTTCACAAAAAAAGAGGTGCAAATTTTTATAACACTTACTGATAAATTCATCTACTTTGTAGATGACAGTTTGAAGATGACCGGCACAACAAAACCGGCAAGAAAAGACAACATCGCCTTTACGAACGTTGCACACGGCCTGGTTAAACTGATTTCGTACAGGCTATTAAGAAAACGGAAACCTGGACTATTTTGAAGACACAACCGAGTTCATTGTCACCGAGCACAGATGAGCATGTGTTTCCAATCTGAAACTTTTTGTATGTTAACCAAAAGTCATCAGGTAGATCGCAAGCTAGAATCCTGTCTAAAACGCTCAAATGAATTTTTTTCGGTTAGTATTTCTACGATCGACGATCGATAAAATTGGATTTAGGGGTACTGTAATACGGTAATTCTTGAAAAAATGGTTTGTAAAGCATACATCATACAGCGAAAGGTACAATAGATCATTTGTGTTGGTAATTTTGGCATAATGGCAGTTTTAACAGGAGTTTTTTTCAATTCCATTGTTTAAAAAGTTAGCAACACTGCTTCAATGCATTTGTAAGGAGTGTATCGATAAGTAGTTAGCAACATTCAAACAGTTATTACTCTGAAATGACTTAATTTTTTGCAGCGTGTTTTGCGGTGACATGTTTGTTTACATGTCAATTAAAGAGCTGCGCAATCGATTGGTTTCGGTACGGTTTATCGTTTCAATGATGAGTCGAGTTGATCCGGAAACGCGAAAGAAAATTCTGCACACTTGGTGCTCAGAAAGTGGTGTCACGTACAACGGAATTGCAAAACGGGTGATAGTGCACCACACCAGTGTCAAAAATACTATCGAGAAGTTCGGTAAGACGGATCCCAGACAGCCCGGCCGGGACTTAAAAGTGGTTGAGTATATCAGGAAAAACCCATTGGCGTCGACGCGGGATTTGGCCAAGCAGTTCAACACCAGCATCGGGATGATTTAACGGATCAAAGTTCGGAACTCCCTGAAAACGTACAAGAAACAGAAGGTGCCAGAATAAAGACGGATGCATCCTGATCGACGACGAAACCTACGCCAAGGAAGACTCTCGAGCGCTGCCCGGACCGCAATATTATACGAAATCGGTGTAACAGGACCTGGACGACGCTGACACCACGGTGGCGATGGAAAAGTTTGGGCAGAAGGTGTTGGTCTGGCAAGCAATTTGTACCTGTGGTTTGCGGTCGTCGATTTTCTTCGCGAAGGGCACAATTAACTCCAAGGTGTACGAGGAAGAATGTTTGAAGAAGTGAATGCTGCCACTACAGCAGAAGAAAGTATAAGGCTCCTCCGTTTCCAACTCCGTTCTACAGTGGTTGTCAAAAAATAATGTAAAATTCGTGGAAAAGGACATCAACCTACCGAACTGCCCGGATCTTTGGCCAATTGAAAGGTATTGGGCAATTGTCAAGCGGCACTTTCGGAAGGAAGGTACAGTGTCCCAAAACATGCAGGAGTTAAAAAAAAAACTGGACAGCTGCCACCAGGAAAGTCACAAAAGTAACTGTGCAGAATTTAATGAAGAATGCCAAGTCCAAAGTGCGAGCGTTTCACAGCAACTAGGATTTTCTTCAATATAATCAGTGAAATGCATAAAAATGTAATTTTTCTACAATATATCGAAAACTGATGCCAACATATGTTTTTTTTAGCTTTTTTATTCAATAATCAATGTTGCTAACTACTTTTCGATACACTCCTTATTTGATTGCGCTTCACAAAATAAACAAAACTAAATATTTTCTGTTACAAAAGAAGTATTCGGGAAAAATAAATAGTTCTACGACAACATTCCATATCCATTGCCTTTCGCGTGTTATATTAAAGGTTTCTATTTTGCGGGTTTACTTATAGAAGGTGCGTAAATCCTTATATCGCAATAATTTTTGCAAGAGGAAATCCATGTAGGAATGAGTTTGTTACTAATTAAATGTGTTAGTGGAAGTAAGCTGAAACTGAAATAATTTTTGTCGAGTAGTTTCAAGGAAAACGGAAAAGTTTTAGACTAAGATTTTTGCTTTTCTCGAATTGCAGAATGAATTGATTGGTTTATTTTTCAACTATATGGAAGATTTATTGATTAGAATCAGGAAAAGAAGTGCTGAAATTTGTTTTTACGTACACATTGTTGACATTACCCATACGCTTGCAAAGAGTCTTGCTCCTTAAGGAATCTCAAACTCTTTATCTTGAAGTGTTGCCATAAATTCTCATTTATTCAAGATACACAAGCCGAAAGGTTTTTACCAGATAAGTAATAGGAAACAAAATATGTTTTTTTCGAAGAGTGATTAAATTGAATAATTCGGAAGTATGCATGTTCGAGTTTAGCCTCAATGATGTATATTTCACTAATATTCACTTTCAATATTTGAATCAATTTCCCCTTTCGAATCCTAAATAAATCCTGGGCTAAATAAATTATGAGACTACGTGAACTTCGAACAAATCCTCCCTCCCCTCTCGTAGACATTTCTGAAACCACGAGTTTCCGAAATAATACTAAATCTCGATGGTTTAAGAATTTCAAAGATATTTGGATTTCCAGTTTTTCCAGATCGAAAGTTCCTAACCACTTCCCCCACAGGTTTTTCCAGATCGAAAGATTCTTATCCATGTCTGATTTAAATCAAACCTTGCATAATGATTTTTTGAAGTGCCTAACAATGTTAGCACTACCAATTTGAGAAATTAGACATTATTGGCATCATAGTAGCCACGTCTCAAGGAGAAGCTCCCAACGCAAATGAATGATGAATTCGGTAGATAATTTCTGATTTAACAATCAATTTGCAGTTCTTTTTTTCATTTTTAGATTAGTTTTATTTTGTGCTTAGGACAAACAACCGGTTTTAATTTTCATTACGTTTCGTCTTCGGCTCGTCAGTGCACAACAGTTTATGATGAATTTGTTCTGCAAATAGCAGACACTTTACGTATCCTTAGCGATTTATGTTGGACTGCGAGGCGAAATAACAGTTCAACACAAACTGTTATGTACCGACGAATCGATGACGAAACATAACGAAAATTAAACTTTTGGTTGATTTAAAAAAATTCCTGTACAAATGATTCAAGAACTCAAGGTTATATAAGAAAACCCGGATTGGCAGTTCAATGCATAGGGCGCTGGTCTTACAAGCCGATTGTCGTATATTCGAGGCCCGACCTGGAAGGATTGTTAGTTTCAGTAGGATCGTAGTACTAGCCATGCAATGATTCTGTACGCTACGAATCGGTTGCGAAATCTGTTGAAACACAAATTTCACAAAAGAAGAATTGTCTGATTGAACGTAACGTATTATTCATCAAAGCGCACTAAGTTTCTGTAAAGTTTTATTCAAACTGGACTTGCTGCAGCAAATACAGTCGAAATACTTCAACAAAAATTGAATCTGTTCTCGAATTTGGCATTCACTAACAAATTCTTTTGCCTAACGTTGAACTTAAATACTGGGGATTATTTTACTAATGAAGTTTATCAGTTTATCATGATTAATTAATCACTTCCCATCGCTCCGTGTACCAACTAAGTTCAAATATTGAACTGTTGTGAATTATGTTACCTACACTGCTGGGGTTTGACGTCTCACCGCCGTTTTGACGTCCATACTGCACCTTCAACTCGTATACAGTCAAATCCGAAGTGGTGTCGAATAAAGTTATTTAATTGTTCTTTTTTTTCTCCTCTTGGTTCAGTTTTCAGATAGCGGGACGGAAATGAATTTGGAGATGGAAGTACTACAAAGAGCGCAGCAACGACTATGCAACAACAATTGAAGTGAAAAAAAAACTGAATCGATGAATGATGACCCGCTCTGGCCATCAGATCAGTCGTCGATATGGATGTGATAAAAGAAGGTACAATTGTTGGAAACCAGACAGTCGCGCGTGTATGAGTGTTTTTTTTTGCGGTTCTGATGACGAAGTAAGCACGAAGGAAGAAAATACAAAGTATTGTGTCTGATGTGTGCTTGGTGCAACAGTGATTGGCTTGAGGTCAACAAATAGAATGAGTGGTCCTTACGACAGTTCATATTCGGCCGGAAGGGAGTGCAGTCACCGAAAATTTGACGTGCGACATTTGTGAAAATAAAACAACGAATTGGTTTCAATCAATTAGCTTACATTGAACGTGGCTGTGTGTTCATGTGTAAAATAGCTCCATTCATTAGTGCAAAGCACGAATCTCGAGAACGGTTATTTTTCGGTGGTGAAAGAGAAGCTAAATCAACAGCAAATTGGAGACTGATCAGCCTAAGATTTGTGGAACACGCGCTCGCCGGCGTGCTACCACAAGTTCCAGTCGAAATTCTGTATGGATGCGGGAGGTCTCCCAGTATTTCCGGGTGCCAATCAGGGCAATCACCTGAACAGTCTCCACCTACAGCAGCAGCAGCAACAACAGCAACAGCAACAACAGCAGCATCATCTTCAGCAAGCTCAGCAATTGACCCTGCAGCAGCAGCAGCAAATGCAGTTGATCAACAGTCAACATTTACAGCGACAACAACAGCAGCTCCACCTTCAACAGCAACAACAACAGCAGCAACATCAGCAACAAGGTGACTTGATCCCGGCCCGCAGACAGACCGTATTCGATAGGCTCAAGCGTCGAATAGAAACCTATCGGCGTCGACAGTCGGACTGTACGCCTAGATTCGAGCAGGCATTCAGCGGAGTTTGTGAGCAACAAGCTAACGAAACCAGTGCCCTGCAGAAAAAGTTCCTGGAGGCAAAAAACAAACGGGCACTCAAAAAAGCCGAAAAAAAGCAGACTGACCTACCGCCGCAGTCTCAGCAGCAGCCTACGCAAACGACGATCGCCGGGAATCTGCAGAGCAGTGTTCATGTGGTAAGTACTTGTTGAAATTATATCAGGACATGTCCACAAATCCCTTGTTTGTAATCTACTTTGTTTTGTTTTGTGTGAGTCGAAAACAGTTCTTCGAATGCCACCTGCGGATGTTATTTTTCATTTCTGCTGACAAACAAATATCCCAAAACCACGATTGTGTACCTATTAAAATCCCTTATCGCAAGGCGAGCTATTTTCGGTTGCCTTCGGAGTATTGTAATTTGCTACCGATTTGAACCATCCCCCTTTCCCCGAATGTGGCGCTGTTCGGTTGTCATAAATTATCAGTGTTTGCTTCAGGCTGGGGCAATCAGTGGCGTAACAATATTTAATATTTTCTGCAGCTCTCAATCGGTTACATAATTCATCCGATATTGTTGAAAGTTTTATTGAGCGTATCAGCGCATCGAAAGCAAGAGAATTAGTAAACTGTCAACGAATCGAAGCACTTAAATGGCATGTTTGTTCATATATTGTCGTGTCTGCCACCAAAGGCTGTGAATTAAATGTATTTACACGAAAGTTTTTACCAGGGGAGTAATTCACATAGCAAAACTTTCAAACAGAAACTGCGCTAGGTGGTTTAACATTTTCAATAAATTTAAGTCAATTAATCTCATCTCCGGTGGCATTTTATTGAATGCAAGAATACTGGAAAAATTCTTTTGTCTTCGTTTCTATGACTATCAGGCAAACGGCTAATCGATTGAATCATGTCATGTTTTACTGGTATCACAAGATTATGAATTATATCTATGTGTTCCGGTAGTTTTATTGAGTTATTCAGGCAATTCATCTACCGAAATTTAATCAGAATCAGTTAAGGTACTTGTGCGGTCAAACCCGACCCGAGTCCGTACCCGACTATTGGTATTGGTATTGGTCGGGATCGGGTACAGAAAAAAATGTTTTTCGGGTACGGGTGCCATTTTTTTCATTTTCGACGGGTACGGGTCGGGTTCCGGAACTTTTTTCAGGTACTCGACACGTACGGGTAAAGATTTTTATATTTTATCGGGTACGGGTCGAGTTCGGTATATCTTTATTAGTTCCCAGTTCTCAATTGAAGACCGAAGATTGTAGCCATAGACTCAAAAATGGATCCCAATCCCTTTTCCCGAACCGACTTCACCAAATGCTAACCTCATAGCCGTTCACTAGGGCATATGTTCATGAACTAATGAATGAACGAAGCCGCTCTCTTTGTTTCCATTGTTCTGTTTATTTTGTCCGACATACGAAAGTGATACTGGAATTTATTGAATGAACTATTATTAATAATCCAACTCCTTTATAAATTAAAAAAAATTAATTTGAAAACTAACCATACCGACTAATATTCATGCGAAAACACATGCAAATCGATAAAAAAGGTATCATCTCACTGTTTTATGTCAAATTTTATTTTAGAGTATCTGTCACAATTGACCTTGCAAACAGAATATGTTTTTAGACTTGGATTCCGAATGGTAATATCTATCCATCAAGCCATAGATTGTTAAAATCCGTCCATTTTTAACGGAGATATCAAAATTTTTGTGTAAGCGACTTTTTACCTTATTCCAGCAGTAGAAGTATTGAGCGCTGTCTGCATAGAAATGCTTGGAAGCGACAAAAAACACGATTTTTTATACTGTTACATACATTTGTTTCTAAGTACCCAAAGGACTGTGTAAAGCATGATATTTTGCCTCGGACCGATTTTAGCACGGTTTGTTTTTGGCAACATAATCCATTCGAATATGCCATATGTAAACCAGATGATGGCAGAATTTTCGAGTTGAAAGCAATTCCATAATTATAATGATTTAAAATACTTTCAGCAATAAATGCTGGAAGAACATAACAGCCATATACCATTCGAATCAGTTCGTCGAGATCAGCAAATGCGTGTGTGACATATAATTTCACTTAATCTTTTTCGGAGATGACTCAACCGTTTTCTACAAACTCAGATTCAAACGAAAAGTCGTATACTCCCAAACAAGGTTCCTGAATTACGTTTGGTTCCGACCTCCGGTTCCGGACACGAAGGTAAAATTGTGTAACTCATTTTTCTCGTTGATGGCTGAACCGATCTAAGATTCAAATGAAATCTAAGAATCATCTAAGATTCAAATGAAAAGTTTCAAGATTCTATAAAACATCTTGTTTTTCAGTCAGACCCAACTTCCGGTTTCGGAGATACAGGGTGATTAGTATGAAAATGTTTATTTCAGATAAATTAATCAGGTTTATCGGGTTAGCAGATTTGGATAGTGGACAACCAAATAAACTTATTTCATTTTTGGTTGTATTCAGTTTTCGTTTCGGAAGGCACCCAAAACTTTAATTCGCACTACGATTCCTCAAAGATGTCTACATTGATTTTCAAACATTTTGAAACAAATGTAAACTATACAGATACTCAGGTGAACTTGTCTGACCGGCTACACCGTATTTCGAATTCCGGTCCAGCATCGAATCGTTTCTTAAAGCTCAATCGTTTTCTCAAAAAAGCCAAATCGAATCTCAGAAACAAAAGTTCAAATTTAAATAAATCCAATTTTATCCAATTCTGACTTCCGATTCTGGAAATGTAGGATGATGAATTTTGCAAATTCAAAGCGATATAGAAGATGACAATCTCGAAAAGCTTTAAAGTTTGACTCAAAAATATTGCAATTTATTCGTCATATGGCCATACGAATAGGTTTGGGTTATGCTGGTTCCTGAATACCGGCTCTGGAAGTACCTTAAATTACCCTAAACTCTAAAGTAGAAATTACTTCGACATATCATGGAATGTTTTATCGATTGTTACACTTTTTGACTCAAATTCGATCCGATTTGCAGTTTCGACATTACAGAGTAATCAATCATTAAAATAATGTCATGAGAACTGAAACACCGAAGAATATTCATGCAAAAAACTCATGCGGATTTATAAAAAAAGGTATCATCTCACTGCTAGGTGGATTAAGCACGTTTTTTATACATACAATTCTGTCTCCGGTTATAGTTTCTGTTATTGTTACAATTTTTAATGTTAATTAAAAGAAATGCAGATATGTAAACAGAACAGTAAACAGCAAAAGTCCAAAATTATTCTGCAGAATTCTACTTTATATGGTTTTTAGACTATCTATTTAGAACAGCGCACAATTACAAATTATTTGAACTAATAGATGCCTGATTGACGAAGTAAATATGTTGCACAATGAATAGACAGCTTCGTTGTCAAATTTCCGTAACTACTCCAAACAAGTGTCTGTCTGTGTACAGTATCAATTTCAATTTTCACGTCTGCTGAACACACTGCGAAATAATGGGTGGATTTAAAATGCTTCCCTTCGCTCCCTAAAACTCTAAACGCAAAACCACTCGGGGAGCACATTTCGCTCTGTCAATGATGATGCTGATGATGATGATGATGATGATACTGTGGACTACGAATATTTGGTCCTTACACCTTAGCACCAATGAGGATTCATAATTTAATATTCTCTTGAGAATTATGTCTGTGTCAATTTTATTAAATCAATCGGAACAATTCGACAATTGAGAGAGTAGAAACGTGTTGATCGCTTGTTGCACCAGTGTCTGTCAATTTTTGTTGCTTGATAGGTGGACCGGTTTTATGCTGAAACATGTGGAAAAAGGTATCGAAAACATACTGTCGATCGGTTGTTCGGACAGCTGACCGTTCATCAGGTCAGGGCGATTTTTTTCGTTCGCTGCGCCCAGCAAGTAGATGACGTCAATGATGACCAAGTAAACCAACGAGCTTGCGGGTCGCTTAGGGTGTCAGATGGTGGAAGAAAAGATTCATGGCGAAGAAAGTTACAGAAAATTGCTCTGCACCGAGAATAGCCATTATTAATTTGTGTCTTACGTGGAGAGCTATTTTCGTGTGCCGCCCTGCCAGCGATTGAAGCGAAATTTTCCGGTCGCTGGTTTGTTTCTGGGTTTTAAAAATACATCGCTCGCAATTGTGTGTATGATTCAGCGAAAAGGTGGATCGTGAAGGTGATGAACCTCTTCACAGGAAGTGTTTCGGCGAGAGTTGTTTACCGTGCCCATCAGGAGACTATCTTTTCATTTTTAGAAAATTGGATTTTAATTAAACTTAACCGAGTAAATGAATGGATCTCTAGTTCACCAACGAGCGATGTAAAATAATTTTTACCTTTCTCATATAGAAAGGTTATTCAATCACTGTGAAAACCGATTTTTGAACCGAGGCCCGGAGGGCCGAGTGTCATATACCATTTGACTCAGTTCGTCGAGTACGCAACATATCTGTGTGTGTATATGTGTGTATGTGCGTATGTGTGTATGTAACGTTTTTTTGCACTAACTTTTCTCGGCGATGGCTGAACCGATTTTCAACTTAGATTCAAATGAAAGCTCTTTAAGTCCCATACTCAATTCCTGAATTTCATTGTGATCTGACTTCCAGTTCCGGAGTTATGGGGTAAAATGTGCATAAAAATGAAAATATGTTTTCTAGCTTTTCTCATAGATGGCGCGACCGATTTTCACAAAGTTAGGTCCCATACGAAATTCTTAAATTTCATCCGAATCTGGTAATGTAGGGTAAAATGTTTTCAAAAATGTATACCATCACTGAAAAGGGCGAAAAACCGTGAAAAATGTCTAAATCGACCTTCTCCAATTGGTAGTTTTTATCAGTAAACGGTCAAACAAACGAATTTCGATTAAAAAAGATTGCCAACCATCACAACAGCAATCTCAAGCTCGACTGTCATTTGCTTCCCATCACGGCCCCCCCAAAAGCTTTTCTGCGCTTTGTAAGCGGCCCGAAAAATAACAGTTTATAAGTGAAGCTGTTTTTACGGTGGCACACTCGTTTACCGCGCCCAATCCAGTCTTCTGTGACCAGGTGGCAAGTAGCACCTGTACTCTGTGTGTGCATGTGTGTGTATGTATATATATAAGCCGATCCATTTCACGATTCCGCACGAGACCGAAAACTAGTTCTTCCAGCACAAAGGCAACGTGCAGTAGAGGCGTGCAAAACAGCTCATTTTGGTGAACAGCTCCGAACCGATCAGCTCACCAAAGTGAATCGATTCGATGTATCAGCTCATCAGCTCTTTTAGTTTGAACTTAAGGTTAATTTTGTGCACCGTTTTTCTTATACACCGGTTTTCTTTCATATGCATGATCGAAATTGAATCATTGATTTGCAATGAATGCAATGCGAATTACTTTATCTTTAATTGATGTCGACTAAATTGAATCTCTTAAAGAGCCGAAGATCCGATCAGCTCGTAGCGTGTTCCCTTCGGCATAATGCAGTGAACTGGGTAGCAAATGGGTGAGCTGATGAGCTGCGGTTCTTTTGAAAAGAGCTGTGAGCTGTCAGCTCACTTCAATGATTCGATTCACTGGAACAGCTCAGGAGCGAATTGCCCATCTCTAACGTGCAGCCTTCGACCTCCTAACGTGCAGAATTTCCGTTGCGATTCTCTTCTTGAAATAGATCTTTTTCAGTGAGTACGGACTATGATGAATGGCAAGAGCGTGTCGTTGAACTTTTCCCTTACAGGCCAAGCGTTTCTTCCATCTTTAGTATTTTTTAAATGGTTTCAAGTTGTTTTCATCCTATTTCGATTATTATACAGTATTTAAAAATGATCTAACCGACCTCGTGTGCAGGTTTCAAAGTTCAAGTTCGTGGCTTGTGAGTGGTGCATAGCGCAACGAAAACTTGCAATTCTAGTTACTACTAGAATCGCCTTGTTCGATCATGTTTAGGCGGCTTTCGTCTTGTCGACATTGGCACTGGCTTCTGCACAGAAAAATAAAATAAAAAACTTGTTTTAATCCACCCAGTGATGTAAAGATGTTTTTCTCATATATACATAATACTGTGGTATTCTATTAAAAATGTTTCTCTTCGATTTTTGAAAGAAACAAAGGGTTTGTTTGTGCATTAACTTGTATAGCCTACAGAATGAAATAGTTCTTTGATCGCTTAGGTTATCCTAAAGAAAACGAAGTGGGTTTATTATTATAGGTCTTCCAGCACCGGAAACCGAGAACCAGTATAATCGAAGTCGGTTCGTACGGCCACCAACTAACATGACGTACAAACTCTACTAGTTTTTATTTAAATTATTTTTAGATTTTATACGATTTTGCCATCGTACTCTAAGCGATAATTGAAATTTTCGTTGTATGCAATTTTTAAAATATGCAATATAAATATGCAGTAATTTTTAGTATGATCATAAGACCTTGCATTTGACTTTAAGACTGGGAATATCGGTTTTTTTTGCATATTTTGTTTCGCCGGTTTGAGTGACGATGTATAATATTTAACACACTTTATCCTATAACTCCGCAACCGGAAGTCGGATCCGGATGAAATTTAGGAATTCCGTATGAGACCGTGAGACCTTTCATTTGAATTAAAGTTGGTGAAAATCGGTCAAACCATCGCTGAGAAAAGTGAGTGAGATCCATTTTGGAATATACGACCACTATTTCCGGTGCTGCCGGAACCGGAGGATAGCCGAAATCGGTTTGTTTAGTTGCCTACTGATAATAGCTATCGATTTGTGTAGTTTTGAGACCAGTTTAGAATTTTTGTTGCCTATTTTGTTTCGCCGGTTTGAGTACAATATTTAACACAATTTACCCTACAATATTTAACACACTTTACTCTATAACTCCGGAACTTGAAGTCGGATCTGAATGAAATTCATTTGAATTTAAGTTGGTCAAAATCGGTTCAACCATATCTAAGAAAACCTAGTGAAATTATTTGACACATACGCACACACATACATACACACACAGACATTGCTCAGCTCGATAAACTGAGGCGAACAGTATATGACACAATTTTTACTTGTCGGATTTTCAAGTGATTGCATAACCTTTCAATATGAGAAAGGCAAAACGCTAGCTTGGATGGAACCAACTGGGGTCGGTGGTAAAATCATCTGCTAACAATTAGATTGAGTTTAACATCGACCTGTTGTAAGCCAAAGCATGTGTGGGTAAATCAAACAAAACATTATTCATCATCGTAAAACGGAGTAACTTCGTACGTTTTACGCAGTGTTCAAATTCGTTGAAGGCAGAGTAACTTTAATCTAAATGTGTCAATAATCATTTTTTTTCCCTTACGTTTCGCCTTCGACTCGACAGTGCAAAGCAGTTCAAATCGAACTGCTAGTGCTTCTTAACAGTTCAATTGGAACCGGTAGGCAGGCGTAAAGTACAACTCTACTTAAGTGTCACTATATAAAATGTCCATTATCTCGAACGAAAAGAATAGACGACTTGTTGGTCGATCACAGTTTTAATAATCTTTATTTTATTTTACTTTGAACGGGTTGTTTGTATGAAAAGATGTTTTTTTGTAATTTGTTGGTTTAAAAATGTTAATTTCATGTTAATTTGAAGAAGAGAAAGGAATGAACGTTAAACGTTAAACGTTGAAATAAATATTTTCAAAGAAACAATACCAAAAGAGGCATCTTTAAACTTGATTTATGCGCAATACAAAACTTATTTTCGTATTTCCGATCGAACAATTCAAGAATCAACTAATTTCTCTTTTACATTGTTATCTATTATCAACCTAAATATTTTGATTAATAACAAGCAGTGGCATATCGTACCTGTTTCAACTCTAACAGGTTAATTTACAGGTTATTTTCTCGGCGACAATTGCCTCTCTGAAGTATTTTGTGCAATCCTGCTGTATACGTAGAAAGAAATCAGTTTGCGTAGAATCCATACAGTATTGCTTCTGTATCAATTGTAATATAGTTCAATTACTAGATAAATGGCTGAAGACTCCAATAGGAAATATAGATATCTTAGCATTTGATGTTTTCCTGTTCCTCACGAAAATGGTACATTTTTTCCAACGAAGAATTGGCCGTAATTGCAATTGCTCTGAATAACGAAGATAATCAGCAGCTTAAAAACAAAAAAAAAGAAAGAAGATTTGACGAAAAAGAGCAGCTGAAGGTGAATTCACCACCTTATATAAGCAGCTTGTGAATGACGAGATCAAGGAATATTTTCGAATGTCAGAAGCCTGTTCAGTCACGTACCCAGAGGGGGGCCCGAGGAGTCCGGGCCCCTCCCGAAATCAAAAACAGATATATAATTATTTAGAAGGTCTAAGAAATGTGTTGCAGAAATAACAAGACAGTCAACGTAGAGAAATGTAATACAATAACAGTTCCAGTGGAAAAGATTAAAGTGTCTGTTAAAAACACCCGTAAAAGGCACATCGAGAATTAGGTATTTAAGCAATCTTCAGTGACATTATTTTTTTATCTTTGGGCCCCTCCCGAAACGAAATCCTGGGTACGGCCCTGAGCCTGGTTCAGTGGTTCGCTGTTGAGTAAAATTCGTTCGTGTCCTAAAAAGCATGACACTACCGCCCTTATTCTGTATAACGGAGTATTGGTTTTTCGATCGAATATGGTTCGGTCGAATCCTAGCTACCTTTGATTTTGCTAGCGTTATTAGGAATAATATGGAATGAAATACGATCGAAAAAACGATGAATGAATGAAATACGATCAAAAAAATGATACGTCGTTATTCAGAATAAGGGTGTACATTCCGATTAGCAGTGACTCCCCGAGAGAGGCTGGCAGTTTGTTTAAGATATTTTGATTGATTTGTTAACAAAATTTCATTGTAAATGTCAAGAAAACTCCAACCAAAAATCGTATAACGATCATTGAGATGGCTCATAGTTTGTGTTCGTATTTACTAAATTACTAAATACTAAATAGATATGTCATGTAATTACCGAAAAATTAATCGACGATGCAATGCCGAAACCAACGAAAGACATGTGGAAGAAGATTGCTAACTGTTTTCGTAGAATTTTCCGCTGTGTCTTGGAGCCTTGGATGGAAAGCATGTGACAATTCAAGTATCTGCCAATAGTAACTTTGAGTCAACGCATGCTTTGACCGTGCTTCGGACGTGGGTCGATACAGACACGGGTACGACACGATCTAGTGAGAATATTCACATGGATCTGCATTAAAACAATTTGAAGTGTAACCCGGAAGGGGTTCGGTCGAGTCCCGGAGCATTTTTTTAAGATCAGCAAAGAGCCAGTAGTCACTGGGGGCTAAATCTGGCGAGGGTTGGGGAAGCAGATCAAAGCCCAATTCGTTCAATTTCGGTATTGTTTTCATCGACTTGTGGCAGGGTGTTTTTGTTCCATCGAAAGCAATCGCGGCACCCACTTGGAAAACACCTTTTTCATGCTCAATTTTTCATGAAGGATGGTAAATACACTTCCATATGATATCTGTGTCATCTCAGCAATCTCACGGAGCTTCACTTCACGATCTTTCATTATAATTTTTGTCACTTCACTCACATTTTCCGGTGTAACGGCTTCCACAGGTCTACCCGAGCGTTCCGTGTCATTTGTGTCGGTACGAACACGTTTAAACTCGGCGAGCCACCGACAAATCGTTGCTTTTGATGGACAAGAGTCCGGATAACATTTTTTAATCTATTGTTTCGCTTGCACGGTGTTTTTACCCATTAAAAAACAATGTTTTATCAAAACACGAAACTCGCTTTTTTCCCTTTTTTTATACATACTACAAAACATATTTACTCCAACCTCGATAACTCAGCTGTTTCTGGTCGGATCGACTTAAACTTTTGACCCGTTTCAAGCAAAGGTTAGTACTCTAGAAAGACGTGGTTACTGGTTTACTACGAGCGCCATCTCTGCTTTAGTCTCGGGACTTATTGATCCATGTGTTAAGTGACATAAACGACAAAATCCACTTTCTGACATTCTCATATAGAAAGGATATGCAATCACTATGAAAATCGACTTTTGAATCCAGTGTCATATACCATTCGAAACTGTTTGTCGAATTCGCCAAATGTATGTGTGTGTGTGACAAAATATGCTCTCGATTTTCTTAGAGATGGTTGAATCGATTTTCACAAACATAGGCTCAAATGAAAGGCCTTATGGTCCCATATAACGCCATTGAATTTTATCCGGATCCGTGTTCCGGTTCCGGAACTTTAGGGTAAAAGAAGTTTAAAATTGGAAACCGTTATTTAGAGCGACGAAGAAAAAGGTAGGTTTTTATTATTGTCTTGAACAATAGTTAAGGTCCCCTTCTAAATACTAATTGCAACACAAGAATGCGTATCCTAGTTGCCTTAAGCTTTAAATTGTCAACTACTGACAGCTTATCCCGGCTGATTTCCGTTTGGTGCTTTGTTCGAAATCATGTTTTATTGCCTTACTGGATGGTTTACTCAAAAACAACTCGATCTGTTTTCACAAAATGTTTACTCATTATTTCTCACTATGACCTTTGTTTTCGTATCCTAAAAAACCTTTCTTAATCCACCTAGTGGTGTAATGATGTCTTTCTCATATTACTTATATTTCCAAAAATTTCATTGGAATTTTCTATCTTGAATAAAATAAGAAACTTTCTTTGGGTATAAGCTAGCATAACCTTTTCAATTGTAAACAGTTATGTCAAGTTAATAAGAATTTTTTGACACTCATCGCCCTATAATTTCGGAACCGGAAGTCGGATCAAGATGAAATTGCACAGTATATTTGAAGACAATGAGAGCTTTAAATTGAAACATGTTCGGTGGAAATCGGCTTAACCGTTGCTGAGAAATCGAACTGAGTTCCGTTTTTTGAGATTTTTTTCATTATTATCGGTGAAATTGAAAATTTTCACTAATCGTTATGTAATACCGGAACCGGAAGTCGGATCTGGATCATTTCTTCGAGGACTTTTTAAAGAATTTCAAGACCTTTTGTTGCTTCTTAGTTTATGTTGTAATGGGTAAGAAAGTTCAGAGAAAATTGAGCTTGAGCTTGAGCGACCACCCCTGGTTGCTACTCCGTTACTGATCGGGATTAGCTGAAATTGTTTTTAGATGATCCATCCTGGGACTGTTAAATCATCCTTCAATGTACATCTTCTGGTAATCCCAGAATTCATTGATCAGTACCGGCGCCGGCCAGGCCCGAACGTAGATCGTCTAAGGAATGGGAAGGGATGTTAGTCCAACACTTGTTGTTACTAGAGGCCGTATATACTACTGCGCACTCCACAAGTGTCACGGGAGAAGGATATTTGTTAGTAAAAAATTCAGTATTGGTCGTATTCGCGCGCGACTCAGTATGTTTCGGTTTCAAGATGCTCGGATGCACCACTAAACTCACTGATTTCCCGAGTAAACGTTTCAACAATATCCTATATTGAAGTCCCGGAAAGTCTTGATTCACAGCTCTTATTCGAGTAAAATGAAGAAAGATTTGCAATACTATCGCGTAACGAATAAAAACTTACCTATTTTTTATAAATGAAATTACGTGTTACAAAATAAACGAGTGAATAGGATTTAGACAAAATCGTTGATTCATTGCGTTGACATATTCTAAACAGTTGTTATAAAATCATTATTTATTATTTATTATTCTTTATTATTTCCGCTTTATTATTTTAATTACTTATTAATTATCAATTGGTTATATTGGTTGATCTGGGCAGCCGGCTACCGAGAAAAATCTTAATTTATTGTTTGAAATATTAATATCAAGTGTATTTTACTACGTATTCAAAATATCGATATATGTTATCTCTGTTATTAACTTTGTAATATGAACGGATTTGCGCAATAGTTTTAGATTATTTATTTTTTTATCATTCAATTTATAATCCTGACAGACAATCAATAATATGGAAGAAGAAAACATTCCAAATAAAACTTTTTTCTCGAAGTTAGACGGAAATTGACAGGTTGAATGAAGAGATAATTTAGTAAAATAGAGTAATCAGAAATGAAACATTGAAAATATCTGATAACTGAAGGGAAAAAGAAACTCCTGCAATTGTCGCCTTTACGACATGGAAGCAGGAACCCAGTGGATCTATTCCTGGTTCATTTTTTTCCGCCGGATTTCACACGGCATCTAGGCTGGTACTGTCCGGAGAGAGCTAATAGGTACTATCAATCTCCTAGTGGACCCCAGCCCCTAGAAAGTTCAGAGAAAATTGAAAGCGCATATTTCCTTCAGTTCCGGAACCGGAAGTCGGATCTAAGTTTGTGAATATCCGTCACGCCGTGTTTGATTATTTTTTCCCTTTTTTTGGGACATGTCACTCTGTAATTCCGGAACCGGAAGTCGGAACCAACTGAATCTCAGGAGCTTTGTATGGGACCGCGAGACCTTTCATTTGAATCTAAGTGTGTGAAAATTGGTTGAACCACACACACACACACACAGACATTTTGTGATCTCGACTAACTGAGTCGAATGGTATATGACACACGGCCCTCCGGGCCTCGGTTGTAAAGTCGGTTTACAGTGATTGCACAACCTTTCTATATGAGAAAGGCAAAAATAGTTTCTTTTAAACACGAAAAACATTATATTCACGGACGAAATATTGATCTCCAATTTAGGATGCATCATTAAATTAAAAATGGTGATATCACAGAAATCCTGCTGCGTTTTCTAGACAATTAGTGAACAAAAAAGAAAATATACTATGCTTTAGGGCACGTTCAGGAGTGTTCCAGCTCTAGATGCATTATTTATGTCGGTTTTAAAATTTAGTACTGAAAATTATAACAAGAAAAACTGGCAGCCCCAGCACTCGTGTTTCAAAAATACAAATAGAACGGCAGCGTATACCAGTTTGAAATTTGACAGTAGAACTGTTCAACTAAATAAAACTAAAACGGTTTGCTGGAGATACGTTTGTTCTAATTCTATTTCTATTACAGATCGCCCATATAAAACTTCCAGCTGCTGAATTTGCTCTTATATTTTAGAAAACACGAAATAAAAGAATGTTGCCACCCGGATCAAGTGAGATTGAAACTGACTGAGAACAATAGTTCGAATGAAAGCAGCGATGGATTGATGTATTTACTTTAGTCTAATAAAGTGTTGCTGTAAACTGCAATGTCAGCTCGGATGATGTAATTTCATACCTCGGTCACCTAGAAGATTGTAAACTTTTAAACCGTGTCCTGCACTATGGGGCACTAATATTAACATAGTTGCTACCGATGCTGCTGTTTACGACCGGACGCAAACTAATTTGCAAAGACTTGTGTGATACTTAGGAAAGGAGTGAGTGGAAATCCAAAGTCAATTTGAATTCATCTTTCCCAGAATATGATTCACACTTCTACCTTATGTCAGCAGACAATAAACTTGAAAGCGTCCCAATTTTTTCTCGAAACCGACGGTTGACATCAAAAGTCATGTACAATCGGTTGTTGGGAAAACCGTCCTGTCGCTTTTGACAAAAAAAAGTATCACGGACTCGATTAAAATGCTGTAAGAATAATGTTTTCATACTCTACATTTATTTGAATCCTCTAAGTTAGACAAGTTTGGTTAACTCCCGATAGATCATGGACTGTTTTGGATCCAACGGGTAAACATTTTTTGTTGTCTATTTCTAGTCAATTTTGCGCAAGCTTCAACTTTTTCCATCTGCCTGTTTCAACTGTTCTGATAGCTGATGGCATTTCCGCTCGTTTCATTTCAATATGCGCTCTGCTATGTTGTCGAAGCTTACGTACGTGACTCCAATATCGAATGGTGCCGTTCCGTTGGCTGATCCGGATTGGCGGCGCTTTACTGTGAAGCAACATTTTTGTATTTGACTGGAAGCTTTACTATGAAGACTCCGAAATCAATATTTGCAATGGTAATAAATTTGATGAAATTGTCACATTCTCACAGTTAGTTTCGACCTCCCGGGTGAAATCGGTCGGGATTACGACTTGTGAAATAGCATTGGCGCGTTTCGTCGCAACATGAAAATGTTGTCCAGTTGTACGGATAACTCACATTGATTGGGTTTCCAGGATTGCATGAGGGTAATTTGGTAATCATTGTTTAATGTTAGAATAAATTATTGCTAAAAAATGTCCAAAACTGAAATGAACTAAAATTTCATTCGGGTTAGTTAGTTTCCTTGTGTAAGTGAATATTATGTTTTGTTTTATTATACTGTCATCAGATTTTTTTATAGAATAAAAATGGGAGTGGAATTTTCCTTTCCAATGCTCAAACTTTCGTGTAAGATTCCCCGGCCGTAGACTTGCACAAGATGCAAATTAAAATAATTCTTACGCTAGCTCAATGAAAGCACACTCATTCAATATTCGCGTCATAATACTTTCCAGTCCGAATGGCGGGGCTATCGAAAGTAAAAATTCAACAGAAATGCTTGAATATTCTGTTGTAGATTCGTTAATTTGAATGGAATGTCATATTTAAAACAGTTGGGAAAGATATTTTGGTTCTTAAGAGAACCGAATTGTTGATTTTCTTCCCTGTAAAGCAAGGTTGCATTCGAAGTTCGTGCTGTCGAATATTGTTGAAAATAATTGCCACTTTATTTTTATGAACCACACACTAAGATTTCTGCTAAAATTCGTCAGGCCTACCTACAGGTTCGATCGTGGATATGTAGCATAGCTTTTGCAAAATCATTCACTTCAGTCACAAGCGGCTTAGAAAAAAAATTAATATACTTCATTCAACCATTTCAAGCATCCTCCAAAGGTTCCCAAAATGGATAAAAGTGAACTATAAGCAATCCCGCTCTCTCTGAACAACGTGTAGAAAAACCAAGAGAGCGAACTGCTCACAAATCTTTCGCCTAGGTCCACTTCCAGGGTTGACAGTGGATATATAACATTCTAAATAATAAACGTCATCCGAGTGCGAGAAGCAGATGACTAATTAGTTTTCTCTTTTTGATGCTCAGTAATTCTAAATGTTTGATGGTTATCACACGTTACTGGAAATTAAATTTAACAGCTGTCTAGTTTATAGCCAGCTATTGATATTTTTATTGAATCCCAGATCTAGTTCCGGAGTTGATGAATGAAAAGCGTCCTGTTTTCAGGCATGGCATTATGAAAACTATGGAAACTATTTAACCAATTTTCTCAAACAGGAATTAAAATGCAAGATATTCTGACTCCCTTTGGTTTTTCATTTTTGGAACCGAATTTCGGTTCCGAAGCTACGGATTAATAAGTAAGATCGTATGTTAAATATATCATTCAATCGCCATAGATAAGTGAAACATAAAGATAAGATGAAGAAGTTTGCTTTATTTGGCTTGACCAGTAGCAGACTAATTTTCCATATTGGTGCTCGTTAACTTGCAAAGAATATTCCAAGAGCCATGAATCAATGATTTTATAATCAAGAAAATTGTTCTCACCTAGAGAAACCTACACTGCTTTTAAATAATACGACTGTATTTACCAGTTGCTTGCGTTTGGTGCTAAAAATATTTTCACCTTTCAAAACTTTATATTTGTTCACTTGGTTTCGAACTAGAAACATACTTATATTTCTTGTTAAACATGTCGGATTCGTCTTAAAAAATCAAAAGACATCGGTAAATCGTCGAAACTTATGGCGATCTTCCTCCAACCGTCAAACTTTATTAACGCTAGTTTTTACGCTTCGAATCAGACACCTTTAATGTTAATAACAGTAAACATGAAAATCGAGCAGAGAAGTTTGAAGATGACGAACTACAATACTAATTGTGCGAAATTATACACAAACACGACATATAATGGCGAAGCAGTTGAAGTAACTCGTCAAGCCATTTCCGATCTCCTGTGAGCCAAATTCAAAAGGTCGGTAAATGGATTCCACACAAACCGAACGGACAACAGATGTAGAAGCGAAAAGCTAAGCACAAAATGATTTTTTTACGCTACGAAAGAATGATTGTTTTGCATCAAATTGCAACTGACGACGAAAATGGATATATTTTGAAAATCCGAAACACAAAAATCATAGATGACGCCAGGACAACCGTCAACATCGAGTGCGAGACCGAATCATTTCGAGAGAAAAAAAAACTATGTGTGTGATTGAATCATAAGAAAGTTGTTATTTTTGATATCGTCCACTACCGTCAAAAAATGATCACTTCGAACAACGCCATTAATGAAAAACGGCCAGAATGGGCTCAGACACGGAAAAATCGTACTGGCTTCTGTAAATTCAACCAAAGTGATCTGAACAGAATTTCTAAGCTTGATTGAGAACTTCTACCGCACCCGCAATATTCACCATATCTGGCACCTTCTAATTATCACCTCTTCTCCTTGATGGGACACGCTCTGGCTTTCAGAAAGATGGACAAAATGTGTTGAGACCGAGAGCCAATACATTGAATACAATATGTTTCGCAGTTACTCGATTATTTTTTATGGAAACAAACGACATTTTAAACTTGCGCACCTGGTATTTTAATTGTGAGTTATTTTGATTTGCCCACGATTTGTAAAATTCTTTACATAAATAATAATTGTCACTTGAAATTTGAAAAATATTACAACTGAACTCAATAGACTTTATGAAGTTGTGTAGAAATTTCGGGAAATATTTTTCTTAGAAAGAACATGTTATTGTCCTTTCAATTTCTACCGTTAGAAAAGGTGATAATTTTGGATAATTTACTGGAGTAATAAATTTCAATGTCAGAAACGAAGTTTTAAAAACCTCCAGAGTCTCAGCGGCATAACTTCTGGGTTAGATAATTAAAATCATTAATACCGACTTGTCCTGCTTTGTAGAAAGGGAGCTTTTCACCATTAGTTAATTGTTCCTATATACTCGGCAGACCATCGTCGTATAGGACGGCAATGGAAATGCACTTATACATTTGACATTCCATATCATGAGCTTGCGTGACAACAATTTCACGATGAACTTGAGGTTTTATTTTGCGTGCCATTTGTCACTGTTGTTGTTCTCCAAATGATATGAATGAAATAACAAGCGGAATGGGTAGGGTTCAATTAAACTAATTGCTTGTACTTCAACGTTGCCTTTCCTTCAGAAGCCAAATTTTCTAACTTTTTATAGCTTGATTTTTTGTCCGAGGTCGTCTGACAGACCTAATGGAACAAAATGTTAATTTCCCCTCGGAAAGGATCATTCGATTTCCAAATGTAGGGCACAAGCTACATACTTTACATATGGTGTTGATCGCTCAGGGAAATTTTATCACCTACGTCACTAAGCGAACCAGCAATGAGTGAATGTCAGTCGTATTCTATTATTACAGTTGGTTTGCATGTGCAATTGGCTTCTAAAAATAATTATAATATTGCCAGTTGACAACCGTTTGCTGTGCGGCAACGAATCTATGTTGAGTCTTAGTCTCCAAGAGACAGAGCAAAATAATTGTCTGAGCGTGACCTCAACTTTCCATATCGAAGTAAGAACAAAAATACATTCTATTTTTCGATTTAACCTTTCTACCACAAAGATGTTACAAATTTTCTCATTTCTTCTTCGTGTTTCATGGATAAAAGATTATTCCGTAGCGAGTTTCGATTCCGGTATGTACTTCGTGCATTTATAACTTGACTCTAGCCAGCAGCGACGAGCATCACGCGATGTGCCTCCCAAGAGAATCCTGAATCAAAACCACTTGCAATTATCTGCTACATTCATACACGCTACTGAAACCGAACCGTAAATCCGCTGAACAGTCGCAAAGTGCCACGTCATTACTTTCATCAGTCCTAAAATTGTAAGTCTCAACTATTTTTTTTTTCGGGTTCATTAGCATTATACTCTCGTTTTTATTCTGTTTCCGTATTG
This sequence comes from Malaya genurostris, assembly GCF_030247185.1. Classification (NCBI taxonomy): domain Eukaryota; kingdom Metazoa; phylum Arthropoda; class Insecta; order Diptera; family Culicidae; genus Malaya; species Malaya genurostris. The sequence goes on along the minus strand of NC_080572.1, from coordinate 26,893,998 downwards.
TGTTCGTGTGGCTGAAAGAAGGGGAAAACGGAGTACGAAGTCTTTCCGTAGCCGAACCCAAACCGGATCGTTGGGTGGCTGGCTTCTTATACCGAAGCGTGGACCAACAAAAAAGGATAACCGAGAACAATTGCATCCTTGATTGCGTTTTATCGTCTGGAATTGTTGATTTGTGTGAGCGTGTGTTTGTTTGTTGTACTACAGCCGAACGATGAAGCGGATCGATTTTAATTACGAAATGGAAAAAAGTTCTATTTAGAATCTAGGCTTCGCCGATTCTTGGTTAATTAAAATGATTCATTCGCATGGAATTTGCATAAAATTTGTTGTTTATTCGAAAAGTTTTTTGTTATTATTATAAATATGGGTAATTGAGTTTAAATTATACTTCAAAACTATGTTTTTCGTATGAATTATTTTTAGAGTATATATTTTTTGAACTTCAAACCAGTCTTCAATCAAGAAATCGGCTCGAAAGTTTGTATTAGGAAAGTCGTTCTATGATATAATATAGTGTGATGAATTGCGCACACATCCTAATGACGAAGTGATACAACTAATAATATCACGCCAGACTAATTATTCGAGTCCAGTGAAGTGTAACGTTTCACATATACTTACAGCTACAACTTTAGAGATAAATAAAGTTAGATGAATGCAAAAAATGTCTGCAGCCTTCCTTAATCGAACAAAAAGAATGCAGCAGTTTAATTCTCTTCGAGGAATATATTAAACTTTGTGACGCGAGTATCGTTTTTTGTGTTGACCAAAATTTACCATACAGAACAGATCGGGTTTCAGTTTTCTTTAACCAGAACCAGATACGATTTCACAGAGGTTTGAATCGATAAAAATGTGAATTTTCTTCTCTGAATGCTGAACCGTTGATCCGATACATATACTTTCATTGGAGAAATCATTCACAAAAATATGATTTGATCACAAGGTATTTTTGTGCAAAGCCTACTATGATAAAAATTCATTTCAACAACTTGTTTTCCTTTTTGCCTTTCTCATATATGAAGGCTATCCAATCACTGTGAAAACCGACTTTTTAACCGAGGCCTGGAGGGCCGAATGTCATACACCATTCGACTCATCTCGACGAACTGAGCAAATGTCTGTGTGTGTCCGTGTATGTATGTAACAAAAATATGCACTTATTTTTCTCAGAGATGGCTGGACCGATTTTCACAATCTTAGATTCAAACGAAAGGTCTCATGATCCCATAGTCTGCTATTGATTTTCATCCTGATCCGATTTCCGGCTCTGGAGATATAGGATGATATGTAAAAAAAAATGAAAAAAATATGCACTCACTTTTTTCAGAGATGGCTGAATCGTTTTTCACAAACTTAGATTCAAATAAAAGGGCTTGTGATCCCATACAAAATTCCTGAATATTATTTGGATGCGACTTCCGATTTCGGACATATGGGGTACAATGTGCAAAAAATTGTGAAAATAAGTGCACCAACTTTTCTCGGAGATGGCTGAACCGATTTTCACAAACTTATGTGGTTTTTCATTGAAAAACACTGGTGGCGTGGATTGCTCTGGTTTCGCTCTTTCGAGCAGAAATGCAATATTTTGACGGTGTTTCATTGCCATTTCTGCTCGAAAGTGCAAAACCAGAGCAATCCACGCCACCAATGTTTTTCAATGAAAAACGCCATTAGATTCAAATGAAAGGGCTTCTGGTCACATACGAAATTCCTGAATATTATTTGGATCCGACTTCCGGATCCGGAAATATAGGGTAAAATGTGTTAAAAAGTTTATACCATCACTAAAAAGGGCTAATAAATCGACCTAAAACATTCTCCAATTGATAGCTACAAACCGATTTCGGTTATTCTTTTAAGAATCAAAGAAAATTATTTTGAAGAATGCCACAGTATTATATATGATAGTATGATTGATATGAGAAAGGCATCATTACAGCACTAGGTGGATTAAAACAGGTTTTCAAATAACTTTGAATTCATTGACATTCGTTTATTCTTTCGGCCGTACTGATCATAAAATAGCTATAATGTTTATCAACCGCAGCACCGTCTTTTACCAATATTACACACTAGTAGCAGACATGCGTAACCGTTTCGATTTCTTCATGGCGTGTACGAAATAGAACAATGCACGCATGGTCAGTTTTGTGTTTTCTTCTTCTTTCGGTGTGGTACATATTATCATTCTATATGTCGATCTGAAAACTTTGAAACTCATCGCCCTGTAACTGCGGAATTGGAAGTCAACGGAAAAGTCTAACAGTTTCTTACGGAATTCCTAAATTTGTTGTGGATACTACTTCCGGTAAAAAAGGTACTCTCCGCGTCACTACGGATCACATATTCGCGATAAGACAAGTACTCCAGAAGTGTCGTGAATACAACGTACCCACGCATCACCTATTCATTGACTTCAAAGCGGCATACGACACAATCGATCGAGAACAGCTATGGCAGCTAATGCACGAATACGGTTTCCCGGATAAACTGACGCGATTTGTCAAAGCAACGATGGATAGAGCGATGTGCTATGTCCGAGTATCTGGGACGCTCTCGAGTCCCTTCGAATCTCGGAGAGGGCTACGTCAAGGTGATGGACTTTCTTGTATCTTGTTCAATATTGCCCTGGAAGGTGTGACTCGAAGAGCGAGGATCGACACGAGTGGCACGATCTTCCGAAAGTCCGTACAACTTTTTGGCTTCGCTGACGATATTGATATTGTGACACGTAACCTTGAGAAGATGACGGAAACCTACATCGGACTGAAAGCTGAAGCAAGGCGAATCGGACTGGCCATAAATGCGTCGAAAACAAAATACATGAGAGGAAGAGGCTCTAGAGAAGAAACACTACGCCTCCCACCACGAATATTGATAGACGGTGACGATATCGAGGTGGTTGACGAGTTCGTGTAATTGGGCTCACTGGTGACCGCCGATAATGACACCAGCAGAGAAATTCATAGACGTATTTTGGCAGGGAAACGTGCGTACTTTGGACTCAGAAAAACCCTCCGATCGAGAAAAGTACGCCACCGCACGAAATTGACCATCTACAAAACGCTAATTAGACCGGTTGTTCTCTATGGCCACGAGACCTGGACTATGTTGGCAGAGGACCAACGCGCCCTCAGTGTTTTCGAAAGAAAGGTACTGAGGACCATCTATGGCGGAGTGCAGATGGAAGACGGAACGTAGAGACGGCGTATGAATCACGAATTACAACAGCTGCTAGGAGAACCATCTATCGTACGGACAGCTAAAATCGGACGTCTACGATGGGCTGGGCATGTCATAAGAATGTCGGACGACAGCCCAGTGAAAATGGTTCTTGAATCTAATCCGACTGGTACAAGAAGAAGAGGAGCGCTGCGAGCAAGGTGGATCGATCAAGTGGAGGGTGATCTCAGAAGCATCCGTGCCTTGAGTGGCTGGTGACGAGCAGCCATGGACCGAGTTATGTGGAGACGTATGCTTGATACAGCAAAGGACACCCCAGGCCTATAGCTGTTAGGTAAGGTAAGTACACTACTTCCGGTTTCGGAACTACAGGGTAAACAGGATTTGTACAGTTTGTTAGATTAAGTCCGAACTTTAATGAACAGTTGTTTTTCCGAATTCCTCAATAATATTTATGATGCTATGAGTAATATGAGAAAGGCATCATTACACCACTAGGTGGATTAAATCAGGTTTTATGATGTATTCTTGCATTCAATTAATCAACTGTCAACTGTGAAAACTGTTAAAAAATGAAAAGACAATGATGGCTATGTGTATGCCTGAACGAACTTTTTGTAATTGTTCAAAGTTTTTTTGAAGAATCCCTTAGTAGTATTAATGACAACATGAGTTTTATGAGAAAGGCATCATAACACCACTAGGTGGAATAAAACAGGTTATCGAAACAAATCGACTCTGGGATGTTTTAAATTTACTCTCTGGGACCAGATCTAGACGTTTTAGGCAATTTTGTGATATTTGGCAATTCTAAGACATTGGAAATCTACTCTTGGATCATTGATCAAGTTCAGAGTTCAAATGCCTATCGCTTCTGGTTCCTGAGATGTAAAGGTATTAAAGATATTAAGATATTAAACACTGATTAGATATAAACGATTTTAAACACTGTTGCGAATTTAGAACTGTGAAAATTGCAAAAAACTGATCAAATTATCTTAGATTTGCACTCTACTGATAATTTTAATTTTCGATTTACAAAGAAGCAATCTTTATAGTTCTTTCTTGTTGTCCATTTTCCGTTGTATTCTGCTCCAATGCAAACGACCACCAACAGGATGATGTAATCGATATTCTTCGAAGGGAAACTGGCTCTGCGACCTGACGACTGCTCCACCTGACGACCGAAGTCCAAATGAAAGCATTGACGACTGCTGCTCCCGAAGATTGAAGTCCAAACGAAAGCACGGCTTAGGCGTTTGATCTGCTTTCATTGCCAACTGCTCCACCTGACGACTGAAGTCCAAACGAGAGCATGACCTGAGCGTTTGAGGTTTGATACCACGCAAAAGATCTGCTCTCATTATTGACGACAGCTCCACCTGACAACCGAAGTCCAAATGAAAGCATTGACGACTGCTGCTTCCGACGATTGAAGTCCAAATGAAAGCACGACCTAAGCGTTTGAGGCTTTATACCACGCAAAAGGTCTGCTTTCATTACTGAGGACTGCTCCACCTGACGACTGAAGTCCAAATAAAAGCATTGCCGACTGCTCCACTGGACGACTGAAGTCCAAATGAGAGTTGCGACCTGAGCATTTAAGGTTTTTACCAACGCAGAAGGTACACTCTCCGAAGGGGCTGGTTGATTAAATCGATAGTAACATGTAATTCGGACATATCGCACGATAGGCCCTTGCGAATGTTACAAAATATAATATTCATTGCTCGGCTCTACAACCCTCATTTACACAATAATCGATATAATCTCGTAGATAGAAGTCCAATCTACGAAATTGTGCGCAATATGCTTGAATTTTATGTTTAAAACTTGAGTAATGAGCATTACTTTTCGTAACTTTGAAAAGGGCATATCGCACGATATGCCTTAATCACATGTTAGTACCGAAATCATTCCCACGACGTCTGCTTATACCATCCAACGCACAAGAAGAAATGATCGATTTTCGACCACGGTTCCCATTTTATACGCAGTTAGTTGAAGATATGTGCCTGACTACCTCAACATCGTCGTCCTTGCGCGAAAAACCCAAGCGAAAGTAGAGTTTTCTGCTCATTCATCCATATGGCTAATTTTGAAAAGGCACCCCATAGTGAAGATATGACTTACTTTCACGACAAAATTTGATACCCTCAACTAAAGTGACGAAACAAAAAACATAAAAGAGTTCTGAACTGATCTCGTGACTATTCCAATCGGTAGCAATTACCAGTGGACAAACTGATTGTGGCTAACCTGATTCCCGGTATCTGATTCCAGAAGCATCGGAAATAGTGGTCATATATTCCAAAATGGATCTCACTCACTTCTGTCAGCCATGGTTTCACCGATTTTCACAAATGAATGTAGGTTCAAATGAAAGGTCTCGTGGTCCCATATTAAATTCCTGAATTTCATCCGGATCCGACATCCGGTTGTGGATTTACAGGGTGAAGATTATTAAAATATTTATACCGTTACTAAAAGCGGTAATTAAGACACGTAAACTAATATCTAAACTTGCCTCAAAATTATTCCAATCGATTGTCATTGTCAGTAGACGGCTAAACAAATTGATGTCGGTTTTTTTTAGACTCCCGATTTTCGATTAAAGACCGGATATTGGACTATAGACTCAAAAATGGATCCCAGACACTTTTCTCGAACCGACTTTATTTGTACCGGTTCCCGGATTCCGATTTCGGAAGTACCTGCAAGTCTGTAGGTTATACTAGTTGATGGAGTTTCTAAGATCCAAACAAAATTATTTTGCGAAAATCCACACATTTATGTATGAACGGCTGAAAGCAAAAATAGGATAAGTGCAACTTAGCAACAGTCGGTAAAAACTTCGAATGCAAAAACCAGATAAAAACATTTGTTTTGGAAGAACCGGTTAAGTTTTTGTCCGGTTTTTTCATTCAAAGTTATATTGTTCGGTTCTTGCAGAAAATATGTTTTTAAACGATTCTTGCATTGCAAAATCCATGTAAGGTTTTTGCTTTCAATGTTTTTATCCGATTTTTGCGTTCAAAAATACTTAAATGGTCATTTAGGGGTTAGCCAAATTTTGTGCTAGGGCACATGACCGTTTTTATTATTTTTACGTTTCGTCTTTGACACATCAGTGCAGAGCAGTTCAAATTGAACTGCTTAGTCCTAAACTCGGCAGTTCAATTTGAACCGCTAAGCAGACGTAAAGTTTCTGCTATTTACAGAACACTTTTTGTTTTGCAACGGAGTGCAATGTCTATTCTGATGTGTCGAACGAAAACGTGTTTTCGACTATTTCTGGCCGATGCAAGTTTGGTCACGTTTTCGTTCGGCACGTCAGAAAAGACATTGCACCTCGTTGCAAAACAAAAAGTGTTCTGTAAATAGCAGAAACTTTACGTATGCTTAGCGGTTCAATTTGAACTGCCGAGTTTAGCACTAAGCAGTTCAATTTGAACTGCTCTGCACTGATGAGTTAAAGACGAAACGTAAAAATAATACTTAAACGGGTTTTCCAAACTAAGTTACACTTATCCGATTTTTCCTTCAGCCGTTCATATGAGACTATGAGCGATATGAGAAAGGCATCATTACACCACTAGGTGGATTAAAACAGGTTTGTGAGTTATAATTTATTTAACTTCCTAATCTGTTTTTCCGCTTAGCCTTTGTATAAACTTAGGCCTAAGTTTGTTATAATAGGTTTAGCGATCTCCGAGAAAACTGACTGAAGCGATAAAAAATATATCCAAATATAAAGCGATAAGGATATGTCGTTATAACTTCGGGATCAGAAGTGACAGCCAATTGATCTTTGCGCTAGATTCACAGCACAAGAGTAGCTTTCAAATGAGCTTTAGCGGAGGGGTGTACTCATACAAGACCCCCCCCTCCCTTCATTTCTGGCATTCTAAACGGCATTCACTTGCCTTCGATATTCCATGCTCGCTTGTTTTTGATATTCCATGATGCAAAAAAGTCCATGCTAGTATAGGTGCAACCGTGTTAAACAACATAATTACCATAATACTAAAATGGAAACAATGGTTAGTTAACAATTAAGTATGTGTTTCCTGGGATTGATAAGCTCACATAGACAATCATTTTGTTCAGATTTTCAATTTGAAAAGAGTTTCAAACTCTGGAAAATTGAAAATGGAAAATAAAAAGACCTATTCACTTGAACTCAAGGATCAAAACTATGCCTTTGTTTTTTGCGATTTGTTTATTTTGATAAGAAATCATAGTTCAATCACGCTTCCTGCAATAAAATTCGTTATGACTTTTTAGCCAAATGTCGAATCTCTTAAACTCGTCATGCAGCGAAGCACGTCGAAAAGCTTATCTCGTGCTTGGGTTACGATGCAAACTTTCGATTTCAAGCTTCTCGAGTAGTCGGTGACTTTTTTTATGCTCGTGTCCAGGGAGAGAAACAGAATGTGGTTGGTTTCCGTTGCCTCTGGGAGCTTATGTTTTACAAAAATGACCAGCTAAGACCACAAAGCCCTCCCCCACTACCTCTGTATGTCAGGGATGCGAAGAGCGTTCTAGTTGGTAGTTTCGCTGTTCGGACAATATGTAATGTACCTACGAGTAAGTACCAGTAAACCAATACACCTTTGCTACCGCGCTTCTAGGAAAAGCTTCTTCTCGCAGTGTTCAACCTCTCCAGTATGCATGATTTGATTGCGCTTTGGGTTTCTGCGATAAGCTTTTACTCGTCGTTGGTGTATTATTTTTTTCATTATTTCCCTACACTATTACTAATCTCGTAATAAGCTGGCTCTGGTTGGAAGAAAGCGTCAACAGAGAAGAGAATCAAAGAGAGCGACGTGCACTCGTTGAATGGAGGTTTGAGAATAGCCTCGATATTATTCCTGCTTCCCTGATCCATTGTCGCTTTTGGAGGAAACTTTTACAATTTCGTGTGCACTTGACGGTCACAAAAAGCTTCGGGTCGGGGACTAAGGTAGGAGAAAGAAGAAGGGTGAGGGGGACGTGCCTGATGCATTGGTTGATTGGAACAGCTTCCTGTTTGAAATGAGTTTAAATGCAACCGGCGGGGGTTGTTTAATGCATGTGAATACTTTTTCAATACCGATTTTGTCGATATTTCTGGTATTATAATTAACAATTTATGGAAATATCGTTACTAGAATTCAGTACTTGTCCCAACAGGTGTTCAAAATAATCCATCAGAAACTTGTCTAAAGCACACAAATTCTTGAAAAAGCAAAGAAGATTGCGATACGAGAACGAAATAAAATCGGATGAATTCAGAAGGCTTCGTCAAAACCAAACACCACCGGGAATAAGTTTTTATGGCAGAAGCAAACCGAAAGAGAGGAACCTGTATAAAATAAACCTCACAGAAGGAAACGACAGAACAAACAGACAAAGACTGTTGGAACCGCCGCGTGCCTTTTAATACTTGATTTAAATACTAACGGTATTACGTAGAGGAACTTTTTTTTCTTTCGTATTATTACTCGCGTCTCCTTTTCCTCAACTTCATTCAATCATGGTCCGAGCACGCGGTCAATCTTCACCAACCATCAGAGGTCGCCACGAACGACGAGGGTCCATTTGCACTCCCGTTTACCGCCAGAACGCTTTCAGCGCAGCGAACCAACCAATCAGATTTTCGTCATAGTTATCTTATGCCTAGCTACTTCTTACAGTGCTTTTGTCATTTTTCTTATGTTATTTGTCGTTTCAATGCTTGCATGTTAGCTTTTTTTCTCGACCTCAGCATTATGAGAGTTAATTTTCCTATTCCTATTTTTTGCTGAAATCAGTGTAGCCTTCAAAGTTGGACTCTTTGAGCTATTTGAACATTTCTGACTGGTCGAAAATCCGGCCACTCCGATTAACCCCACAGCAAAAGCCTGTTTTATTCCACCTAGTGGTGTAATGATGTATTTCTCATATTTCTTATATTTTAAAAAATATCGCTAGAATCTTTTTTTCAATCTTTAATAAAATAAGAAACTTTCTTTATGTTTAAACTAACATTACACTTTTCAATTTGTAAACTGTTATGTGAAGGTAATAAGAATTTTTCTTTATTTTGCATCGTCGCACTAAATTATTAAACCCACTTTACCATATAGTTCTGGAACCGGAAGTCGAACCCGGATGAAATGATACTGAAACCTATGATACTATAAGATCTTTTATTTGAGCCTGTTTGTGGAAATCGATCAAATCATCTCTGAGAAAATTGAGTGAGTGTCGTTTTCAACTTTTTGACCGGTACTTCTGGAACCAGTATAGCCGAAGTCGGTTCGTTTAGTGAGCAACTAATATAGCCTACAAATTGAATCAGTTTTAAGCCAAATCTTGATGAATTTTACCCTTTTTTAAATCGTCGCTCTAAATGACGGTGTGAAATTCAATAGCAACCTATAGACCTACGAGATTTTTTATTTTATGAGTGACATTATTTGACACATACTCACACACATACAAGCACAGACATACATTACTCAGCTGGATGAACTGTGTCGAATGATATAGAACACTTACCCCTCTGGGTCAATTTTTCAAGTGATTGCTTAAACTTTCTATATGAGAAAGGCAATAAGTGTAGGGGAAGATGTTCGGTTGCCGGCAGTGTTCGGTTACCGGAACCGGAAATCGAATAGAAGTTCTAAGACCTTTCATTTGCATCTTAGTTTGTGAAAATCGGTTGAGAAAATTCCCAGAAAATTGAGGGCGCATTTTTTAAATAATTTGCACATATTTTTCTGAAACTCCGGAACCGAAAATCGGTTTCAAATGAAATTCAAGAAAGTTGTATGAAACCATCAGACCTTTTATTTGAATCTAATACCGTTTTTCATTGAAAAACACTGGTGGCGTGGATTGCTCTGATTTTGCATTTTCGAGCAGAAATGCAATATTTTGACGGTGTTTCATTGCCATTTCTGCTCGAAAGTGCAAAACCAGAGCAATCCACGCCACCAGTATTTCTCAATGAAAAACGCCATAAGTTTGTGAAAATCGGTTCAGCCATCTCTGAGAAACGTGTGTGATTATTTTTTTTTCCTTTTTTTTTGGGACATATCGTCCTGTAATTCCGGAACCGAAAGTCGGATCCAAATGAAACTCAGAAACTTTGTATGGGACCATTGAACCTTTCATTTGAATCTGAGTTTGTGAAAATCGGTTCAGCCATCTCTGAGAAAATTGAGTGACATTATTTGTCACATACACAGCTACACACAGAGAGACATTTATGATCTTGACGAACTGAGTCGAATGGTATATGACACTCGGCCCTCTGGGTCTCGGTTTAAAAGTCGATTTTCACAGCGATTGCATAGCCTTTCTATATGAGAAATGCAAAAAGTATAAAAGTTACAGGGAACGCAAACCCACATAAAACACAATTTATTTATACGAAAATCATAATTTGACTAAACGTTACAAGAATGATTTGAATATGCAGGGTTGTTAAAGTCGCGCGGATTTCTCGGTTTTCTCGGATTTCGCGATTTTCGCGGATTTAGTGCGGTTTCTGCTCAAATTTTAATGCGATGACGCGGATTTCGCGAGAATTTCAAGAAACATCATTTCACATTTGTGAAAAATCATATTTTTGAAGCTTGTGAGTGTTATGAAACCCCAAAAAATTTAAGATGGGTGCTTTGATTACATGTCACATGTTACATGATGTCCCGGGTTGGCGGTTCAATGCATAGGACGCTGGTCTTACAAGCCAGTTGTCATATGTTCGAGCCCCGACCTGGAAGGATTCTTAGTGTCAGTAGAATCCATAGTACTAGCCATGCAATGATTCTGTACACTAAGAATCGGCTGCGAAGTCTGTTGAAACAGAAAGGCCAAATTCCACAAAAGGAATGTAATGCCAAGACTTTGCTTTGCTTTGCTTTGCTCTGATTACATATCTGAGACTCAGCAAGGATTCATGCCAATGCGTTCAACGTCGCGTAGCACCTTATCTTGGAAATGATTTAGTTCAATGAATTTGAGGAGGATTTACTGTTGATAATGCTACATTAACTCGATCCGCGCGACTTTAACAACCCTGCATATTCGAGTTTAAGGTAAACCAAATCAGATCATCCTGATGTGGTTTACCTTAAAATTCTTCTTACCGAGAAGTAAAAGCTTGCAGAGCAAGAAGATGTTGAAGCAAAAAAATTGTCTTCGCTGAAATCTGTTTAACTTCCTTCAAAATCACAATGGTAAGCAATTTTTTTCCGTTAATCAGAGAGTATAAATTAACCAAGGGCATCGAAAATGTTGTATGCGGACTTATTTATTGGGTTTTTAATGACAAACTTATGCAAATTTCTAAATTATATTGTGAACTTTCAAGTTCTGAGGAAAGTTTCACCTGCATAAAATAGTGGTGTAATGCTTCGCTCAAATATCGCGCGTTTTAGTTTTCAACTTTGCGCGGATTGTCGACCTACAAGATGCTGGAAAGCTTTTATCAATATGGGAAAAAGTTACCGCAAATACGAGACTAGAACCCGTAGCTTTCTAAACATGCTCGGATTATTCCGTTCAATTAAACTTTTTCTTCGGGTGTTTCACATGCAAGGTAGTTTGATTGACAGAGTGTGTTCCCCTTATAGGAGAAATTACGAACTCGAGTTCCCGTTGCAAAGAAAAAATTCGTGTGGCAGGTCATACGTTCCTATGGCTTGATGAGTTATATTTATATTGCGACCATAAACCAGGAAGTTTACGTGTAGGAGTATCTAGAAACAACCGCTTCTTAGCCACCTAGTTGTGTGAGAATGCTTTTCTTTGTCATTCAAACAGTCACATAACCCATTATAAGCCGGAGTTTTAAAATTTGAATCAAATGAACTGATATCATCAGTTCCATCATATTATGTGTTGGAGACTATGGGAAACGCAAAACCACTGTTAGGAATCTTTTTTAAAAAAAATCATTCCACCGTATAATATATCATACATACAAATGTTAGCATCCAGTTTCACATTCTTTTACACATTATGTCGGATATTTATAGATATTACTTTTTTGAAGCCTCTGCTAATGTTTTATCACAAGTTATAAGTTTTAGCACATAATTCTATGAAAAAATGCGAAGCAACATACTTTGCACTGCCATTTTTAGTAGTTAGTAGGTAAAGGGTCAAGGATCAAAATACAATAAAAGTGAAAAACAAACATTAGTTTTAACACACAAATGCGTAGTGTATTTTTGTTTTGTTTTTTTTTTACTATCGCGACAGATATTTTTGCGTATGATTTATCATACGTTTATTCAGATTGTTCCGGTTAATTAAGAAAATTCGTCGTATATTCGAAAACATATTTGATACCAAAAATATCAGCAATAATACATTTGAACTTGTTCATTAACTACTTGCTGAAAAAAAGTTCGGATAAAAAAACACATTTTGTCGGTTACGGTTATATCTCAGGAATCGAGATCATCAAACTTGATCAACGGTAGGTGGGGTTGCGTTAAATATCAATCTATTAAAATAGTACCAGCTTTAAAAAAACTGCTCAACATACTTTACGCTCGGTTTCATTTCGGTTGCTTCTGTGATGTGCTTTCCTAGCATCTCTTAGGAAGTTCAGCAGACAGAACAGTTTCACGGATTAAAAAAGATTTACAGGTTTCAGCATTGTTTCTAAAAGATGCTTTTTCGAAAACTTTCGCTGTTTCAGTCGTTTACGTTTGTCGATTTGTTTTGCGATTAAAATCGATGAAATAATTTAATGAAAGCTTTATTGTGCGATGTTGTTTATGATGTAGTGTATCTCACTCGGAAAGCTCGTGTACGTTCATCGGGTTGCTTTTTATATCGTTTTCGCTTGAGAAAACTGAAACTTATAAAGAGTAGTTTCATCAAACAAACACTTTTTACAAAACTGCATTGGGTTCGCACTTAGCAACGGGGGTTTGAGCAAACCTGATATGAAAACCAGGTTCGAAACTGAATCGATTTTCAGTTCAACATCATTGAAACTAGGTTCGTAACTAGCTTCAAACAAACGGTTTGACAGCAGTAAGGGTGAAAAGTTATAGTTCACAAATGATCGAATCCTTATCGAAACTAGTCAATCTTTTGAATTTTTTTCCCATTAGGTAATAATTTTAATTAGTAGTTTTATGCCGATTGATTGCATACTTTTTTGTCTGCAGTTGAAAATCACTAAGCGAGCTTGCTGGCAAACTTGAATTTATATCAGTTGGGGACATCTTCTCGATACACACGATACATTTAACCAAAAATTACCAATTCGTAGTTTGGGAAGCTGACTACATTGTGTTTTCAACATGAGAATCCTAAATTAATTTTCTTTTCTATTTTTTTTTCAATCCTCACAGACCATAATAACACTATAACTAATAATAAGATAATAACACTATAACTAGCTTTCCAACCAATCTGCTGACAAAGCAGTTGTATTTTTGAGACACTTCCAGAAAAGTAATCTTATTTTCTGGAACGAAGCGATTGTATACGAATGAATGGGCTGATAGTCTGTTGAAACAGAAGATTTGAAATATAGTATTCTGACCGTGCTCTATTTTGATAATCGATAGAACTCATTAGTAACAAGAGGATGAGGAAGAGTTGTTTGTTTCTCTGAAGATGTTGCCCTGAGTATGCAGGAATTCCTTTCCAAATGCTGGGTGTCGCAAAATAAATGTTTTGACGAGAACCAATCATTGAATTCAACAAAACATAAATCTGTTCAAAAATATCAAGTAATGAAAATGCAGTATGAAAAACATGTAGGATGCACCTCACACACCACGCTGGTTCGAACGTTTATCGCAATAACATCGATTCGCCTAAGAATGGAGCTATAACTGAGGATACTATCAGGAAGAGTTAACTTTCCTTTCCTCATCTTAATCGTGTTCATAATGTGTTTGGTTCCCTCTTTCGCAGCATCATCCATGGTCTCGTGACAGTAAATCATTTATGACGTTTCGTTAACCTATTTTCCTAACTGCTTTTAGCTCATTATTGACTTCTATTTCTTTCTTTTCTTTCCACAGGTAAGTTCGTCGTTTGAATTATGAGCTTTTTTTTCCGGCTGCACTGGTGACCGTCGTGAGTAAAAATAAAAAAAATGCTTTCTATTACAAAACAATGTTAACAGAAATTTGAAACATATTAGCTTTGCATGACGTTTTGATACATGAGATGAGCAGAAGTATTTTCCTCAGTGTTTCTCCTTGTTAGAAGTTCCCTAACGACACTTACGATCATGTTGTCACCTTTATATCTAAGTTTCGAGAAATAAGGCTCATGAACAATTTCGAATAAGTCACGAGACCTCTCGTATTCCGATTTATTAGTATGACTGTGATTGACTCGGAAACTGTGAACAAAAATTGCTTAGTAGGGAACAGTATATTTTTTCCAAAATTAGATTTTAAACTTTAAATGAAAACATGACGTTAATGCGATTAGTGCCGTTTGAAATTGAAGAAGATTCTATTGAACCAATCCACATGCATTTGCAAAACTTCAAGTTTTTTTATTTAAAAGATTTTTTTTTATTCAGGCCTATTTGCGCACAAGCTTTACATGGCCGATTGAGCCGATTTTGTAAATAATTTATTTTTTTGAGTTGGATCTCGTTGTCACCCTTTTGTTAGGGGAGTTTTGTCCATTTCCCTCCTGCGAGGATTCAGGGGCACTTCGTTTGTGGTTCCTCTTGTCATCCATTGCCGCATCGATGGTATTGTTGTCGATTTCCGTCTTCTTTTCGTTGCTAGTTACTGTAGATGCACCTTGTTGTATATTGGTTGCAATTGCTGGTTGGTTGGAGGGTAAGTTGTTAACTGTAGCCGGTGTACTTTGTTCTATAGAGGATACTGATGGTTTCGTTGAAGGGGACTTCATTGTTGTTGGCGGCTGTCACAGGTGTACTGGGGTTGCTTGGGGTTTGTGTGAATGAAGCATCGTTGTCCTTTGGTGTAGTTGTCTCTTTGTCCAGTTTATCACATGGCTTACCGTAGTAAGCAGCTTTTTGGAAACATTGACATGTGGCCATCTGATTGTCATAGGTAACAAGTGATTTGCACGGAATTCTCGTATCTTGACCGAAAATCACATAAGAAGGAATAGGCGTCTTCAAGTGTATGCGTACTAAACGTACGCCATTTAGAATACCGGGGAAAAAAATCTTCCACTTTTCTTTTTCGATAGAGAGAATCTCTCCGTATTAGGCATAGTTTTGCGAATATAAGAATCGGTGACGCTTGAGTGAAGATCATGCACACGCACTTCTATAGCACTCTCATCCATATATACTGGAATGTTATACTTAATGTTCTCGTGCTCCACATAGTGCACATTGTTATTGTCTTTTGCAAATTGAATTGCATCCAACTCTGGAAACTGGATGTAAACAACATTATTCGTCTTATTGCATTGAAGTAAATGCCACGTTTAATGTCAAGATGCATTTGCTCCTTATACAAACATTCAAGTTCTCGTATCGAAGGTCGAATTTTGCACTGCCTGAAGTCAACAACAATTGTATTCTTTCGTGTCGGCGGTAGCTTTTGTTCGTTTGGTTCACCCATTTCGAGGTCTATTGTTCACTACACAATACTGTACTTGGTTTCTTCTGTCCCGAACGTAACTGGTTTTGTTTTATCGACTGACTTGTATGAGATGTAAAACCGAACCTACTTCAAGTTTTTGATGAAAAATAGTCATATAAATACTAGGATTCTACAGATCAAAAGCAATAAATTTGACCATAGTGATCTGCATTCTGCAGGTCTCCGTTCTCGAGATATTGAGAGATGTAATTAAAAAACTCATGTTTTGGATAGCGCCTTTTCAACAAGCTAATAATCATCTGTTGTTGTCTGTTGAATCATAATAACGCAATTCGATTCCCTTTAATACGTATTGTTTGATACTGTTTAAATCTATGTAACTCTCCTCCAACTGGGCATGAATGACTCTGGAAACCCAATTGAACCGAACTCCATGTATAAGGATGACGTGACTCCTTAATTTTAAAGTTTATTTACAAAATATTCGAGTAAACAATACTTTCATTTTTCTACAGTGGTGTAACCCCTTAAATGAATAATGAAAATACTTTCACTCTTTTTGTTTGTTTTGTATGCGATCGTTAACGAATGAGACAGTTAAAACGGAGATGGGGCTGTTGGATTGTATTCTTTGGTTGAAGACACGTGACAATTTGAACGGGTATAGCGTGATGGGTAAGTCGATGCCTTTCACGCAACCCGTTTGGGCTCGATTCCCTACTCCGTACATAGGGTTCCGAAGAGGCGAATGACCTTATGGTTAAAACCACTTTCATCGAAATAAAAAAATTCTGTATTTCTGGAACCAATAAGTCCGACCTGAAAGAAATTCAGAAGTTTTCTATGGGGTCCTACGGTCTTTCTTCTGAGTCTAAGTTTGTAAAAATTGCTTCACCTATTTCTGAGCAAAGTGAGAACATTTATTTTCTTCTTGTTGCACATATAACGCAGTATTTGAATCTAAGTGTACGTTAATCGGTCAAGCCATCTCCGAAAAAAATATGAGCGCATATGTTTCTTACACACTAGCTTAACACATAGATATTTTTCGATCTCGAATAACTTATTCCTATTGATATATGAAGAATAGCATTTAAATGTTCAGAGCCAACATGTTATGTTAAAAAATGCCTCGATATGTAAGGATACATCAGATACATCTGATGCACATACCTCAGACTATTCCTTTGTATAACGTGCCAGATCAAGGAAACCACCAACATCAGTATTCGCTGGTAATCCAGATGGTCTCGTACTAGTTTCATCGAAGAGATGCTTATTTCGAAAAACTTTTGTGCAGTGGCAGCTGAGAAGCTTCTACTACAGAAGCCAAAATAAAGCTTTCGCCATTTTCAAGTGAATTGAATTTAAAAATATATTAACATAGCAACATTTAAATTCCTGGGCACAAAAATATCAAGTACTTATTAGATCGTTTTCACTAAACGTAGAGAAAATCGCTTCCAACTAGGTATTTACTAAAATATTAACCTATATCGATGTTCAAGATTCACATCGGAATATATTCCGAGAGGTTTGTTGATTTAAAATTCTATTTGCTAACATTTTCCACATTTATTTTCAATTTAAACCCTAACGACCGGCTTTCTCACTAACCAAACATGCTGATAGGCGTAAAATCACCCAATCCGCACTCCGACAAATAGTACAAAAAGCGACCACGACAGTTCGCGGTAGCTTCAGTCACCATTTACCCATTTTGCAGAAATTTTTCATTACCGTATCGCGAAACGATGAAAGCATCACTCGGACCAACCGTTCTAGCACTGTTCTCGGTGACAACACTTCTTATGGTAAGCCAGATACAGAGTGCCAGTGTGTTCGAAATGACCGATGTCGAAACAAAGGTAGACCAGTTTTATCACATGTTGGCAGAATTAAGTCAGCAGACCGAGGAAAACATCAAGGACACAATTTGCATCGTCCCGATCGACGATGCTCCCGTTTGTGGCAACGACGGACGCTCCTACGCCAACCAACAGTTGCTGCAGTGCACAGCCGTGGCCGATGGAACCGGCATGTCGAAGCTGATGATGGTGAAGCAGGGGAATTGCTAGGATTTCGTTTGGGTAGGGACACGAGTTCTTGTTTTAGTTTTAGTTGTTTGACTCCTTGGAATTTTCCAAGGAATGATTCGTTCGGCATCTAACACAAACTAATTAGCACCAGCTTTCTTCAATTGTCCCAATGTACGCCACATGTGACTTAATAAATGTAGATTCGTGTCAAATTAAACTTTTTTTACCATAAAATTAAACTTGGATATTTTTGATTTAAGATATTTATCACCCCGGGATAGAATAAACGATGTAATATCAACCTAACAAACTATGATTGTAAAAACTACCAAACTCTAATTGACATACAGCCGTCATAATAAAATCATTCTGTTAAGTTTTATTTTTTTAATTATTTAAAATGAAGCCTTAGTAATGCTTTTCGTTAAAATAGTTTTCAGATTTGTTCAGGTTTTCATTTTAGTGCTATACTGCTCTACAGTCCCATATGGACTTACGCTACTTTCGAGATAGCTCGACGAATGTAGTCGATCCTGTGAAATGTGAAAATAATATCTACTCTTATCTTTCCTATATGCAAAATGCCCGATTATTACATTGAGGTAACATTTAAAACTCGTTGTGTGTTAAAAATATTCCGTCATTTCGTGTTGTGTAGCACACAAAATCAAAAATTGTGGAAATAAGATTTCAACCATCTTTTTTCTTCATGCCGATTTTTATTGAGACGGATATGCGATTATAGGTAGTGATGTTTCTGGCAGTTTCATGCATAGATCCCAAATAACTCGAAACATGACCTTTCGGCACCAGCCAATCAAAGCATAAATACTTCTCAAAGTTGAGAAAGCTTGATCGGCTCATCTTGCTCGCTGTGGATTCGCTTCTTCTTGTGTTCGTCCGATGATTCAATAATCGTTTCTACAAGGGTGCTGTCTGACATTCTTATGACATGTCCGGCCCATCGTAGTCCTTCCAATCTTTGTTGTACGTACGATAGGCCTGCTCATCAAGCAGATTGTTGCAATTTGTTGCATATACACTGTTTCCACGTTCCATCTCCCATCTGCACTCCGCTCTGAATAATTGCCAGTACCTTGTTGATGCTCTGCAATCATTTATTTATTCATTTATTTATTTATTTATTTATTTATTCGCCAAACGAATGTAGACTACATACAAAAAAAGTTACAATGGTTTTATATATGCTATACATTATTTTTATGATTTGGTTTCTATTTTTCTTTTATTTGTTTCCTGGACATAGCTGGATCGATTTTTTGGCAGTTTTCGTTATCAAATGATGATAACCTGCATTATTTTTGGCATTATTTGTTTTACATTTATTTTCCGAGAATATTTGACGACTTCTGAGATGGCGGCTAGGAGCATAAAATTTTAGTTGTTAATGCAATGATTCAGATTGTACTTGTTGAGAAATAATGTCATTGATAAAATAAATCATTGTAGCTTTATGGCGTTCTTCGAGTGTTTGTAAGTTTATGAGTATACAACGCGCCTTTTATGATGAAGGAGGAAATATAGTCCAGTTTAGTCTACAAAGCGCATACAGTAGAAATTATTTTTGGACAAATTCGACGTGTTCTTCACGTACGGAGGTACATGGGTTCCATACTATACAGCAGTATTCCTAAATTGGCCTGACATAAGTTGTATATAATAATTTTACTGCATAAGTTTCTCAAAATTATGAATGAAACGTTTAATAAAGCCTAACAAATAGTAGCTTTATTGACAATTGTATTATAATGCTTCACGAAAGTAAGTTTTGAGGTTAAAATTACGCCTAGGTCTCTAAAAATTTTACATTTTTCTATAGGCTAATAGAAGGAGACATGATTTTTCTACTAAACGATATTGAACTACATTTCTTAACTTTCAGTTGGAGTAAGCTTTTGTTGCATAAAATGTTGAATACGTTAATTTTATGTTAGAATACTTGAGTATCTACAGCATTTTTTATTTCCATAAAGAGTTCATGTCGTTCATATACAAGTACTTTTAGATGTGTGAGTAAGAAGGAAATGTCGTTTACGTAGAAGATGAAAAGAAAAGGGCCTCAATGTGAACCTTAGGGAAGTGACATTTATTGATTTTGAGTATGTGTTTTAACAGCGTACAATTTGTTTAAGTTTTGTGAGATATGATTCAACCCATTCCAAAAATTTTTGTTCAATGCCATATTTTTTTAAATTTTGAATAGTAATAATGGTATGTCAATCCTGTCCAAAGCTTTGCTGAAGTTATTATAAAGAGTTTCTACATAGTTTCCATTATTCATAGCCTCCAAAGTGAATGTAATGAATTCCAAAAGATTTGTTGAAGAAGAACGACCTTTGAAAAAATCATGTTGTTTTGGGGTTATGTAATTTTTTACTTGTTGAAATATTTTTCCCATAATCATTTTTTCAAACAATTTTAGAATGCACGAGATGATGGCAATCCCTTGATAATTATATTTGTATTTGATGATAGACGGCGACAGAGCCGGTGTATTGAAGAGATTATTTATCCTGTCTTGTCTATTAATTTATTATCTAGAATTCATAAAAGACAAGTGCAAATATGTAAACCGAAAAACACTCGTCTAGGAAATTCAGAATTATAGAAACCGAGGCTTAAGTCATCCAAAAAAGCAGAAGTTATTACTTCAGTACTCACAAGCACACGTATTAGTACTTTACGAAACAGATGAAGACCAGTTTCAATCCATCTAGTGTTGTAATGATGACTTTCTCATGATTGTTTGGATTGGATTATTTTTAAAGACTGTACTCGAGACATGAGACAGACAAAAATGATTACCAAATATTTATTTTGAGCCGAAACTTTCAGGTAGTAAATAAACACATATTAGCTATGTTTCTGCTACGTTGGTTCATTCAATCATATCTACTAGGCTAAATGTCCGCGACTTGGACTTCAAACGATCCATCAAATCATGTGCAGCTCTTTCGCCATTTTTTTACACACTTTTATCTACTTTATGATGTTGAACACATCTTTATTTTCTATATAGGGGTGCAAATAAAAAATTCTAAGAAAAATGCCTGTAGCAATATGGTCAAGTTTTAAACACTTACAGCTCAGTTAATTTTGTATCAATTATTGATATTACTGCAGTGCAATTATTGATATATATTGTTCGAGTGCTCGAAGTTTTTCGAATTTTCAAACAAAACTAAACATTTGCGTTGTAGCTCTTGTACAACTCTATATCAATGATTAAGTATTATGACGACTGATTGAACTGTTGGTTGCCTTGTTCCACATCAATAGCTCGAGCAACCGTTTTTCACAACTCAGCGCAGGTATTTTACACGATCATATTCGATTTCAAATTGGATCCATATAATCATAAATAACAATACCAACACTACTCACCATTCACCAGGTACCTCCAAGGGAGCTACGACCTTCAGTGGGCGCTTACAAAGCTTTGAACTTCTTCCGGTAATTTTCCAGTAATTTACTACCACTTTTACTATATCTCGAAGATTTTTGCTTTGTTGAATAGTGGAAAGTGGAATTAGGAAAGTTCGCAGAATGGGCTTTAAAGGATTTTAGTATTTTATCTAATGTTCCCTCCAGTTGTTGGGAATGATCGTAGTTTGTCCTTCCGTCCAAGTACTGAATTGACACCAGTAGCCAGTTAGTGCTAGCGTAAATCCAAGACAGTGCCTCGTGATCAGGCAAGATTGGGATACAATAAGCCTTTCCAAGCGATGTAATGTTGGTTTATAAAGATTATCTAGATCGGTACACCCAAAAGACTAATTGATTAGCTTCGCAATTTTGCTCTAACACAATTAGTATTGGATTATTAGCGTAATTGATTCTGCTAATGACTTCGTGAACGTGGTGGAACTAAACTCACTAGGTTGTTTGGGGAAAGGTCTTAAGATCATCTGCTAATTTGTTTCACACATGAAAATAAATTGAATTTTACAATTGACCTAATTCCACATCAATGCATTTTCTAAAGACCTAATTTGTCAAATGACGGAAAATTTTATTTGCGATCACTTAATCATTTAGGGGATTTAGGGCATTTGTATAGGATACATAACCGTTTTGTAAACTTTATGTTTCGTTTTCGACTTGTATGAATTTATATGTACTAGGGTGGGGCAAGGTTGTATAGGAAAAAGATGAAAAGGTTTATTTTCTCGCTCCACCAAACTTTTCGTTTTCCTTTTGGGTCCCAAAAGTACCATGCAAAATTTTAGCTTGTTCGGAAAAACTATATTTTCGCGCCCGAGGTTTATAGTTTGTATGGGATTAAATATAGAGAAATTCACTTTTTACAAAAAAAAAATCGGCTAGAGATCAACCTATGAGCTCTAAAAATGAGTACATTTGTCGTTTTCGTAGGAAATTTAACGAGGAAGAAAACTTTAGAAGACCGTAAAACAATCCGACATTTGTTATTAAAGGAGGCACAGGGTCCAAACAATGGCTTATACCTTAATATATCTAGCACCACTGCTGTTAGTGGTGGTAATATAATTTTCCTTTTTTTTATAAACGGTTGAACTGAGTTGTTCGGACCTTGTGTCGGTTTTCGTTTAATAACTTTTTCTACAAATGTCGGATTGTTTCGTCGTTTTCGAAGGTTTTCCTCCTTGATAAAATTTTCTTCGAAAATGACACATCCACTGATTTTTAGAGTTCATAGGTTGATCTCCAGCCGATTTTTTTTGTAAAAAGTGAATTTTTCCATACTAAATGGGACCCAAAAGGAACACGAAAAGTTTGGTGGAGCTGAAATGAATATTTTGTCCCATCCTAATATGTAGCGTTCACCAAACAAGCAAATGTGTGCTTCTGTGGCACGGTCGATTAACTGATGAGCTTTGGGATCCAATGTTTCTCGGTTCAAGTCGCCGTTCTCGCTTTTTAGCAATCAAAATTCACATGGTCTTGCACGTAAATTTTCGTGAACTGCGATGCTTCATTTATGTGCATCTTATAAGATGTAAAATCACAAGGTATTTTTTCGAAAAGGGCATAGGTATTATAAATAATTTCATATTGTGACTTCGTTATAGGTACTACTTGTACAACCATAATTGCACAAATTGAAATCGTTTCGAGATCGAAAAGTATCAGTTTGTATATTCATGCGTGCACACAAACGCGTGTGATTGTTTGTGTTTCTGTGCACTCGCATCTACAAGCTACTCATTGTGTGTCAAACCGGAATAAAAAAAAATAACTATTCATAGTGCATGTATGCGTCCGCGTGTGTGTGTGTTTTAGACTTGAAACGTGTTGAATTTCCGAAAAGACTGAAGTTTCAGATCAAACCTTGGCTTTATTTCGAGAACGGACTGAAAAATAAAGAACTGTCGCAATTTCATATTGAAGTTCGTGTTTCAAATATCTGCATTAAAATGATGCATCATTTTCACTTATTGCAATAAAATTTTATCCTGATGTATTACTTTCCTTTTGTGATATTTGACATTCTGCTTCGACAAACTTCGTAGCCGATTCTTAGCGTACAGAATAATTCCGTGGTTAGAGTTACGATCCTACTGACACCAATGCCGTTTTTCATTGAAAAACACTGGTGGCGTATATTCCAACATTCCAGAGCAACCCACGCCAATGATGTTTTTCAATGATAAACGGCATAAGAATCCTTCCAAGTTGAGGTTCGAACATACAGAAAGTTTATCCTGCTTATCTGCAAACTTCCCTCACACCGATGGGGTAATCAGTAATCAAAAATCCCTAATATTATGAAGTAAAACCTAAAATTGTTTCCTATCTAGTGTTAATGTTACGTCTGCTTGGCAGTTCAAATTAAACTGATAAGTTTCAATTAAACAGCTCAATTAGAATTGCTTTTCACAGACGAATGGGAGACGAAAAGAAAATAGTAATAATAGAAAATAGCGTAATTACGTAAATAGTAATAATAGTAATAGTAAATACGGTTATGTTCGCAAAATTAACTTTTAGCCAAAACCCCCTTCGGCCAGAGTAGCACATAAAGGGCAAAAAATTAACTTTTAGCCAAACCCCCTAAATAATCAATACAAAATAAGTTTTGAAAGGTGTTAAATTATTATTATTATTATTATTATTATATATCGTTTATTTATACAAGGTGTTAATCATTTTAACTGCACGGGCAAAACTATTCTATAAACAAACAAAACGAGTCATGATTTGGGGAAAATAGTATATTTTCATGTTATGATAATACACCATCAAAAATTCTCGGATCGTGATCCACTTGGACTGATTTCGTTTAAATTTGAGCGTAACGCACTTGACGTTGTTGGGTATAACTTTAGACCTGTTTCTGGTAAGATGGTAATCTTTGCCACATAAATTCAGGCGTTATGTTTTCAAATACTTCGATTTCAAATAGGAATAAATGGAATGGTGTAATGAACGTATTTTTTACGCGATTTTAACTAATGTCTCAAATGATGAAAATTTAAATAACAAAACAGTGAAAAGCACGACGAGTTTCTCTTAATCTGAATCATGAACAATTTAATTTTTGAAAAACGACGACGCCTAAAATAACGTGTTTACTTGCTCCAGTTTTGATTTTGTTTTTCAGAATTTATACACTTCAACGAATTGCCTGAAAAAAACACGTGTGAATCAAACATATTTAAAAAGAAACTCCATGCCGAGTTCTTGTAAATACCGCGGATTGATTTTGCCTTTTATCTTTCAAAAAATCGTTTGAGAAATCCTCTTATTTACAATATTCAGGTGAATCAATGCAGCTTTTGTTGTTATATCTATGGAACAAATTAATCAAAGCGGTTGAACAATTTTTTTTCTGATTTTCGTTAGATGGTGCTCAAAATTCACAATCGAATTTATTTTTTTGATTTACGCTAGCTCTTGGAACATTAGTCTAGAAACAACGGTCACATCAAATATGTAAGAATACATTCAGATATATTCACACAAAATGCAACATTGATGTTTGCCAAATAATAAACGTAGCCGTACTTAGTCTCTTATGATATCAGTTTTTTGCTTATTATCTTTATGTTATCAATTCTCTGTCAGAGGGTGAGTGAAACAACACAATTATGAAATGAATATGCATCAGGATCGAGTAAACATTTTCAGTAGTTCTTACTTTTTACCTTACCTCTAACCTAATAAGCATTTGAAGCAGAGGGTTCAAAGTGATATCTGAGTAGAAAATTTGAGTTACGAGCTTTGAAAGAAATACATTCTTCTAGTAATGCATTTTCAGACCATGATTAATTTTCATGGGAGAAGACTTATTGCTCATAATTTCATGAGAAGTTAAAATTATTGGTATCATGATTTTCTAATCATGACGGCAGTAACGGATTTCTTTCCGTGTGCCAAACTGAAATCAAATATAATTTCTAAATACATGCTGAATCTAAAACCACAGTTTTGTGATTTTGTGTATTGGAGTAATTTTAGAAAAATGTAGCAAGTTATCAGACTTCACGTACTCCGATTCGAATGAACTTTGTACACGTTTTTAGTATGCCAAACCATTTTACAAAATTGATTTTTCAGAATAGTTCCTGCACCTATTGAATGTTCAGAATGTTGCTTTTTCAAGGATTAGGAAAATTACTCTAGAAAACTATTAAGAAAAACACGATTGTTTGAATTATTTCTGTAACTTTACTTTAAACTCAAGTCTAAAACCACTTGACGCGTGACGCTCATGTGATGTATGCCTCTTGAAAAGTGAACAAGTTGCATCTAAACCAATTTATAATTAAAGTTAGGGTCAACTGGAAGGCCGGAACTTCTGAATTTCATCCAGATCGAACTTTCCGTTTCGGAATTAAGAGGCTGTACCTAATGTACCGTTGTATAAAGTAAGCGAACAAATATGCATTCCGGTTCTGAAAGTAGCGAATATACACGGAGAACCCTTCGATCATAAAATTGCGATATCGCAGTTTTTGATTTTTGCGATAGTTGATTTAACTAATTTCTTTTTGAATCAACCAAAATGGTTTTTGATTTGCATATATTCAAGTAGTTGAAAAATATGTTGTTTTGAATGCTGTCAAATGCCGGAGACAGTTGAAAGCAAAACAATAATCGCAATGCAAAATCAACAACTTTTTTAGTTGAAATCTGTTCGCGTCGCTTCAAAATGTCAATAAAAACAACATCGATGGTTAAAGCGTTTGGTGAAATTGTGTTCATTCGATTTGAGAATTTTATGATAACAAGTGTTTATCTAACAGCGGTGTTGTTATAAAGTTGACCTCGTTTGAGATGAAAAAGATTTGGTGACAAATTAGAAAATGTTAATGAATGATCATCTCGTACTCTTTCAGGTATGCGCAAAAATTTTATGCTTCAAATTCGATCATTATTTACTTCCAGCAGACTGTTTTACTTCCAGCTGTTTGTTACCGATGATGATGTTCATGCATTAGCAATATAACGCTTTTTGACATGAATTTAATTTATAAAAGTAACAGGAGCGAAGGGTTTCAAACGCACAGAACGCGCTGCGATTGAATGGCGCGTTTGAATTGCCGTCGCAAAATTTCAATTCCCAGCGGTTGATGCACCCAAGCTCATATAAATTGACTAAAATTATCAGTGCATAACTTTAGTTCAACTGTTTGAAGGCATCATTTTAGGTAAATTTAATAATTTCGCTAATTTACTCGCCCCTCCGGGCACTTTTGCTGATTAAAAACGTTTTTCTACATCAATCATTTCCGATCGAATCAGAAGTATTTTTTTTAGAATTTAGATCTTTACTGATCTCAAAACAAACAAACAAATAAAACCGATTTATTTTTCAACTAACAGAATAACAACACCAGTTATTACAACTAAAATATTTGTTGAAATTGAAAGGTATGTGTCCTCACTAATTGACAGCATTTTTTTTCAAACAGTTGAATTAGTTGTTTCAACCATCGTTTCTGCTAATCGAAAAACAAAAATGACAGTTTAGTTAAAACGACAATCGATTAGTTGTACCAAATTTTAACCAATCGAATTCAGAAAATCAACTAATATTCTGGTTGAAATGGGATCGCGGGTGGTTCCGTGTAGTGGTGAAAAACTCTATTTATGCTTGAGAGAACTTGCAAGGTAATATACTATTTATATAAACAGCGAATTAAATCAATATAAGATTGCATCGATTACTGTCGGGCAACTATTTCATTTTGAACTGTCGCAGAATTGTACTATCAACCGATACCTTTCACTTCTACAGAAAACGATAAGTCGAACCAGGTTCGTTCCCAACATTTCTTCACTATCTCACAGCGGACTACCCACAGTCCGATCCAACAGTCGCGAGTTGAAAAATTAGTCATTAGTGCAAAGTTGAGAGTGGTTGAAGAGGACCGGAAAAAGGAGAGGGTCACCTCATTTCCGAAATGAAGTCACGTAAAGTGTGAACCTCTTTGCACCCTCTCGGTGTCATCGTTGTCGTCGTCGTCGTCGTTGTACAGCCAGGACAGTACTGTTTTGGAAATTCTTTCTCTCTTTCTCTGCTAAGGACCGGAATCCTCTCAAGCTTCGAGTTTCCTTCTCAGTAGACCAAGAATACTAGATAATAGTGGAACCACAAACAACCACTTTAAGACGGCGATCGTAATCTCTGCTCTCACATTTCCGTCGGTCACAAAGTCATGTGTAGGCTGACGCACTCTGCAAGTTAGCTCCACAGTGCGCATGATCCGAAAATAGAAAAATATAAACAGCGGTGGTGGGTGACAACGGAGAGAACAACGATGGAAACGGAGACGACTCTCTGTAATAACAGTATCAAATCACCCCTTCAGAGTACTCGAAGTTGGTACGAAACGTTCTCAGTCAGCATCAACTGATTTAGGATTTTCAATTCGAGGTGCTGTTCTTGGCATGGTTTAAGAGGAATGTGCATGTTTTATTACTTGATTGAAGACAAGGAAAAATGCTTACCCTCATAGATTTCATTAAATGATGTGAATAAAGCTGAAGGAGTCGAAAACTTTTTAATTACAGCATAACATAGCGGTATGTGAAATCGGTAAAATTTATATAATTTTCTTGTCCTACAAAAATATCGATTCTAGTCGTTAGAAGAACTGGAAACTAAGCACCGGTACAGCCTAAAAAGTTTGTATGGTTGCTAAGTAATAAATTTAAAAAGTCTAAGGGCAGTTTTGCATATTTTGAACCTTTTTGTGTCGTCCAATGTATGACGGCTCAAAATTTTTAAACCTCATTCCTTTGTGATTCCGGTATCTGAAGTTGGATCTGGCAAAAAATAGTCGAAATTTTTTTCATTTGAATCAAAGGTTGTGGAAATCGGTTTTTACACTTTGAGAAATCAATAAAATTTCTATTCCGGAGCCTTTGGTAACTACTTTCAGTGCATAGACTTTCTATATGAGAAAGGCAAAAATACAAACAACGAATTCAGACCTTTAATTTAGAATGACATGTCTGTCAATACAAGCCTCTTTCAAATAGTTATAAATTCACAATTATACATTGTTCGCATCGGGTTTAGAAATAAACACATTTTAATTACTGTTAGGGCTGCTAAATTTTATGAAAAGAGAGAGATAGAGAGAGAAAAGTTAGAGAGAGTAAGGGTATCTTAAGGGGCAACAACACTTTTGAAAAATCATCTATTATTTTCTTTATATTTTTCTATAGTAAAACATTTTGAGAATTTTCTGTGCAATTTTCAAGCCTATTAGAACGGAACTCTGGAAGTTATGAACCTTTATCTATGGCTATCTGGAGTAATTAATTGTTTCCATTGATTTTATAGACAAAAAACTTTAAACGCGTTTTTCTCGAAAGCAAGTTTTGAAAGTCCGTGTCCATCGTAATTCAAAAACTGCTGCACCATTTTTTTTCAAATTTCGAACACACTGTCTACATATAAAAAACCAGACCCCAACGTTTTCCTTTTCGTTGTTTTTCACTTTGGAGAGGTTTAACAGCTACAAAATGGTGGCTTTTTTCGTGAAAAACTCAGATTTGCACTTTAGATTCGAATGAATAGTTTTACGGTCTCAAAGACTGCTTATGACTTTTGTTCGGATGCGACGTCCAGTTCCGGAACAATAGGGTGAAGTCTGTTTAAAATTTATAAAGACATGTAGAGCAAAAATGCAAAAGAGATAAATCCTATGAACTTGACTCAATTTTTGTTATGAATTCCAAAGGATATGCTGATGTATGCTAAAAAATAACTTGTTTGTTCTTATTCAAGATTCAAATGAAAGTTTTTTGAAGAATCCTACAGTAATGTTTGTTAATAAATGAGTTATATGAGAAAGGCATTACACCACTAGATGGATTAAAATAAAAAAAATTAAAAGAAAATATTTCAACAATTTTCAAATATCCACTTCTTATTAAAAGCCTTTAACGTTTTGTCAATCAAGTTTCAATCTTAACTTAGAGTGTAGATCTGGATGAAATTGCACAGTATCTTTTAAGACAGCGAGAGCTTTAATTTTTATCATGAATTGTGAAAATCGGTTTGACGGTGCTGAGAAATCGAAGTGAGTGCCGTTTTTTACACTTTTCTTCACAATTATCGGTGCTTTAGGAAGTGGAAACCGGGGACTAGTAGGTTTATATATCCATTAACTAACAAGATCTGCCAACTGGATGAGTTCACCAGTAAGGTTTATAAAAATTTGCCCATCGTTTCTCCATCGCTTGTGAAAAAACACTCGTTAAATTGAAAATGTTCCACTTATCGCACTATAATACCGGAACCGCAAATCGGATCTGGATAGACTTTTTGGGAACTTTTTGAAGAATATCCAGATCTTTTATTCGAATCTTGGTTTGTGAAAATCGGTTGAGAATTTTCCGATAAAATTAGTCCGCATTTACTCATAGATTTGCATATACAGGGTCAGCCATGTAACTTTTTTTTAAACATGCAATAAAACACAAACGGTTCATCCGATTTCAAAATTTATTTTTTCATATTAAAGTACAATCCTTCCGGTTAATTGTGTATATAATTTCATTCAAATGGCTGCCTCGGCTGGCCTTGCAGTACGTCATACGGTCGGTTCAGTTTTTTAGTACATTTTCGATTGTAGGTATGGAGCTTTATTCCAGCTATGGCTGCACAAATATTGTCCTTCAAGGCTTGAATTGTCTCTGGCTTGTCCACATAACACTTATCTTTGACAGCCCCCCAAAGATAGTAGTCTAACTGCGTCAAATCACAGCTCCGAGGCGGCCAAACGACATCCGAATTTTGACTGATAATTCGATCTTCGAAGACTGTGCGCAGAAGATCTATCGTAGCGTTGGCTGTGTGGCACGGAGGGCCGTCTTGTGGGAATCAAATGGAGTCCAAGTCTTCCTCTTCAAGTAACGGAAAGAACCAATCGCTAATCATGGCGCGGTAGCGCTCGCCATTGGCCGTGGCGGCGGCTCCTGCCTCATTTTCGAAGAAAAATGGCCCAATGATGCCACCAGACCAAAATCCGCGCCAAACCGTCACTCTCTGAGGATGCATCGGCTTCTCCATGATGGGTTTTCCGTCCCCCAGATGCGACAATTTTGCTTATTAACATATTCGCCGAGATGAAAATGTGCCTCATCCGAGAAGATGATTTTTTGGCACACATTCCGCAACAGTACTATGATTTTCAAAGTAAAACTGCGTTATTTTCACGCGTTCCTTAAGCGTATACACAACCATTTTCGTTCAGCGGAAGGATACAACTAAGTTTCTGTCAAATCAGAAGTGACATTAAGGTTACCAATGTCGAAATAACCGCTAGTTGAAAAAAAGGTAGATGGCGGACCCTGTATTACATCGTAATTCCGGAACCGGAAGTCAGATAATGATGAAATTCGATAGCATGCTGTGGAACCATAATACCTTTTGTTTAAATGAAATCGGTTTGTGAAAATCGGTTCAGCCATCTCTGAGAAAAGTGAGTATCAATTTTTGTCTTTTATCAGCCTGTAATTCCGGAACCGGAAATCGGATCGGGATAAAATTCAGTAACAGTCTCTGGGACTATAAAACCTTTCATTTGAATCTGAGTTTGTAAAGGGTGATTTTTTAAGAGCTTGAGAACTTTTTTAAACAATAAAACGCATAAAATTTGCAAAATCTCATCGGTTCTTTATTTTAAACGTTAGATTGGTACATGACATTTACTTTTTGAAGATAATTTCATTTAAATGTTGACCGCGGCTGCGTCTTAGGTGGTCCATTCGGAAAATCCGCTTTTTTATCGACAAATTTTGTTCAGCGATGAGGCTCATTTCTGGTTGAATGGCTACGTAAATAAGCAAAATTGCCGCATTTGGAGTGAAGAGCAACCAGAAGCCGTTCAAGAACTGCCCATGCATCCCGAAAAATGCACTGTTTGGTGTGGTTTGTACGCTGGTGGAATCATTGGACCGTATTTTTTCAAAGATGCTGTTGGACGCAACGTTACAGTGAATGGCGATCGCTATCGTTAGATGCTAACAAACTTTTTGTTGCCAAAAATGGAAGAACTGAACTTGGTAGACATGTGGTTTCAACAAGATGGCGCTACATGCCACACAGCTCGCGATTCTATGGCCATTTTGAGGGAAAACTTCGGAGAACAATTCATCTCAAGAAATGGACCGGTAAGTTGGCCACCAAGATCATGCGATTTGACGCCTTTAGACTATTTTTTGTGGGGCTACGTCAAGTCTAAAGTCTACAGAAATAAGCCAGTAACTATTCCAGCTTTGGAAGACAACATTTCCGAAGAAATTCGGGCTATTCCGGCCGAAATGCTCGAAAAAGTTGCCCAAAATTGGACTTTCCGAATGGACCACCTAAGACGCAGCCGCGGTCAACATTTAAATGAAATTATCTTCAAAAAGTAAATGTCATGTACCAATCTAACGTTTAAAATAAAGAACCGATGAGATTTTGCAAATTTTATGCGTTTTATTGTTTAAAAAAGTTCTCAAGCTCTTAAAAAATCACCCTTTATAAATCGTTTCCTCCATCACTGAGAAAATTGAGTGACAATATTTGTCACATACACACATACATACAGACATACACACACATACACATAGACTTTTTGTGATCTCGACGAACTGAGTTGAATGGAACGAACTGAGTCGAATTTTTGAAATAATCGATTTTTAAATTTCATTTTCTAAAAAAGTTTTTTTTTACATTGTACACTTTCTCCATATAGCCCAAATCATTACCTAAACTCTTGCCGAAGACACTCAACCAATTGTTTTCGAAATATATGTTTTTTTTTTTTAATTTCCGATGAAATTTTGAATAGGTCTTTCTTCGAAGTAAGGTTAGAGTCAAAATTGCCCAAATATCCAACAAAAATAACCGTTCTGTAACAATAGTGAAACATGTAAACCAGTTACAATTTGTCATTGGGGGTGAACTGTTGATGCAAATTGTCCTCATAGATAATAAAGTATGCGAATGCAAATATAAGTCAAATCAAATAATACAAAAACTGAATTTAAGAAAAAAACTTGTTTAATCCACGTTTTTTATCAATCCGCATGTGTTTTTCGTGTGAATATTCTTTGATGTTTTTAGTTAAATTATTTCAATAACCGTCGTTTTAAATAAAAGTTTGAAATTTCAATCACTCAATCCTTGTGATTTTAGAACTGCAGGACGAATCGAAGATAGAAATTATATGAAACCTTGAAATAATTTCTTTTGATCTAAACGCGTGACATCCGATTAAGCTTTCCATGAGATGTAGAACTGAGTTCCTTTTTAAAGTTTTTGTCATTATTTATGGCACTTCCAGGAACGGTATTCAGAGATCAGCATAACCAAAAATAGTTCGTATGTCCATGAATTAGTATGAAGAATAAATTGAAATAGTTTTGAGCCCAACTTTGAAGATTTTGTGGTATCGTCTTCTTCTATGATGGTTTGAATTTTAAAAACTTATGCTAAAAACTAAAAAGTATAGCGAAGTATGCTTGGTTCTTCTAATCAGTTGGGTTATCTCTAAAACAATTTCCCCGGTTAGGAGTTAGCTACGGGTTCGAGTCATGTATGTGCGGTAACATTTTCGCGGTTTTCATCACGTCATTGTGTTCACATGTCAATTTTCCAATCGTTTTCGACGTTAGATACTGATCATATAAAAACTAGCTCAAGAGGGTTCTACGTCTTAACAAAGGACTAAAAAACAAATCGTTGAACCCTTGAGGTGTTTCCGAAATTTAAAAAAAAAAACATGGCGCATGTAAGGATTAATGCGCCTTCACACATTACCATTGGATAGCCGATTACTGTATGCTGGATTACGCAGCACTGAAGACATCATAGTGTGGAAATATGGTACAATAAAAGCAAATAAAACGATAAACTCAAAAGCCATGGTGAAGCGGATGAGAAAAAAAGGCCAACTCACTTGCTCTCCCATACCGTCTCGCTGCGCTCGCTGTTACCGAACCAGGCTTCAGCTGTCCGTTCCGAATCTCTATTACAGCAGCAACCCAGTCGACGAGCGGGTTGCGCCGCACGCATATGGAAGTAATTAGGTTGAAATCCACCGGGCACTTGAAAGTGTAAACAAATTTTGTTGTGTAATTACTAATGGAGAACTCTATTGGAGTAGAGTTGTTTTTTTAGTGCTTGCGGGTGAACTAACCCGTGATCAAATAAAACAATGAAACTACGTTGAGTTTCACACAAAGCTTATAGTCTATAGTCTTCAAAGTGAACCAGGAATTGAATTATTCTACTCGAAGAATTTAACCAGAAGGTAATAATTTTTTTTCAACTGCTATCGTAAAGTTAAAAAAACTTACATTAATTTTCGCTAATAATGAATTATCTTGTTACCATTTATTTGTCGAGTCTAAATCAATTAAACGAGTTAATCGATTTGTATTAAAAGAAAATTTCAAATCAAAATAGATGATGACGTATTTTCACGGAAAGAAAATAAGAGCTGGAGATTTTCTTCTAGACCCCATAAGCCATTGTCCGATAAAAAAAGACCAAAACGATTCTCGGACTTATCTGGCGTGTAACAAGATCAGTGAAGTTCAGTTGAGATTTTACACATTGACGAAGATGCGAAAAAATTGACGAATGATATGTGAACCATTTGCCCGTCAGTCCCCGCTGATTAGAAGAACGCTTCTATCCATTCAAAAGGGATGAATAAAAATTGTTCATATGGTGTAATATTATTAACTGGTTCTGTGTAGCCTTTAAGGTCCAGAGCCGTATGAAATAAAGTAATGAATAAATGAAATATAACTGGAATGATCTGATTGTGTATAGTTTGCCCCTAAAAGTACAATTGACAGATAATATATGATAAGGATTATCATATATTATCTGTCAATTAAAAAAAATCATTGAAGCAGATTTGTTTTACAAAGATGTATTAACTAATAAAAGTAATATTTTGATTGCAACCTTCTGGACACAAGTTGGTTTCAAACGTTAATGAGTGTACTACTGTGTCCGAAAAATATCCGGAATCGGTAAAGTTAAAACTGCGCAGATTATTATTTTCAACCGTTTTTTATGGATGGCAGCACTGTTTTCTGAAATCAATGTCCAATTTCAAGTAAAAAAGTCATTCGTCTTTCAGATACGTAAGTTAATTTTTATGACTGAAATTGTAGTAGTGCGAATAAGTTTTGTTTTTTTAAGTTAAATAATTGCTCCTATCAAAAACACACCATTTGATTGGTACCAAATGTTCAAAGAAGACAAAAAAAGCGTTGAAGACGAAGAGTGTCCCGGTAGACCATCCACATAGAGTGACGGTCACCATATCGAGAAACCGTCGGTTGACAATAGAGACATTCTTGGTTGACATCACAAAATGGTCAGTCAATACCATTTGAGGGATATTCTGGGCCCCAAACAAAATAGATTTTTTTTAAATACAGCGTCGTGTTGAAGCGAGCGAAGCAATGCTTTCTGACAATCTAGACAAACTGAAACTCATTATTACCGGCGATGAGAATTGGATATATGCCTACAATCCGGAAACAACCGATCAATCGAGTAATTATTGTACTAAAGGTGAGGTTAGACCGAAAACAAAACTTGCCAAAGTCGTTCAAGAATCACGGTCATTTTGACTGTTTTCTTTGATTGTCGTGGTGTGGTGCACTATGAATTCCTTCCACCAGGCCGAACTTTCAACAAGAAATATTATTTAGACATTATGCGTCATTTCTGGGAAGCTATAAGTCTCAAGAGGCCAGAATTTCTGCACCACGATGCGATAATTTAATTGTTTTGTAAAAAAATTCAACGAATATCGTTCTACAAGCACCCTATTTACCAAAATGGAATGATTACCAGAAACAATCTATTGATGAACAAAATTATATATCCGTTCAAAGAATATCAAGAAATTTGGTACAAATACAGAGAATTTCAATTATTGGGAAAATTTTGCCAAATAAAAATAAGTGAAAACTTTAATATTTTATGACAAATATTTTTTTATTGTTTTAGTTGGAAATTTATTATGAACAAAATTTACAAAAAAAACTGAAACTTGGATTTCACTGACAATCTTAAAAATTTTGGTGAATATACCTAAACTCTAAAAATAATTAAATTTTTGTATTGGACAAAAGATCTAAACAATTTTTATGCACAACCCAAATGCAATCGATAACTACTCAAATTCTGATTTTGTTTTAGGTTTGCCGTTGAATCTCAAAAAATAGGAAGATCGGAAATTTAGGGAGACAAAAACATTTATGGCTTAACCTTATACTTTAGAGTTATGATGTCTTCAAAACAAATGACCAGTGAAAGATAAGCCATATTTTCATGTACCTGGTATTAGGGTGGCTCTTATATCTAGGTGATCCAAAAATTATTTTCCGAATGTGTTGAGATAGATGACTGCTTCCTTCGGCAAAATTGTAGATAAACTTATATCAAGCTACTTTGCTGAAGACACCATTGTGGTATCTCCAACGGATTTAGTGTTAGTTATTTTTAAAGAGCAACTTAGGGTGTTTCTCAAAAAATCAGATTTTTTGCTCTAGCAATTTTATTTTTTACTTTTCGTATTAGATATCTTTGAACATCTTTTAGAGTTTGTTAAAACCAATTTTTTGATGACTGGTGCATTCAGGTAGCGTTTTCTGAACCGAAGTTATGAGCAAAACTAGTTCAAAAACAGGTTGTCTTTAAACTCATGTAGATCTAATATTGAGGCAAATAAAAAAAATCCGTTTCTCGCATATGACAGAAAATACTTTCGAGCATGCTTATAAAAAAAGGCGGAGGAGGTATTTTTTTTAATTTTTCAAATTGTGTTCAAACATTTTTTTTATTGAAAAATACTCTATCATGTAAGGCATTTATTAACTATATATGAAAATAAAGTATGTCAGGTCAGGTGCATATTCGGGAAGATGAATTTCACTGACGTTGGTTGTTACTCTACTTGATAATGCTATTACAGAGATTATCTGACTTTATAAGCAATCGTTTAACGTAAACGTCGAGGTCATGAGTCAACTCGAATTTTTTTTTGAAAAAAATCGACTCTCTGGTACTTCGAATTTTAAAATTTCCGATATCGAACGTCGAGAACTGGTGTTATCTCGACGTTTCAGGCAATTCTAAGATATTTGACATAAATAATAAATTTTCGATTTCGGTGAATTTAAAAAAAAATTTTTCAGAAGACACTGGATCTTAACGTTTCATCAAATTTTAAAATGTTTGAATTTTAAAAAAATGGTGTGGTGAGTTTTTAAAATAAAAATTATCAAATTATCACCATTATCTTTACGTTTCGTCTTATTATGTCTTGGTTATGTACCCTAGCACAAACAAGGTTAATTCCTAAATAACTTCCAATGACGGCCGGGACCATTCACCCACCCGCCTACCACTTTACGAAATTAAAGATGAAAAATATTGGCACATTAATGTTTAATTATAATGGTCGCAGTAATAATAAACGTCCTATCATTAAATTTTTTTTATGTTTTTGGTTAAAAAGTATTACCCTATATAGTATGAATTTCATATACAAAAGTAACATAAGTTCAGGGTTTCATTAGGTAAAAAAGCTTTTAAACGGAGAGGTTGTTTTTCAAAGCCAATATTCGGGGCGATTCCAGTTTCAGAAGTACCTGGGATAGTGGAACTCACTTCACTGAGAAAGGTGGCCTGAGAACTGTTTCATTCTGTAGGTTACACTAGTTCATGCACTAGCTTTCATGTTTTTCAAAAAACAAACAAAATTGTTTGAATACCTTTTTTAAATGAAAATAAGAGAGATATGAGAAAGGCATCATTACACCATTAGGTGAATAAATTCGTAATTCTACTTTTATCTGAGTTCTAAAACAAGTATATGATAGGTTTTCGAGTGAAATTTACTAATAGAAAATTCTAATAATTTTCGAATTCTATACATTCCGACATAATTCTAAGTTTGTGAAATTTAAATTTTAATATTCTATCGATTATAATTGATGTCGTTTAGGATAGCGGAAAATTTAAGACATATGTTTTTGTTCTTAATTGCTTGTAAAACAAAAATCAAGCAATAAATTATTTTTAAATTGTAGTTGGTTTCTTTTGCCATGGGTTAGTATATAAAATTCATATAGTTTTACGTTCTATTTCTTATTGTACAAAGCCATTGAAATTATTTAAAATTTGTACATTCACTTTGATTTCCAGAAACGTTGAAACGTAATTTATATCGGAAATTTGGAAATTTTCAATCTTCTACCTATTTTTGAGATTTTACGGAAATCCTAAAACAAAAGCAGAATTTTAGTAGTTGACAATTGCGTTTGGGTTGTGCAAAAAAATTGTTTAGATCTTTTGTCCAATAATACAAAAATATAATTATTTTTTGAGTTTTGGTATATTTACCAAAATTTTCAAGGTTGTCAGTAAAATCCAAGTTTGAGTTTTTTTTGTAAATTTTGTTCATAATAAATTTGCTACTAGAATAATAAAAAAAATATATGTCATAAAATTTTAAAGTTTTGACTTGATTGTGTTTGGCAAAATTTTCTCAATAATAGAAATTCTCTGTATTTGTACCAATTTTCTTGAGATTCTTCGAATGGATATATAATTTTGTTCATCAATAGATTGTTTCTGGTAATCATTCCAATATTTTAGAGCAGAAAAATGTACATGTCATCGCTTTAATTTTTGAGTTATATACAAACATGTGAAAAAAAATGAAAAATTCATATATATTTATAAATTTATAGATTTTTTAAAGTTTCTTTTGATAGTGCAGTAATGGTAGTTGGACGAAAATTATAGCTGGTATCACTAGCAATCGAATGATGTGTAAAAATACATAGGTCATCGCTTTAAATTTTGAGATATTTACGATCATTGTGAAAGGTCTCACCTTCTCTGAGATCATATGTCTACAGTTTTCATTATAACTTTGGGTAGACAACCCTATTTTTCGGGTTTTTCAGTGCATTTTATTTCTGGAAGTAGTACCTTTCCAATGGTGAACAAATTTCGAAAATCAGTTGATTAGCAACCAAGTTATGACTCGGTAAAGTTGAAGTTCTCAATATCCTATTTGCGATGCAGGTGCCGCATGAATGCAGATAGGGCATATTTTGAGCTTGAAAAAAAAGCTTGTAACGGGAAAAATCAGATTTTCTTTAGTTTTTCTTAAATGATCGTCAAAAATTATATACCATAAAATAAACTACAAACTTAACAAAATTCGAGTGAGTAAATCGAAATTGGTCAAGTAACAACTGAGCTATGATATCTCAAAGTTACCGTTCCAACTTTTTTTCAGGCTTGGTGCTCCGCGTAACTTTTTTAGGCTTGTCATTTGGAGTGTTAATACAAAACGAGATAAAATTGCAACGAATTCTCGGTAACCGGCTACCCAGAGCAATAAACACATGATAATATTATAAGTAATAAGTAGATCACATTATCTACCAAGATAAATCCTGATCATTTCCTCGCCCCACTAACATCATTCCGTTCCTGTGACACTTGTGATGATGCAGAGAATTCTTCGGTCATTAGTAGCAACAAGTGTTGAACTAACATTCCTTTCTTTCCCATATTGACCTGCATGGGCGTGGCCATCTACGTTATTGATTGGTCTATGTTCTAAGTCAGTTTAGGTTGCACGTTGAGCATGATCTACGACTTCCCAAGCATCATGCATTTGGTTCAATATGCAATTTCAACTGGTTTCTGTTCAATCACGGGAAACTCACGGGCGGTCAACTAAGCTAAGCTAAGCTCCCTTTTGTCACGTTAGCCTATATTAGCCTTAACAAGATCAAGTATGTAAACGTCGTTGCAATACCGTTGTCTAAGCTCGAAACATATACTCAGCGCAATTCTAGAAGCACAAAAATCACGATTGGTCGAAAGCGATTTTCTCGGTTGAAGTTACTTTTTGAGCGTATGCTGGAGTGGAGCGTAAATGTTTTGGAAACAGTACCGTCTTCGTTCAGGGCACTTTCAAACATCTAATAAAAGTGATTATTTGAAGATGCTTCTCAGAGCGGAGATTCTTTTGCTTGGAACTTTTCACGGAGTATTTGAATGCAGCGAAAATACTCAAAATTGACATACGAAGCCGAATGAAATCGACCGAGAAAATGTTTGGATCTGATAGTAATTGTAAATCCTTCAAGAGAACGATGACCCAAAGCATTAAAGTGGTCTCAGTCGCAATAAGACGGAGGAAAAAGTCGCAATAAGATGGAGGAAAAAGAAGTTTCCATCTTGGACCAACTTCTTTCAATCACTTGACCCAAACCTCATTAAAAAAGATGTGTGTCCATCATGAAAAGTCTTCCAGGAAAGTTTGTTCATAATTTGAAGCTTTTATCTCGACTAATTCGGAAGATTTGGATTTCTCTTCTACTTCGCTTGCGTTCACGGTATAGCGACTATTCTTTTACGAGAATTTATGTTTCCTACATAGCCAGGATACCAGAATCTCCAAATTCAGTTTGACGTCGAAGTGAAAAATTATCAATCTCATACATATTTCATATCATAAACGATCAACTAAAGCTGAAAATTGGTGCGATATCAACAAATTGCTCACTAGACGGAGTGAAGAGAGAAAAGCCCTTAAAACTACTGTACTTATTGACTGCCAATAGATATTAAATCATACCCCTGATGGCGAAAATGAGTTTGACACCGTAGGTTTAGACACCTATATCACCACACACTACAGAAAAACATTTTCCTCCTCATGTCCTGTTTCTCTTATGGTACGGAATTTCGACTGCTGTTCTTTCTGGAAAGGTGGGGATGAGAATCGATTCTGCGCCGTATTCGTGGCGGTCACTTTGGGTTCTCTCTGTACGGGATGAGTTAGGAAGCGATGATGTAAGAAATTTACACAAACTAAATGTGTGTAAATTTAGTATGTCGAAAAAAGTAATGTTCCAATTGTAAATTGCAGATGTCGATTTCGTCAGAACAACTTAGGTGTTGAAAATCTAAAGTTTACTTACATTAGAACTCAAAGTAGTCATTCTACCGTACGACAGATCCGAGACTTCGATTTTCTGTTATGCATGGCTTAACGCTGTTAATTTTTTTTTGTGGTAGAGAACGATGTGTTTTCGTCCCTGAAGCTAAATTTTAGGTTCAAAACCAACTTGAATTTCAGTTCAATAACGTTGAAACTAGGTTCTAAGCTTAAACTTCAAATAAGTGGGGTGGAAACTGGGTTAGATTTAACATCAAGTGAGAACGACAATAATAAAAATGTATGAATATAACTATGTTCATACATTTTTATTATTGTCGTGACATACTTCCCTTAGGAAGCGAAGTGTGGAGGATTTTCTACTGGTTTTAAGTGAATACAATACATTTGCTCACTTTGGCAAATCTTGCGAGTTATCGAACGCTGGCTCCAAACAATCTTATTACGTCTACAATGAAAATTATCACTAATAATGCGGATAGGGGATCAACTTTAAAATAAAGCAACATAGTTGATTTCCTATAAAATCTTTTGTATTTATCGGATAAAAATCGGATTTGCAGAGCTGTGTAGTACAAGATTAGTTTACATCCGTCGGATCGATTATTAAAAGAGCTCGTACAGTCGTATTCGGTATCTATCATTTTCTCATTTTTTGTTTCGATTTTCCAGTACCCGCTTCATCATGGTTCTGATAAGTTTTGGTTGGACGTGCTTCGGAGTGGTGCGGAAGATTTTTTTCCTAGGGGACTAAATGCACCAAATTAGCTTCATAACAATTCAGCAGAATCATGAAATAGTGGCATGTATCTAAATTCGACCGAAACAGTGGGCCGTATGAATAAAATATAGTAAAGTTTGTTGTTTGTAGTATCTTCTCAAAAACAAAGTCCACAGAGTATAACGCGGTTTGGTATGAAAAAAAAACAAATTCGAACATGTAGTTAATGCTATTTCTGAATTTAAGCATTTACTGCATACCGTATCGACACAGAGCCGGAAAAGCAGGCATAAGCATGCACAAAGCAAGAAACGTACTTACATCTGTGAAAATGCGTCTTTTTTAATTTCTATGCTTCACTTTATCAGCAAACACACGAGTAGTAACCTCTAGAGCTACCTACCGAAAACTGTAGTAAATACTACAGTTTGTAGCATGTTTTGAAAGGAACGTGATCCACACGTAGCATTTACTACCGAAATTCAAGCATAGTACGTTTTATTCATACGGCCCAGTGTTTCTATTATACATTTTTGAAATCATTTAGTGTTGTAAGTTTCACTATTGATGGTGCTTGTTGTGACGAACTCAATTCTCTTTTTTCTGGTGCAGATCAGAACTAATTGGCTCAAGTGGCAGGTTCCCCTAGTTATTCCCTAGTGGTGCAGATACTTTGCAAAATGAGACACTTCGTATCTGCCCAAGTAACAATTTGTGTTATGCTAGCTTATTTGTGACTAGTTTGCTACCAGAAATTTAAGTGATTGCTACTAACATCTAACCACTTGCGTGACGTAAAAAGCGCACTTTCTACTAGTTGCTAAGTCAGTTAAAAATAAGTTGTCGTTACGTTGTAATGTCATACTGAAATAACTTATCTTTTCATAACTTGAATATAATTTGTTCTCCAGTAAACTTGTTGAAACTTAGTCACCATCGACATTATGAACATTGAATGAATCCAGAATATTTTTCTATCAGCAATAAAAAGGCAGTAGAGTACTTGAAATCACACTTGATACAAGGTACAAGTTTCACAACGATTTTAAAACTGTCGAGTGGAATTTATCTGTTTTTTGTGCTCAGAATGCTCAAAATTAATCCAATCCAATGCTCAAAATTAATCCAAGCAGAGAGATTTATCATATTATCACAATCGATATTCAATCCATATATTGTTTTCTTCGTGCTTATGATAGTGCATAGAATAAAAATGACTGTTCTTGCTTCCATTATTTTCGCTAAAAAGTAGTTTTGAAAAAAGTAATATTCTGGTTTTATTTATGTTTCATACACCTCTTGCGAATCCATAGTGTGATCGTCATATTCAAACCAATAAAAGTATTTTAGGTTGCATTTTCATTATCATTACGTTGTTATTGCTATATAAATTCACAGTAACGATTTACATATACGCTTACGTATTTATAATGGTTTCGCAACGGAAAATAAACTTTTTCCAACTAGTAGCTAAAAGCATAGCTGTGATTAAAAATATGTTAGAATCAAGTAACGACAACTAACTTACAAATGATAATTAGTTCAATGTTTATGTTATAAAGAAACAGTACTGTCACCTTGTTTTAACCAGTATAACATAAAAAAACATGTTCGTGCTCATGTTGCAACATAGTAGGCCTAAGTGGTAACAGAACTAGTTACGGATTGCGACATATCAGTCTCGTTCAACTGAACGAGTAAAAAAGATTAAACTGCGTTCTTAATTTTCTTCTTGTGAGTTGAACTAAATAAGGCAATATTTTTGGACAATTAGTTGCTGCTAATCATAGTGGATATTCGTAGTACCGGTGGGTGAAATGTCCAAAATGGAGGTAGCATTTGAAAGCTCTGTGAAATGCCATAATCGTAAAGTGAATGAAAACTATACAAGAAATTATTTAACGGATCTTTCTCATTCGAGAGGAATGCCATCCGTTGTGAAACATCAAGAAGATCTAACAATTCGTGTCATTTCAAAGCTAGCAAATTTATCCCAAAGAATTGACTGTGACATTGATTTCCATTGAAAAATAAAAATCGGCGCTAAATTGAACCAACAAGTGATTTTTTTTATTTGTTTGAGCGCAGGTAATTTTTTCAACGTTACTCTTCGATCCATACAAATCATCATTGATAAACATGACTCGAATTAATGAAAAAAATTGAAAACTAAAGGAGTAAAACTTTAGATTTTAAAATATTATATGGGTATACGCCACTTTCATATGTTACTCCTCCTAATATCAACGGTATACGCCACATTCATATTCTTCTCCTGAAAAATTGACGTTTCTTGACAGGTGATAAATGGAGTTAAGTTGGCTCAATCACCGGTGATGGTGATAGTAAAAGTGATCACCTTCGGTGATTCCAAACATTCTGGTGATCACCTCGTTATCACCAGGAGGTGATAGTCACTTATCACCCTACATGATTCCACCCCAGGTATATTCAAACCTTTTCCGATTTGAGAGTGTTTTAACACCTGATCAATCAGTTTCGCCGTCATTGCCATTTGTAAACATTAGTACCGATACCGAACCAGATTGGAAAGGTTTGAAAGTTTCTTAACGGTTCATAAGATTTCAATTTACTCTTATTCCTGATAATCCATCCACTTTTTTAAATTAAATTCTCCAGTTCAGGCGAATGTGACATATTGATATTTATCCCAATCGGATCAAGACAATTCAAATTATTGACCAACTCCAGGCATAAGAATGCTCGAAACCACCTAATGACCTATTGTCAATTTCAATCAGTATAAGTCCTGTCC
Organism: Malaya genurostris; assembly: GCF_030247185.1. Taxonomy (NCBI): domain Eukaryota; kingdom Metazoa; phylum Arthropoda; class Insecta; order Diptera; family Culicidae; genus Malaya; species Malaya genurostris. The sequence continues at coordinate 26,850,253 of NC_080572.1, read as the reverse complement.
ATCGATCCAGATAACATAATAATTGTCATTTTTTACATTTATAAGCGAACGATCGATCTCGGTATAGTCCGACTTTGTCAATACGAAGTATAAATGGACTCCCACCCCCATCCGCCAAGCGTTACCCTTATTCGCGGTTAGAGAAATTAAAGCTCTTACCTTGAACTTCTTGACATATTTCCGCGAAACGATGACCATTTCGACAACTTCTTGTGTAGACTTGTTAGGATTTCGGTTTACCCATACACTTTCTTTTCGTCTTCATTCATACAATTACTGGATCCAGTTCTTTTCCGTGCTTGTCATCTAAAGTCAACTGGTCCTTCGACCCTTATGCTACTCTAGAAACAATTTCTGGGAGAAAAGTCACCATGAGCAAATTTATTGCTTTTGATCCACAGAATCACATTTAAAGTAAATGTTTGTTTTTCTTTGTCAGAATCTGCAAATGCTAATAAGTTAAGCTGTAACTTCTTCATTTCAGAAATGTCGCTAATTGTGTTTATTTCAAGTGTATTCAAAGCTTAAATTAAGAACGAAATCATTGAAAAAATTAAAAAGACTTTTTTACCTTTCTTTATAGAAAGGATATAGAATTACTGAAGAAACCAACTTTTGATCGGAACTCAGGAGACCCCTAGTGTTATATGATATTCGACTCATCTTGATAAGATCCAAAATGTCTGTATGTATGTTTATTGAACATTTCAACAAGCTTCAGCTTGTTTTAAAGCTGTTTGTAGATCATGGCTGATCGAAATGTCCGTTTCCAGAGATATGATCGTAAAAGTGACGTAGCCAACAAACCGCACTTTTTTCAGTGCACTTAATTTCCATGGAGATATTAAACCGATTTCAACAAGCTTAGGCTTGTCCGGAAATTACTACAGAGTTGTGAATCTAGTTCGAATATCACATGGCTGACATTTCCGGTTCCGGAGATATGATCGTAGAAGTGACCTATTCGACAAACCGTTTTTTGCCTTTCTCATATCGAAAGGCTATGCAATCACTGTGAAAACCGACTTTTCAACCGAAGCCTGGAGAACCAAATGTAATTTTGGGATAAAAAAATGGAGTAATTCGATTTGTATAAAGCACTTTGTAATATGTGTATTTAAGTAAAAAAAATGATCAGTTTTAAAAATTGGAAAACCAAATGGCGGCTTGGCTGAGGTAATAATAATAATAATAATAATAATAATAATAATAATAATAATAATAATAATAATAATAATAATAAAAATAATAATAATTATAATAATAATAATAATTATAATAATAATAATATTAATAATAATAAGAATAATAATAATAATAGTAGTCCTATATGTTTTATGCTGCTGATTCATGCTGTTTAGCTTGACTTACATATGCAGAAGTAACAGGAACGCAGGTTCGCTTCGTCTGTTAGATTTCGTCTAATTGGTTTAATCGAAATAAAGCATGAAATAGTAAATCTAGGTTTAAATAAAGCATGGAATAGTAATTCTAGGTTTAACTAGCTTCAAAACTGTTACAATTTGTAGGTCATGTTTGTTGTTCGCAAACAAACCAATTTCGGCTATTCCGGTCATCTGATTCCGGTTTCGAAAGAATGGAAATGATGATTAAAAACTGCAATCTCACTCGCTTTCCTTCAAGATGGCCAAATTCGTTTTTATAGGTTCAAAGGAAAAGTCTTACAGTCATACGGAATTCCTACATTTGTTGTGGATACTACTTCCGGTTCCGGAACTACAGGAAAAACAGGTTTGTAGAGTTTGTTAGATAAGGTCCGAATAAACTTTCCTATTTCTATTCAATGACTAGTTGTTTTAGCGAATCCCACAGTAATATTTATGATTTTATTAGTAATATGAGAAAGGCATCATTACACTACTAGGTGAATTAAAACAGGTTATTTTTTCTATATGCTCAAATTTCTAGGAGATGACTTGAGTTCATTTCAACATGCTTAAACTCGTTTGAAGGCTACTATTGGGTTGTATATCGAAGATCGTATGACTATAATCCCAGTTCCGAAGATATGATCGTAGAAGATGTAAACCGGGTATAAATAAATCAATATTAATAATAATAATCGCAGAAGTTATGTAACCGACTAACCACATGCTCAATTTTCCCGGAGATGATTTCAATAATCCTTGGCTCATTTGAAAGCTACTATTAAATCATTCATCAAGTGCGAAGATCTTTTTTTAACCCCTAATGACCCTACTCTAGCCGAGGTTGGGGATTACAAGGCTCCGCACTTTCCATTATATCCGCTTCGGTCTTAGCTCTGCTTTCTTATATAGTCTTTTATGTCAGAAGCGGTACAAACTTTAATTATCTATAAATGATATCGAAATGATTGGTCTACTAACACTAACTTTTCTAATCTGCTCTGATTGTTTCTATCTTTCTCGATGTTAGAAAAGAAAATTTATAAACAAGATAAAAATGCACTCAATCAACAATTTCGAAGGTGGAAATAAGTGTATGCATTTTTTGCATCCGCATAGAAGAGAATGAATGATGATTGGTGAGTGAGTGAGGCATTAGTATGGAACTGAGTGAAAGTAACGAATGTCTGAGAAAGTAACAAGCATTCTACAATGCAATCTAAGAGAAAGCTACATTTAACATGCAACTAAACTAGTAGTAACTAGTAACTAAACAAAATTTCATCTCATTAGGAGCAAATCAATACTGGTTTTATCACCATTTCTGCTGTTAATTTTTGGAATCGTTCTAGAGAAGGACGAAAAGTAATGATTCCGTTTATGGAACAGTTTTTAAAATTTTCGTTTGTGATGTGCTTCAAAATAAAAATAATTTGAACTTGGTATTCTTTTAATCTTGATGGATAATATGTTCAAAGTAGATTCTTAGAACCTTGAACTTCTAGATGTTCCACAACTTCCGTATGTAAATAGATATATATATATATATATATATATATATATATATATATATATATATATATATATATATATATATATATATATATATATATATATATATATATATATATATATATAATAAAATATATAAATATGTAAAACATCAGGGCAACCTATGATGAAATCGTCTCCGCCACCTCCTCAAAACCCTCGAACGGAAGACGCTAATTGAATTACTATCAACTACACTTCAGCACACGTCCGGCTTGATCGTCTGCCAAAATCATAAACGGCAATTTACCACGATCTCGAGAACATCCGATTTAAACTGGACTAAACTTCAGCAGTAATCGCGAGTCAACTCAACTGGAGTCGTACGGCAGGCACGCGTCTTGCTTCTAGATTCTCACCCGGTCGCGTGGGGCTGACTACTACAACAATGTGGTATTACTCCTCGTTCGTTGTGTGCAACATCAACAAAATAAAACCAACAACGACCATGTGGACGAATGGAAGCAACACGAAAGACAGACCTCGACATCATCAGGGCGGTCGTTGTGGTATGAACATTATTTATTATTCATTGTTCGAAATGAATATTGCCACTCAGTTCGGCAAGCGAAGCAATGCGAGGGAACCACGACCGTACGAACGACCGACCGTGTGCCGCCTGCCGACTGAAAAGATAGAAAACGAGTTTGACAGAACGAAATCAGTTCCATCTGGCGCGTCTGGTTGACTCAATATTGTGGCGGTGTAGTTTGGTGATGAAATTTTCACCTATCGGCAATCATGCCAACTTAAGCTTCATAGTTATCGATCGCATAAAGGGGGCTCAGTGCAGGTATTGTCAGAAAAAAAACAACCTCATCAGTACATATTAGTTTCATTATTGTTTAGTTTTAACTTTTATTTTCTTTGTACATTTTGAGATATTTACAACGACGCGAACAAGTTGCTTAAAGTAAAATAAATATTAATGCATCAGACTGTATTTACAAAAATCGATATTCAAATTTTAAATTATTTGCATAAAAAATTTTAGTTTGTCAGTTTAATGTTTCCCCTTTTCGAATCAAAGTATTGAAACCAATGTAACTTGGCGCAAAATCGGCCAACTACAATGTTCGTAATTCAGAATAGTGGTGGTAGGGTTTTAGCCATCTTTTCCATACACTATGCAAAGTTTGTTCCGAACTCGTCCGACATCACTCAATGTATATGTTACTGTCAGTACCGCCGAGGAACAAACATCTATCAACTGAGCAGCGAGAGACCTAACATATTTGCACATATAAAGCTTCTATTTCGACAATACAACCAACTTTCACAATATTTAATCACACATCCAACGGTTGAATCTAGCGGTAGTAAACTAACTTTTAAGTTGCAAATCACCCGCCCCTTACAAAACTCTACCGGCAAATTGGAAGACTATCCTGGTGCTTGGTGCTGTGCTGCAGATGACCACCGTTGTCTTCGATGCCCTTACGAAAGTTTCACCTCACCGGCCCAGACACGACGTCGAGCATTCGAGTGAAGAAACCGATACAGTATAAACACGTAGTAATTTTAATGCATATGTGCTGTATTGCACCCGGGTGATCACTTGTTTTATGCTGCCAGGGGGGGTTTCTTTCGAGTCAATCAATTAATTCAATGGAGCATGGAATTTGCGATTTTTCGTAATCACAGTTCCTTAATCCAGATGTATTTAAAACTTTCAGTAATGTGATATAAGCAGCTGGGTCGCTCTTATTGGGCGACCCCTCGCGCTCTCGTTACAAATCAAACCTAACCAGACAGAGCCCCATCGTGCATCGGGCCGGGACAATAAGAGAGAATAAACCGAAACAATATAGTGTAATAGCGGTTTCATAGTCACATTGCATGCCACAGTGTCGTTGCTGATACTGGTTTTTAGCTGCTGTTTCACCACCACGTTTCAAACCTTTAGTCTGCCTGCTTCCCAACCGGTGCACTCACATAATGAGTACCACTATCCTCTTTAAGCCATTGGGGAATGCGCCGATTTAGCGCTCGATGATCGAGAATTACAGTCACAGCTGCTAACGTGAGCGTCAGTTGGGGTGAGAATGCACTCACCCTCATTAGTTCTCATCCAACCATTCTAGATTGTAACACACTTGCACACCAGCTGAGTGTGTGCTGGACAGACGCTGTACCTCACTCCCACTGATTCGCAGCTTGGAATGTTAGAAGTGCGAGCATCAGAGAGTGAGTGTGTTCACACATTCCCTCATCAGGCCTGCTCTGTTATTAATCATTATTGCTTCCTCCGTTCTTTTGTGCAGCTTTCTACGAGGGAACGGATAGGGTAGTTCATAAAAAGTTCGAAAAATAACTTGTAATATACATACTGAGATCAAATTGTGTATAACCTAGTTATGTGTATCGTCAACTACATGAAGGTTAGACATTTTTAACTTTCATCACCCTGAAAGTGGGACCCGGATAAAATTCAACCTCATTCAATAGATGAAATAAAATATTTATTTGAATCGTAGTTCGATCGGTTCAGTCACGGTTAGTTTGTTTGGTAAGATAATAAGTAGGTCTTATACTTTTTTGTAAGTAGTAACAGTGGTAGCAGTCCCTTGCTTCAGTTCTACACTGGACCCTTGATAAAATTTGCTTCTATAAGCTTCTATTTTAAATCAACACTCAGACGTTCCTAAGCTAAGGTGCCCACTTGGTCACTGTTTTTTGTGATGATTCAAATAGGCTATATAAAAAAGTCCTTATAATGTGTGGTTGTGTTTTATAGTTTAGTTGTTGTTTTTGTAATGACAATGGTCGTAGATCCGGTTTTGTGAGAATGTAAATTGTGTGCTCGTGTTTCTTAGTATTTTTTGTAATGGTCTGTATGTAATGTAATGGTAATAATGGTAATAGTAATGAACTAATGTAATAGCCTCAACGAAACATCTCATCATACTAAGTTACAATAAGTTCCGGCGTAACTTTTCGGTAACCTAACTATTACGACATGTTCGCATTGACATATTTTTGATCGCCAACTAGTCACTGAAACAATATGATTTCATATTGATTAACGTATTCGTTGTGAATAAACTAAGAAAAACAAATACAGTGTTGATTGAAAGTGTCCATACATTTTCCGGACAATAATATTAAATCCTACCTTCACCAGAGAATATTGGAACGCTTTGTCACGACAGTGTATGGTCAGGAAAACTTATGCAAATAGCAGCCAGTATAATCAATGAATACAATATTTTATTAAATTTCAAAAAAATGCATTTTCATTCATGGTATTTGGTTACCTATTTTAACTTTGATCTATGAAACACTAATAATCATCACCAATAAAACTTATATCTGAATACATAGCTCCAAACTGCACATGAATAAAAAAAAAGAAAATATAAATATTATTTACATGTCAATTCTCTAAAACCCAACATTTCGATGGCGCGAACATTTTCAATAAGTACACAGAAAGAAATTATGAATTTTACAGCTGACATAATTCTACAAACGATACAATTCATAACTACTTAACTTCTCAAATGATGCAATATTCCATTCGTACAGAAATTTACTGGCTTCGAGTGTAATTTGCACTCGGCTAGCAAGTGAGACTTCATGACCTTATATGCACGATTTACTAGCCTAGCAGATATGCACTTCTGTGGCTCAGTCGGCTAACTGGTGTGCTTTGTGATCTAATGTTTGTCGGTTTAAGTCGCGTTGTTGTTGTCGATCTTTTGATCTTTATTCCATTCGTTTTAAAGCTATGTAATTTTCAAATCACATAATTTTTTACATGTTCTTGAATATAAATTTGTGTGAAATATGACACTCCATTTATGTGCATCTGATAAGATGTAAAATCACAAGAACTTTTCGAACTGTGTACAATAATCAACTACACAACAAATATCTAATAGTAAATGCATTTTGATTAGATATAATGAGCTTACATAATCTTGAATTCTATATATTTTAGTTTTGATTATCGGATGTCAATCTTTGGTCAAGATGAAAAACTTTAACAAATTTTAGCTTGACATAAACGCATAGTTTTAAATTTTTTTTTTAGAACGGGTTAAATTTTTTTAGACCGGGTACGGATAGGGTTCGGGATCAGAAAATTGTTTACCCGACCATATCTAGCCTGTGTATGGTGGGACCAGACCGCTGTAATCTACTTGGAGCTTCTGAAACTTGGTGAAACGACAAATGAACTATTTGCCGAGCACTTGCGAAAGGAATGTACCGACTAGAACATACAGATCAAATTGTACAGAAAGGCTATTTTGTTCCAAGACAATGCACTATCACACGAGTCGAAACACTTTCGCGATACGCTGGGAAGTCTCCAGCAGGGAAGTGTTTGACTATGCGGTTTACTCACCAGACCAGGCCCCATCCGAACACAATATCTTTGCCTCCTTTTAGCATTTCCTTGTTGTTTGATGCAATCAAATATACCCCAAACTGCAATAAAACATTTGTTTTTTCGTATTTTTTTCAGGTGAGTCAACTGTTATATTCTATTTCTACAATTAAAAAATAGCTTCATCTATCATCACGAAATGTGCGGGAAAAGCGTGAGTAAAGCAGTAGTATTTTTTGTAAGCAGAATCTTTGATGCAATAAATCTAATTTGCGTTGCCACCGTTTAAATCTTTATAAAAATGTGGGAAAAGTAAACAAAGATTTAAAGAGGACAGTATATCGATATCCGACAAAACTAATCTCAAATGTTTCTTTGTGACAACGTAGCCTTACAGTAGATAAAAAAAAAACATATAACTTCGTCGACGTACTTGTACTGTACTTGTGCGGTGCACTGTTTCATCGAGTGGTTTCTGAAATCATTATTTTTTTCTATCACCAGTGATAATTAATGACAGGAGCCGAAATACATTTCTAGCAATTTGGATGCATTTTTGTTAGAATTATATATATAATTATAACTTTTTTGCCATAATTTTCTACCAATAACAGTTTGCGAATTAGAACGATTGGAAAAAAATCGTATACCGTTCCCCTTTTTGAAAATCAATCTTGAGTCAAAGTCTTGAGTCTTGACCCGGTCAAAAATAACATTCAAAATAACTACTTTTACCGATGAAAGTTTGTCTAGTTCTATTCTGTTTAAATTTTATTGAAAGACACTAATCAATAATCTGGGTTTCGATCAAGCAACTGTTGAACTGTTGTAACATGAATATTTAGAATTATTTTTAATACGGTTAATTCGCACATCCTAAAACGCAGGAACCACCCTAGAAACTCTTTTCCTTCTTGCTGAGGTACAGTCATCCAGTCATTTATTTCCCCATTCGAAGCGGTAGAGGAGGGGCACTACATGACAGGCAGTCAACCGAAGTTATTCCACTAACAATCATACACTCACCCAAACCGTTGAAGGAAAACATCATGCTTAAAATACAAACAACAGCAAATGCAAACGGCGCTTGCCGTGACGTGATTATCATTCCGATCAGATTTGATGGTTGAGCACTCGCACCGTGAGCACTCACTTGACTGACGTGACATCGTTGGAGAATGAGTACCGATCGGTCCAAGTATGCGGCGCGCACGGTTATTGTTCCCCAGCAAACGAATTGAGTATCGAAACTCCTCGGTGCTGGTTGGACGGTGGGTGGGTTTGGACGAAAGTATTCCTTTGGACGTTACAGATAAAAGAGTATACACACCCACACACAAAGCAAGAGGAAGGGAAAAACTTCAAACAAATCCGTACACACACTGTGTGAATGAGTGAAAATAGGGAAAATCGTTTGCATGGAGGAAATTTTGCAATCAGTTCGATTTCGACAAGTACGCGTGTCGGTTTGGTGTCCTGATTTCAGGTTTAAAGTGTGCTTCCCCGACTTTTTTAGGGGGACGGATGGTACCAGTGAAGGAAAAAGTGATAAATTTCGGTGAAAATTCCTAGCTACGACGCAGAGGCGCGCGGGAAAAGTTCCTAACGGATCGAACTGTGCAAAGTCAGTCCGTCAATGTCCGATTGAGCGGTCGAGAGGACGCACGATGTTTTGGGCAGTCAGTTATTAGTGATCATAATGAAGAAGCTCGATTGTGCTTAGATTCCGATTAGGCGATAGTTTGGGTAATTGAGAGCGATTTCGCGCCGTGACAAAATGGCAAATTTACAGTCATTTTTATTTGCTGTAGGAATACTAAACTATGTGATTCAGAATTGATTGGGTGGTTGTTGTTCCGGCTCCAATTCAGTATTCGATCGTTTCGATGGGAAATGTTAAGGGAGAAGCAACAAGACGTAAGAACTGTTGAAATAATAGCGCTTATGACACGTGCTTTGTTGTTCATTAAAAAAGGCAGCATCCAACAGTTGTTTGGATTGACATTCACTAATTGTTAATATATAATTTCCATTTAGGGCAATTTCCAATTTGAAATAGAAGACAAAAGTCGCAAATTTAAGACTTTTGACAGCTTTACTTGAATTCCTTCTTTTTTCAACATTGAAGAATCATTTTTAACTAATTCAATTTCTTCAGTAGAGTTTGTTTTTGTCTGTTTACCGCATCGATATCCTATCAGCAAACATTTTCCCTTTAGGCATCGAGTGTTCACTGTGTTGGCCATCAATGCAGTAGTAGCAGCAGCATCACCGTCAGTGTCCGACAGAACAGGGTTTTATTAATTTTTAACTACCGTTCAGGCCCCATTTGATGCTACTTATGCTTATGAACATGCGTTACTGTTACATACTACCAAATCTGAATGTGGTACAGTAATTACTAGAATTGGAATTATTGTCTTAAACTGGGAGCAGTGATACTACAGAATGCATTTGTAGGGTGCCTTCCAACAAGTAATTAAATTTATTCCAACACTATTTCGATTCGGAGTTGGGGTTCCCATATTCTGGATTGATATTTACATAAAGTTTGGATTTTCTTTGATTGCACAGTCACAAATTACGCATTTCAATTGTGTACGCAAAACCATCACAACTTTCAATTTCAACATATCAGTTTGTTGGCAACAGCCATATAACCATAAGTCACCGTAAGAAAAACGTTTTTTCCCTTTTTCATAGCAAAGCAATAGGAGCTTCGGCGACCCCTGATGGCATATAACATACGACTCAGCTCGAAAAAAATGTCTACGTGTGTATCTTTCAAAAAAATTTCTCCACTTTTTTTTACGGAGATGACTGAGCCGTATTTGAGCAAACTCGTTTGAAAAATATTCTTGGGATGTGAATCAAGGTCGAAGATCAAATGGCTGCCACTTGTGATTTCATAGATGCAATGGTATAAGTGACTTTACCGACAAAACGTAATTTTTTCGATCATAGCTAAAACGATTTCAACAAGTTTAAGCTCGTTCGAGAATAATGTTAGGTTGTACATCTAGTTCGGAAATCATATGGCTAACATTTTCGGTTCGGTAGATGTAATCGTTCAAGTGACGTAACCGACATATCGCATATTTTTTTTTTCTGCACATATTTTTCAGAAAGTTACCAATGTTCAAGTTTAAATTACTGATACTTTTGGTTTCGGGAATGTTGCCGCATATGCGACGTAACCAGCCCACCTGGCTTCGGATCCCAACCCCGCACATAGAGTCAGAAAATTGTTCTGACCTGAGAGACGAATAAACATAGAGTTAAGCCTTTATAATCGAAAAAAAATCAGCAGAAAATCAACGATACGCTACGATTTATTTTCTAATTCTGGAAACAAATTAACTTTTTCTTCAGCGTGTGTTTTTTTCAATGCACAATCGATTTGCTACAGCTTTGTTTTTGAACTCTTTTTTTATACAATTTACGAGTTGTCAATTGAATTGTGCAAAACAGAAGGAGTGTGCACAGATTTATTTGAATCGCAATATGTGCAGTTTGATGACTTGCTACTCATAATTGGAATTGCTCTTATGTTATTTGACTGTTTCGAAAATATCTAAGTGAGTTATCCAGTTTTTTTTGTACATTTTTATCAATCAAATGGTATGATTGACAGCTCTGAAGACTACTCTAAAACTCGATAGTATTGTTTAGAAAAGGAATTTGGCATGGATGATCCTACATATCTGATTTCCCTTTAAAAGGGCTGGAAAACCGAATTGATCAGCTGGTTTTCACAAAATCAGGAGCTTTTAAGTCTTTTTATATTTCCTGGAAAATGGCCGAGTGGCTTAAATAGGTCAGTCGTGAATTTTTAACTTTTGCCCTTGTTGAGTTAAGTTGATGCTAGCTCTTCGCAATTTGTAGAATTGAGGGATTCGTAATGTCCCCATTAAAGTTTCATGGTTCACTTCAGGTATTAGACAATGTGTAAAGTCTTCTAGTATTGCACACAGAAAAAAATTGTCAATTCTACAGGTGACATAATTCTACAAACGATACTATTCATATAATTTGCAAATTGGCACTCGGCTACTAAGTGCCGCTGTTTGGATTTATATGTATCAATTATTCATCAAGTAGATATGGGCTTCTGTGGTTCAGTCGATTAACTGACGTGCTTTGTGATTCGATGTTTCTTGGTTCAAGTCGCACTGTTGCTATCGATCTTTCGTTTTTTATTCCATTCGATTTCAAGCCACGTAATTCTCAAATCACACAATTTTACATGTTCTTGAATAAAAAAAAAACGTTCGAACTGTGTATATTAGAGCTTGAGAGGGAATTTGCAATACACTGATTGATAATTGTTAGCGTAGTACCAATCAATTTCTAGCGTATACGCGTTGCAACTAAGAATCTAGATCTACTGTCTACTCTTAGTTTTAATGTTTTCTTTTTTAAATGTTTTATTTATTTCAATATGAATTAAATTTCAACTGTTAAGATTTAAATTGGGTGTTCAATCACAAGTGAGTGATTTTTCAGCCCTATTATATGCATGATTTAGTTATTACCATTAAGACATCATTTGCCTCCGAAAATCTGTGAGTTTTCGTAAGGAAAGTTGTAAGCCTACTTGTAGTTTGTAATGGGAAAAGGGAACTTATATATCAACGTACTAACTAATACAGAAAGCGAATCGATTCAATTGAAGGTAGCATAGATTTTTGTTGAAATTTGCTTTATGTGACATTAGAGCAAATTCAGCAGCTGCCAGATTCATATGGGTGGTCTATAACATAGCTGAAACTGAAACAAACGTATCCCCAGCAAGCCGTTTTAGTTTTATTTATTCGATTCGATAAATTCTAGATTCAAATTTTAAAACTGACATCAATTATGCATCTAGAACTAGAACACTCCTGAACATGACCTTGCACCTAATGATTCTATAATTGTAATTCGTGTAACTAAGGACGCTCAAAATCATTTTCAGAATATTATTCTGAATTCCTTGAAGCGTTTTCTACCTGGTGGACAACAACTTAACCAAATTGGTACTGCAAATAGCATGTCTGGTCGGAGAATTTGTAGAAACATAATAATTTGGTCTTAAGACAGAGCTTAGAGTTTCTGTTTATTAGAGCATATAAACATACATTTATTACTCTTCGCCTGGATTCCTTCTATGTAATCCTTGAAAGTGAGTATTCTGTCATAAGCTAAACCTTTTTTTGCTTGATCAGACCATGTCAATTCCAAGCCTATCAATTTGATACCGTGATTATTGTTAGGTCTGAGATAAGAACCTCTGGGCTTATGAGAAGAGCACTATTATGTTTGTTTTTTAGCTTATCATAACCGGCCGTTAGTTAGTGACGATTAAATAAAGGAATTCTGCTTAATACAGCTGCCATTTACAAATCGATGCAAATAGTTAGAATGCCATGAGGGCCGCTAAGATATAAATTTAAGAAACTTTGATCTGATGGCGTTATTCTAACTTAAATTGAAGAGGAAAAAATGCATATCTGTTCAGATTACGAGGAATAGAATTGAAAGAAAATAGGTTTCCAAAGTTTTGCCTCCAAAATGCATTCTACTATGACGCTTAATCAAACAAGTTATTGCTATAATACTTTCTTGCCGTTTGTTCTTCTGATAGGAAAGAAAACTGGCTGATTTAGCTGGAGCTGGCGCAGTGAACTATTTCGAACTAGCTTGGTAAACACACGATTGAATCTTTTTCTGTTGCCAGCTATAGGCGTAGCTTAGAAAATTGCATTCAGAAATTTTTATCGGAATTGAATTTGAAAATGTCAAAAGGTTTGCTGCAGTATTCTCATGCAACATTCCAATATTATGGTCAGTTTACTACCTGGAAGTCGCCAACTCAATTATCGCATGGCTACTGTTCAGTGTGATGAGTATTATCCGTGTGATACATGCAAATCCGATTACGGAACTTTTTGTTATCTGATGTACAATAGCCAGACTTCGATACAATTACATATTCTGGTTGTTTGGTCCATACGTACATGAACCTATGCTTAGTGAAATAAAATTGAAGGACATTTATCGTCCTATGTGGTAAGGAGTTTCAGTCAGAGAGGATCATCATTCTTTCTGGAGGTAATGAATCCATTTTAGTTCACGTACTAAAATGGAACACTGAAAATAAATCGATAAATATTCGTTCGGAGGTGCAGAAAGATTTTTATTTGTTTGTATTTTTTATTGTCTCACCTTCCCATTAGGAAACAATGGCGAAGCAATAATTTCTGCCGGGTTCGGCAATCGAAGTGCTATACGGTATCAAACAGATAAGTTGATTAAAACGAAATCATTTATTTTTCATTTATTCAATTTCACTTGAAAATAGTTCAGTTTTTAAAAATTCATTGGTCTCGCCGCAGACGATCGAGAAACGCATTATATGAAGCCCCTGTGGTATTTTATCCAAGGCTGCCGCCAGATGTTCGTGATCTTTCGAGCAAACTTCAGCCTCCAACATACTTCAAATGACCTGCCATCCAGAGTTTGCGAAATCTAATCACTGTCATCAAAATGACGACGTACCCGTGGTTCGTCGTCCCTATCGACGTTAACATTTCATAAGGTCACATCGACATATCGACTTTAACATTTCATAAGGACACATGAACGAACGAGAGTCTCTTTGTTTACACGGGCGAAGTTCCGATTCTAGAAATGAGAAAAATGAGTCATGATTTGGGGAGTATATTATATTTTCATGTTATGATAATACACCATGATTAAAATTTCTCGGATCATGATCCATTCGGACTGATTTCGATGAAATTTAAACGTAACGCACTTAAAGTTGTTGGGTATAACTTCAGGCGTGCTTCTGCTACGATTCTGGCAAAACATTTAACATGGCAATTTTTGCAACATAAATTCAGGCGTTATGTGTGGTTTTTGCAACGATGATCATTTTTGCAATATAAATTCAGTGAAAAGCACGACGAATTTCTTGTAAAATATTAAAAATATTCTGTTTTCTGTTTTTGAAAAACGACGACGCAAGAGATAACGTGTTTACTTGCGTTCATTACTTCAGTTTTGATTTTATGTTTTAGAATTTAAACACTTAAACGAACTGCATGAGAAAACACGAGTGAATCAAGTCTCTTAAAAAGAAACTCTATGTCGAATTCTTGCAAAAAAATCGTCTTATTCATAATATTTAGGTGCATCAATACAGCTTGTGTTGTTATATCTATGAAACAAATTTATCAAAGTGGTTGAACGAAATATTTGTCTGATTTTCGTTAGACGGTGTTCCAAATTCACAATCGAATTAAACGCTAGCTCTCGGAATATTATTCTAGCAACAACGATCACATCAAATATGTAAGCATACATTCGAACAAAATGTAACATTGATGTTTGTCAAATGAAAAGTGTAGCCGTGCTTAGTCTCTTATGATGTCAATTTTCGGTTCGTTATCTTTATTTTTATGTTATGTTGGTAAAACAATACGATTATTAAATAAGATGCTTCAGGATCAAGTAAACATTTTCAGTAGGTCTTGCATTTTAATGTCTGCTTTTTGCTTTACCATAAATCTATTAATCTATCACATCACTTGAGGCAGAGGGTTCAAAGTGATATCCGGGTAGAAAATTAGAGTTACGAGCTTTGAAAGAAATGCATTCTTCAAGTAACGCATTTTCGAACCATGATTAATTTTCGTGGGAGAAGAGTAATTGCTCATGATTTCATGATAAGTTAAAATGATTGGTTTCATGATTTTCTAATCATAACAGCAGTAACGGATTTCTTTCCGTGTAACACATGGATCAATGAGTCCCGCGACTAACAATGGAAACAACATTTTTTTTGCAAAATTTTTTTTATTCATCTACATAATCACCTTTTAGGGTGGTTCCAACATTTTTCCAATTTTTCAATACCATGTTTATAAAAAAATTTATCTTTTGCTTCAAAATAAGCTTCAGTTTCAGCGATGACCTCCTCATTTGAGACTAATACAGAGAGCGAATCGATTCAATTGAAGATTGCATCGATTTTTGTCGGAATTTGCTTATAATATTATGTGACATTACATCTAATGGTTCTATATTTGTGAGTCTGTGTAACTCATTTGTACTAAACCAGGGAGGACGCTTCAGAATCATTTTCAGAATTTTATTCTGAATCCTTTGAAGCGTTTTCTTCCTGGTGGAACAACAGCTTGACCAAATTGGTACCGCATAAAGCATGGCTGGTCTGAAAATTTGTTTATAAATTAACAATTTGTTTTTTAGACAGAGCTTAGAATTTCTGTTCATAAGAGGATATAAACATTTAATATATTTATTACACTTTGCCTGGATTCCTTCAATGTGATCCTTGAAAGTGAGTTTTTTGTCATACGTTAAACCTAAGTATTTAGCTTGATCAGACCGTGTCAATTCCAAGCCATTCAATTTGAGAATGTGAATTTTGTTTGGTTTAAGAAACGAAGCTCTTGGCTTGTGAGGAAAGATAATTAATTGCGTTTTTGCTGCATTTGGTTTAATTTTCCATTTTGACAGATAATCACTGAAAATATTTAAACTTCTTTGTAGGCGACTGCAGATCACTCTTAGATTTCTACCTGTGGCTAACAGACTTGTGTCGTCACAGAATAACGATTTCTGACAACCAACGGGTAGATTTGGAAGATCAGAAGTGAAAATATTATACAAGATTGGAGCTACACTCGAACCCTGCGGAACACCGGCTCGTACGGGTAGCAATTCAGATTTACAATTCTGATAGCTAACCTGAAGAGTACGATCAGTTAAATAATTTTGAATCATTTTGATCAAATAAATAGGAAACTGGAAATCAGACATTTTTGCTATTAAACCTTTGTGCCAAACACTGTCGAATGCTTTTTCTATGTCTAGAAGAGCAACTCCAGTGGATAACCCAGAAGATTTATTTGCTTTTATCATGTTCGTTACTCTGACAAGTTGATGAGTAGTTGAATGTTCATGACGAAATCCAAACTGCTCTGGTAAAAAAATTGAATTCTCATTTATATGAGACATCATTCTCAACAAGATAATTTTTTTCAAAAAGTTTACTGATAGAAGAAAGTAAGCTAATTGGGCGATAACTTGATGTTTCTGCTGGGTTTTTATCAGGTTTTAGGATAGGAATTACTTTATCGTTTTTCCATCTTTTTGGGAAGTAAGCTAATGAAAAACACTTGTTGAAAATTTTAACCAGGAGTCTCAAGGCAACATCGGGAAGATTTTTAATAAGAATATTAAAAATTCCATCATTACCAGGAGCCTTCATGTTTTTGAGTTTCCTAATAATTGATTTAATTTCATCAAAATTCGTCTCAATAATGTTATCGTGTGATAACACTTGGGTTGAAATATGATCATACTTCAGTGAGACTTCATTTTCAATAGGACTCACAACGTTTAAATTAAAATTGTGGACACTCTCGAACTGCTGAGCTAGTTTTTGAGCTTTTTCACCATTTGTAAGAAGTATTTGATTTCCTTCCTTGAGAGCAGAAATTGGTTTCTGAGGTTTCTTAAGAACCTTGGAAAGTTTCCAGAAAGGTTTAGAATATGGTTTAATTTGTTCAACTTCTTTAGCGAAATTTTCATTTCGCAAAAGAGTAAATCTATGTTTAATTTCTTTTTGTAAATCCTTAACTATGTTTTTCATAGCAGGATCACGAGAACGTTGATATTGTCGTCGACGAACATTCTTCAACCGAATGAGCAGTTGAAGATTGTCATCGATGATAGGAGAATTTAATTTAGTTTGAGCTTTGGGAACTGAAAGATTTCTAGCTTCGATAATATAATGATTCAAATTATCAATTGCTGTGTCGATGTCCGCAGAATTTTCTAAAATAGTTTCATGATCCACATGATTTTCAATGTGAGATCTGTAATCCAACCAATTAGCTCTATGATAGTTGAAAATAGAACTAATTGGATTAATTATAGCTTCGTTGGAAAGTCTGAATGTTACTGGAAGATGATCTGAGTCAAAGTCAGCATGTGTAATCGGTTCACTACAAATGTGACTTTGATCTGTTAGAACCAGATCAATTGTAGACGGGTTTTTCACGGAAGAGAAACAAGTAGGATTACTGGGATGAAGAACTGTGAAGTAACCAGCTGAGAGTTGATTATGAAGTATTTTACCATTACTGTTATTTTGCCTACAATTCCACTGGACATGCTTAGCATTTAAGTCCCCTATTACGAAAAATTTCGATCGATATCTTGTAAGTTTTTGCAAATCGCCTTTAAAGAAATTTAATTGTTCGCCGGTGCATTGGAATGGCAAATATGCTCCAGCGATGAAATAAATTCCATGAACGGTTTCAACTTCGATTCCCAAGCTTTCAATAACTTTAGTATTGAAAGAAGGTAAAATTCGATGTTTAATTTGCCGTTGGACAAAAATGGCAACTCCACCACCCATTCCAGTAAACCTGTCAAATCGATGAACCACATAATGTGGATTACTTTTCAATTTTACATTTGGTTTAAGAAAAGTTTCTGTCACAATGGCAATATGGATTTTGTGAACTTCGAGAAAATTATAAAATTCATCTTCACTCGATTTCAAAGATCGAGCGTTCCAATTTAAAATATTCAAATAATTATTTAACATCACTGTTAAATTTTAAATTCATTATAATATTATTTGCAAATTTCCATCCGATTTGAAATGCTTCAAAAAGTGATGAAGTCGAATTCATTTGGATGATCATTTGAAAAAGTTGATCTTGTAGGTAGATCATTTTATTTTCAGTTATATCGCCTAAATCGACTTCATTTAAAGAAGCGAATGGCATTGAAGGAATATTTGTAGGTAGACTGCCATTAGAAGAAGATGATTTGGCCGGTCTACCTATTAATAAATTGTTTTCGTTAAAAGAAGAACTGCAAGGCGGTCCTGTGTTTTGATTATTTACATTAGAAGAAATAGGTGATAGATTTCTACCTAATATACCAGCATAACTGACATTAGAAGAAGATGATGACGAGGTCGATCTACCTGTCAATAAATTGTTTTCGTTAGAAGACGAATTGACAGGCGTACCTGTTTTTTGTTTCGAAGAAATCAGTGCCTTAAAAGAATTAGGCGTGGCATTTGAAACGGTTTTTTGATTATCAGGTATGTTCTGTAAATTTAAGGTCGTTGATTTGACTTGTTGTCGAAGCGAACGAGCGTTTAAAATTTTTTCCCTGACAGGACATTTCAAATAATTGGATTTATGATTTCCATTGCAATTTGAACATGAAAATTTATCAGTATCATTCATTGGACAAACGTCTTTCGAATGCGATTTACCACAATTCAAACACCGTATATCCATATGACAATTTTTGGTTCCATGACCGAAGCCTTGGCAACGACGACATTGCGTTAAGTTTGCAATACGATTATGCCGTTTATAATGTTCCCAATGAATTTTAATGTGGGAAATGAAACGTACTTTTTCTAAAGTTTTCAAATTGTTTACATCACTTCGATTGAAGTGTATTAGGTAAAGTTCATGGGAAATTCCAGAGCGTGGTTTAGAAGTACCATTCGCTCTTTTTTTCATAAGTATTACTTGGGAAGGGGCAAAACCAAGCAATTCTTTTAATTCATTTTTAATTTCATCAATACTTTGATCATTTGATAATCCTTTCAAGACAGCCTTGAAGGGTCTGTCTGATTTTATATCATATGAATAAAATTTATGAAGTTTCTCGGACAAATATCGAATAAGACGTTCGTAATCTTCCAATCCATCCACCAAGACTCGACATTCTCCTCTTCGTCCGATTTGAAATGAGACTTTTACTTCCGGGAGAAAAGTAGAAAGCTCAGTACGGAATGCTTTGAAGTCGGAAATCATCACCGTCACTGGTGGCATAGATTGTTGTTTCTTTCCAGAACGACAAGCGTCCATTTTGGGAATTTTTGAAGAATTTTCTTCTATGTCGCTACAATCGGATTCAGGAAGAATCTCGTAAATATTGTTAGACGGCATAGGATCAACGGAAGGGAAATCCGTCCGTTGTCTTTTATTTTTACATTCAGATTCTATAAGATCTTGAATGTTATTAGAAAAATGTTGAATAACGGATTGTGATTTATTCCGTATTGAATTATTTTTAGCCTTAGGCTTGTTGCCTTTCCGGTTGGACGCAGGCATTTTTGAAATGAATGAAATTTTAAATTAAATTAACTAGGCTAAATTAGTCTTCGATTAGACTCCTAGCTAGCCTTAAAAAAGGCTGATTAATTTCTTAGTCACTCTAATATCACTCTTTGTATCACTTAGTCACTCTAATATCACTCTTTGTATCACTTAGTCACTTAGTTAGTGATTCAGGTAGCCTTGAAAAAGACTGAAGCCTTGAATCAATGAAACTCTAGGTAGCCAGAAAAAAAATTCCAGGAGCCAAGAGCTATACGCGTGCGGTGCGAACGACTGTTCAACACCGACTGACTCTAGAAAGACGTGGTTACTGCTTTACTACGAGCGCCATCTCTGCTTTAGTCTCGGGACTTATTGATCCATGTGTTACCTTCTCTTCTGTTGTTCTCCTTAATTTTCACGTACACTTACGAAATATTCGTGTAGAATGACAGACAATATTTCCATCTGATGTCGATAGTATTAAAGGGTTAGAAAGGTTAGACATCTGTCATTAATATCCAGTTCATATTGCTTCGAGTTTTTTTTAAACCTTATTAATTATGAGCAGATTTGTGTTAACTAAGCAGCATTCGCGGAAAGTGTTAGTTTTCTGTTTTAATTGGAAGAAAAGTGCAACTGAAGCGCGTCAAATGCTATGTTATTGGCGATAATGCTCCAACTGATAAATCATGTAGGGACATGATCATGGTCTCGACGATTCAAAAATGGAGATTTCAGCGTTGAAGACAGCTCTTACTCTGGACAAACAAAAAATTCGAAGACAAACAGTTAGAGGAACTACTCGATGAAGATCCGAGTCAAACACAAGAGGAGCTTGCAGAATTTTTCACTTGCGAGCAACTGTTCCGAAGGCAACAAAGAATGGGTTTTTTTCACATCGAATTGTTACTGGGGATGAAAAATGGATATTCTGTGATAACCTCAAGAAGAGAAAATACTACGCTATGCCCGGTCAATTGTTACTATCGACCTCACCATCAACACCAATGCCGAGTATTCATAGTTGTCCATCTGTTGTGTTGTGTACTATGAGCTGCTACAACCAGTATATACTAAAACGGCGATCGGTATAGGCTGCAATTGATGTGTTTGAGCCGTGCATTACGAGAAAAACGGCCGGAATACAAGCAAAGACATGATGAAGTTATTCTCCTGCAACCTTCGGCCTCCTGTCGCAAAATTCTTGAAAAAATATTTGGAAACGCTCAAGTGGGACATTTTACCGCGCCCACCATATTGTTCTGACATTGCTCTTTCTGATTACTGGTTGTTCCGACGGATTGAGCACGATCTGGTAGGTCATCGATTAATTTTTGGACTTGGATCGAAAGACGAGACATTTTTTCGAGATGAAATTCGAAAATTGCCTGAGAGGTGGGAAAGAGTAGTAACTAGCGATGGACGATACATTGATTAATCTCAAAAATTTTTTCCTTTAGAATTAATGCATTTTTGTCCCCAAAACCTCAGATCGAATTAATTTGTACTACTAATATAACCACGTCTGTCAATGACCATTTGAAAAGTTTATATCGAATGTTAATAATTTTTCTGACAACCAAATTTTAAAAATTCGAAGAAAATAAATTGTATGGCGCAAAGATGATGTTTTATATCTAGTGTTTCAAATGGATAGTAAACAATTATAACTGTTCACTAGTAATTGATTTTGTTGATTTTTCTCTACTTTTAGAAAATCTATCTGGTTTTTTTTGTTAAATTTTTAGTATTTGTGTAGAATTTTGAACGAATAGCTTAAGTCTGAAAAAGATTGTTTGTCCGAAATAATGTCACGATATGTATTATAAAATTAATTTGGGGTTATAAATTCATGAATGCATTGCATGATTGCCATGAACATTTCCAGTGAGGTTTTCTCTATGCATTGTATGTCTCTCTTTAGTAATTGTTTTCACGAAAACGTGCGTAGTTCACCTAAAAGAGAGAGATGAGATTAGGTAACATTCGCATTATCATTAGGTAACATTCGCATTCACATAACAAAATGTTGAAATTGATGCTCGAAATGTTTCTGATCAGGAATTGGGTTGCATATTCATGTCATGTTTCCAATACAAAAAAAAATATCAGTGTCGAATGGATTGGTGCACAGTGGTTCAAAAGCCCAATTTTACGCTCTTGATTAATAATACGTGACTCATTCAAACATTGGTGTGATGTTCTGGAATCAGGTATAATAAAAAATTGACTCAAGAGGTATTTATCACTTTCGCTAGGAAAAATTTAGGAAATTAAGTGGACTCATTCATACATTGATGTGATGTTCTGGAATCAGGTATAATAAAAAATTTACTCAAGAGGTACGTTCCCTCATTATTTACATGCTCCGCAATTGAATTGCTACATTACTTCAATAGTCTCAACTACGTTGTACACGAAATTGTATGCGACGACCCCTCGTTGCTTTTCTTAATGGAGAGTGTTCGGTAACCGGCACCCTTTTCTTTTTAGCTCATAACTTCTAACTTAGTGCACATTATGCAGACATCTATACATTAATGGAAAGCTAAAGTCCCTGGCTAACAACTGATTAAGAATCTAAGTTGATTCATTTGATTGAAAAAAAATTGTTATCAATTTAGTGAAGCGATAAACTTTGACCATTTTTAAAAAGGTGTTCGGTTACCGGCACCCCAAGAAATTTCGCTAAAAATGGAAAATATAAGTTAAGACTGCAGCTATTCAAAGAAAAAACAGAATTTATTCTTTTTGGAAGCGTTTTTGAAAAAAGTCTTCATTTTCTGATTGTGACTTCACCTTGGTTCTCTTGGTCGAATATTTGGATGGTGGCGCCTTTGGTATTAAATTGGCCGGTCTTCAACGTTTTTTTCTTAGCCGGAGCATCTGCCGTATGCGCAGCTAGATGTTTGTCACAACAGCAGCCTGCATATCACTGACAATTTTTCACGATTTATCGAAAAATATAGGGTGCCGGTAACCGAAATTGGTAGACATTTTGAAAATGACAAAAAAAAACTTTGGTTGCGAAACTTTTGATAGTATCCGATATTAAATCACGAAATAGATCTATTTCACCTCATAAATATTCAATCCACCCACCTTTCCGATTGATGCTCTTCAATTCATGATACTCTAGAAAAGTTAGAAAAAACTTTTGTGTTGATATTCACGTAATTAAAAGTTATTTTGAACGCAGCAAAAAGTACAAGTGACTGTTTGCTTCGGCACAAAAAGAACGTGCTGCTATTACACACACATGACATTTGTCGGATTGACGCTATTTGCTTTCTGTCAAAAGTAACGGTGGGGTGCCGGCAACCGAACACCTTCCCCTACATTGAGTTTTTGCTGTCAGCTGATGTATGTGCTAACAAAAGAAACTTGATTTTGGCAAGTCGACGCAATGCCACTCAATGGAAGTGGGATCACACTGCACAGTGCACAGTGGTTCAAAAGCCCAAATTCACGCTTTTAATTGATAACTCATTAAAAACGTGGTTTTCGAGGTGCAGTATCTTCAGCAAAGTTGCTCCAAATGCTGGCGCCATCTTTTGGAAAAAATTTATTCATGTGATTAATCCTCCTAAAAGTGAGATAAAAATATTAATTCAGTTCAGGGCCAACATTGGGGCTAAGTAACTTCGAAAAAGTTGTGCAGAAAGTCATTTCAAACAAATTTGCTGAAAATACTACTTCGTTAACTTGAGTGTAATTCATTATATAATGTATTTTCTAAAAAGGGTGTCCTAAAACCAGTTTTTGTAAGAAAACATAAACATTTTCGATTTATATGAGTTTATTATGTTTCACAAAGTTTTCTATCATTAAAAACGACACAACTTTCTCAAACATGTTATGTCGCTATCATTTCAGTTTAATGAAATAGAGCCATTTTTCTCACATAATTTCAACTTGTCTATCATTAAAAGGCGCAGAAAGGTGCAGATGAATATATACTGAAATCTGTTCAGACATACAATGAACCTCATCATTGCAAATTTCAAGGACAAGGATATTTGAAAAGAACATATCTCGCCTGCGATCGCTGACGAGTAATTAAACCTCGGTATGAAATCTCTTTGGAAGTTACGGGAATAGTATTTTCAGCAAATTTGTTTGAAATGACTTTCTGCAAGCCCCAATGTTGGCCCTGAACTAAAACAATATTTTTATCTCACTTTTAGGGGGATTAATAACATAAATAAAATTTTCCAAAAGATTGCGCCTATCATTTGGAGCAACTTTTCTGAAAATACTGTACCTGTACTGTGCAGTGGTTCAAAAGCCAAATTTTACGCTCTTATTTGATAACACATTTAAAAACGTGGTTTTCGAAGTACACTAGCTTCAGCAAAGATTCTAAAAGTGATAGGCGTTATCTTTTGACATTGTTTGTGTGATTAATCCCCCTAAAAGCAAAATGGTACCGTGTATGCACAGAATGCATAAGAACGCAGGTTCGAGTCCTGTCTCTGAGCGTGTCTTTTTCCAAGAAATCATCTTTTCTGTTAGTTTTTCATTCTTTTGGCTTCCCCAATATGTTTCCGCTCAGTCATTGCAAAAACTGAGATAAATATGTTATTTTAGCTCAGGTTCAAAATAGAGGCTAAATTGTGCAGTCATTTCAAACAAAAAACCTAAAACTCGCCGAAGCTGGATTGAAGAACTACAAGAAATGAAACATCTCTATATTAAAAATTGCAATGTGATTACGACCTACCATTGTAAACCCCCTGCTCTCCCCCCCCCAACATAGTCTAATCTTCCAACATCCCCCTGCTTTCCCCCCTTCTCTCGCCCTAAAACCCAAATACTCGATACAAACCCGGTGAACGACCGCAACTAGGTTAAAACCGGGTATAAATTAACGATATAATAATTCGGAGGGCCGAATGTCAAAAATTCGACCTGCTCGACGAACTGAGAAAATTTCTATGCGTATGAGTGTGTGTATGTATGTGTGTATGTAACACAATTGTGCACTCGATTCTCTCGGAGATGGCTTGACAGATTTTCACAAACCTAGATTCAAATGAAAGGTATCTTAGCCCCATAGGTTGCCATCAAATTTTACTCGGATTAGACTTCCGAAACGGGAGTAACGAGGTAAAATGTGCAAAAACTGAAGAAAAAGTGTACTCGATTTTCTTAAAGACCGCTCAACCGATTTTCTTCAACTAACATTTAAATTAAAGGCCTTATAGTTCCATAAGTTACTATTGAATTTCATCTGGATCCGACTTCCGGTTCGGGAGTTGCGGGGTGAAATGTGCAAAATGAACTAAAAACATCGACTTTTTCAGAGGCCGCACATCCAATTTTCACAAGCGTAGGTTCAAATAAAAGGTCTTACAAGCGTATATAATACTACCAAAATTCATCCAGATACGACTTCCGGAATCACAAGATGATAAAAATTCCATTTTCAGGAGCGTGTTTTTATACATGACACGGAAAAATCAAGCCAAATACATACAGTCAAATGTAATAAATCTTTCCTCTCCGTATAATTTTTCAATTAGGTAATTATGGTTAGTTTATGGCCAAATACGTTGGCTCTGAGTATAACAGTTCATCGTTTCTGGTTCCAGAAGTACCGGAAAAGTGCTTGAGTGCCCTAAAACAAAAATCACTCTAATTTCTCAGGAACGGCTAAGCCGATCTACGCAAACTCATATTTAAATGAAAAGTATTATGCTTCCATAAGTCAATGTAGAATTTTATCCAGACCCGGCTTCTGGTTCCGAAAATACAGGATAGTGTGTATGAAATTGCAGCCTGTCATATAGAGCAATAATGCAAAAAACGTAAAAATCATGAATTCGGTTCAAAACAGCTTCAATTCATAGGTTATGCTAATTGCTGGCCAAACGAACCGATTTCAGTTATGTCGGCTCCTTGCTCCCGGTCTCGAAAGTACCGGATATAGTAGGCGAAAACTTAAAAATGAAGCTCTCTTCATTTTTACAGAAACAGTCGAATTTCAAAAACTTAGACTTAAATAAAGAGGTCAACTTCTATAAAAATAGACTGCTTTTGACCTTGTTCGGATCTCACTTCCGGTTCCGAAACAACAGGATGAGATGTGTTTGAAATTTAAAACCGTTATTTAGAGCAAAATTGCAAAAAACGAAGAATTCTTCATAACTTGGGTTAAAACGGATTAAAATTGAAAAGGTTACGCTAATATATGCCCACATGAGCTGTTTTATTCTTATTCAATCCCTTAGTAATATTATTGTTAACATGAGTTATATGAGAAAGGCATTATAGCACCACTAGATGGAATAAAATAGGGGTTTGCACACCATTCTCACTTGTTTATCATCAAGAGGTGTAGATGAGACCGCTTACATATAAAACTACTTTAGAAGAGCATTCATACCGTGGATGCAAAAAACGAAGAATTCTTCATAACTTGGGTTAAAACGGATTAAAATTGAAAAGGTTACGCTAATATATGCCCACATGAGCTGTTTTATTCTTATTCAATCCCTTAGTAATATTATTGTTAACATGAGTTATATGAGAAAGGCATTATAGCACCACTAGATGGAATAAAATAGGGGTTTGCACACCATTCTCACTTGTTTATCATCAAGAGGTGTAGATGAGACCGCTTACATATAAAACTACTTTAGAAGAGCATTCATACCGTGGATGAAGTAGCTGCGATCGTCTGCAGGAGAGATATGTTATTTTCAAATATCCTTGTCCTTGACATTCACAATGATAAGGTTAATTGTACATCAAATCAGATTTCAGTATATATTTGGTACCATGGTAATTGTCACAATAAATGATTTTTTTTGCGCATCAAAGTCAAAAAATACTAAAGTTTTGCAATTCTGTAGCCAGAAGATTTTTGACAGCTAGTTAAGAAGGCACGAATTCGAAAAAAAAAATCATAAATTCGAATTACTTTTTGTCATTTTCTGGTTTTATGATACCCTTTTCAGATAATACTTTATTTGATGAATTCAACTTAAGGTACGGGGAATAGTACCTTTTTGAAATGACTCTCTTCACAACTTTGTCGAAGCTATTTAGCCTTTATGTTGATCCTTCGCTCAGATGATATATTTTCTCATTAAATAATATAAATAAAATTTTCAAAAGATGACACCTATCATTATCATCAAAAACGTGGTTTTAGAAGTACATTCTTCAGCCAAGTTAGCAAATTTGCTGAAGAATGTACTTCTAAAACCACGTTTTTGATGATAATGATAGGTGTCATCTGAAATCTGATTTGATGTACAATTAACCTTATCATTGTGAATGTCAAGGACAAGGATATTTGAAAATAACATATATCTCCTGCAGACGATCGCAGCTACTTCATCCACGGTATGAATGCTCTTTTAAAGTAGTTTTATATGTAAGCGGTCTCATCTACACCTCTTGATGATAAACAAGTGAGAATGGTGTGCAAACCCCTATTTTATTCCATCTAGTGGTGCTATAATGCCTTTCTCATATAACTCATGTTAACAATAATATTACTAAGGGATTGAATAAGAATAAAACAGTTCATGTGGGCATATATTAGCGTAACCTTTTCAATTTTAATCCGTTTTAACCCAAGTTATGAAGAATTCTTCGTTTTTTGCAATTTTGCTCTAAATGACGGTTTTAAATTTCAAACACATCTCATCCTGTTGTTTCGGAACCGGAAGTGAGATCCGAACAAGGTCAAAAGCAGTCTATTTTTATAGAAGTTGACCTCTTTATTTAAGTCTAAGTTTTTGAAATTCGACTGTTTCTGTAAAAATGAAGAGAGCTTCATTTTTAAGTTTTCGCCTACTATATCCGGTACTTTCGAGACCGGGAGCAAGGAGCCGACATAACTGAAATCGGTACGTTTGGCCAGCAATTAGCATAACCTATGAATTGAAGCTGTTTTGAACCGAATTCATGATTTTTACGTTTTTTGCATTATTGCTCTATATGACAGGCTGCAATTTCATACACACTATCCTGTATTTTCGGAACCAGAAGCCGGGTCTGGATAAAATTCTACATTGACTTATGGAAGCATAATACTTTTCATTTAAATATGAGTTTGCGTAGATCGGCTTAGCCGTTCCTGAGAAATTAGAGTGATTTTTGTTTTAGGGCACTCAAGCACTTTTCCGGTACTTCTGGAACCAGAAACGATGAACTGTTATACTCAGAGCCAACGTATTTGGCCATAAACTAACCATAATTACCTAATTGAAGAATTATACGGAGAGGAAAGATTTATTACATTTGACTGTATGTACTTGATTTTTCCGTGTCGTGTATAAAAACACGCTCCTGAAAATGGAATTTTTATCATCTTGTGCTTCCGGAAGTCGTATCTGGATGAATTTTGGTAGTATTATATAGGCTTGTAAGACCTTTTATTTGAACCTACGCTTGTGAAAATTGGATGTGCGGCCTCTGAAAAAGTCGATGTTTTTAGTTCATTTTGCACATTTCACCCCGCAACTCCCGAACCGGAAGTCGGATCCAGATGAAATTCAATAGTAACTTATGGAACTATAAGGCCTTTAATTTAAATGTTAGTTGAAGAAAATCGGTTGAGCGGTCTTTAAGAAAATCGAGTACACTTTTTCTTCAGTTTTTGCACATTTTA
Organism: Malaya genurostris; assembly: GCF_030247185.1. Taxonomy (NCBI): domain Eukaryota; kingdom Metazoa; phylum Arthropoda; class Insecta; order Diptera; family Culicidae; genus Malaya; species Malaya genurostris. Next base: position 26,822,203 of record NC_080572.1, on the reverse strand, counting down.
CCTCGTTACTCCCGTTTCGGAAGTCTAATCCGAGTAAAATTTGATGGCAACCTATGGGGCTAAGATACCTTTCATTTGAATCTAGGTTTGTGAAAATCTGTCAAGCCATCTCCGAGAGAATCGAGTGCACAATTGTGTTACATACACACATACATACACACACTCATACGCATAGAAATTTTCTCAGTTCGTCGAGCAGGTCGAATTTTTGACATTCGGCCCTCCGATTTATTATATCGTTAATTTATACCCGGTTTTAACCTAGTTGCGGTCGTTCACCGGGTTTGTATCGAGTATTTGGGTTTTAGGGCGAGAGAAGGGGGGAAAGCAGGGGGATGTTGGAAGATTAGACTATGTTGGGGGGGGGGGGAGCAGGGGGTTTACAATGGTAGGTCGTAATCACATTGCAATTTTTAATATAGAGATGTTTCATTTCTTGTAGTTCTTCAATCCAGCTTCGGCGAGTTTTAGGTTTTTTGTTTGAAATGACTGCACAATTTAGCCTCTATTTTGAACCTGAGCTAAAATAACATATTTATCTCATTTTTGCAATGACTGAGCGGAAACATATTGGGGAAGCCAAAAGAATGAAAAACTAACAAAAAAGATGATTTCTTGGAAAAAGACACGCTCAGAGACAGGACTCGAACCTGCGTTCTTATGCATTCTGTGCATACACGGTACCATTTTGCTTTTAGGGGGATTAATCACACAAACAATGTCAAAAGATAACGCCTATCACTTTTAGAATCTTTGCTGAAGCTAGTGTACTTCGAAAACCACGTTTTTAAATGTGTTATCAAATAAGAGCGTAAAATTTGGCTTTTGAACCACTGCACAGTACAGGTACAGTATTTTCAGAAAAGTTGCTCCAAATGATAGGCGCAATCTTTTGGAAAATTTTATTTATGTTATTAATCCCCCTAAAAGTGAGATAAAAATATTGTTTTAGTTCAGGGCCAACATTGGGGCTTGCAGAAAGTCATTTCAAACAAATTTGCTGAAAATACTATTCCCGTAACTTCCAAAGAGATTTCATACCGAGGTTTAATTACTCGTCAGCGATCGCAGGCGAGATATGTTCTTTTCAAATATCCTTGTCCTTGAAATTTGCAATGATGAGGTTCATTGTATGTCTGAACAGATTTCAGTATATATTCATCTGCACCTTTCTGCGCCTTTTAATGATAGACAAGTTGAAATTATGTGAGAAAAATGGCTCTATTTCATTAAACTGAAATGATAGCGACATAACATGTTTGAGAAAGTTGTGTCGTTTTTAATGATAGAAAACTTTGTGAAACATAATAAACTCATATAAATCGAAAATGTTTATGTTTTCTTACAAAAACTGGTTTTAGGACACCCTTTTTAGAAAATACATTATATAATGAATTACACTCAAGTTAACGAAGTAGTATTTTCAGCAAATTTGTTTGAAATGACTTTCTGCACAACTTTTTCGAAGTTACTTAGCCCCAATGTTGGCCCTGAACTAAATTAATATTTTTATCTCACTTTTAGGGGGATTAATCACATAAATAAATTTTTTCCAAAAGATGGCGCCAGCATTTGGAGCAACTTTGCTGAAGATACTGCACCTCGAAAACCACGTTTTTAATGAGTTATCAATTAAAAGCGTGAATTTGGGCTTTTGAACCACTGTGCACTGTGCAGTGTGATCCCACTTCCATTGAGTGGCATTGCGTCGACTTGCCAAAATCAAGTTTCTTTTGTTAGCACATACATCAGCTGACAGCAAAAACTCAATGTAGGGGAAGGTGTTCGGTTGCCGGCACCCCACCGTTACTTTTGACAGAAAGCAAATAGCGTCAATCCGACAAATGTCATGTGTGTGTAATAGCAGCACGTTCTTTTTGTGCCGAAGCAAACAGTCACTTGTACTTTTTGCTGCGTTCAAAATAACTTTTAATTGCGTGAATATCAACACAAAAGTTTTTTCTAACTTTTTTAGAGTATCATGAATTGAAGAGCATCAATCGGAAAGGTGGGTGGATTGAATATTTATGAGGTGAAATAGATCTATTTCGTGATTTAATATCGGATACTATCAAAAGTTTCGCAACCAAAGTTTTTTTTTGTCATTTTCAAAATGTCTACCAATTTCGGTTACCGGCACCCTATATTTTTCGATAAATCGTGAAAAATTGTCAGTGATATGCAGGCTGCTGTTGTGACAAACATCTAGCTGCGCATACGGCAGATGCTCCGGCTAAGAAAAAAACGTTGAAGACCGGCCAATTTAATACCAAAGGCGCCACCATCCAAATATTCGACCAAGAGAACCAAGGTGAAGTCACAATCAGAAAATGAAGACTTTTTTCAAAAACGCTTCCAAAAAGAATAAATTCTGTTTTTTCTTTGAATAGCTGCAGTCTTAACTTATATTTTCCATTTTTAGCGAAATTTCTTGGGGTGCCGGTAACCGAACACCTTTTTAAAAATGGTCAAAGTTTATCGCTTCACTAAATTGATAACAATTTTTTTTCAATCAAATGAATCAACTTAGATTCTTAATCAGTTGTTAGCCAGGGACTTTAGCTTTCCATTAATGTATAGATGTCTGCATAATGTGCACTAAGTTAGAAGTTATGAGCTAAAAAGAAAAGGGTGCCGGTTACCGAACACTCTCCATTAAGAAAAGCAACGAGGGGTCGTCGCATACAATTTCGTGTACAACGTAGTTGAGACTATTGAAGTAATGTAGCAATTCAATTGCGGAGCATGTAAATAATGAGGGAACGTACCTCTTGAGTAAATTTTTTATTATACCTGATTCCAGAACATCACATCAATGTTTGAATGAGTCCACTTAATTTCCTAAATTTTTCCTAGCGAAAGTGATAAATACCTCTTGAGTCAATTTTTTATTATACCTGATTCCAGAACATCACATCAATGTTTGAATGAGTGCACTTAATTTCCTAAATTTTTCCTAGCGAAAGTGATCTTTGATACTTGATAGGATTTGGAATTGCATTACAATTGAATCTTCCATAAACTGTCATTATTGTGCTTCCAAACGATATGAAATTTTGTAGTCTTGGGAAGGATTTAAACATACAGAAAAATAGACTTTTGATCGGAGCCCCGGAGACCTCTATTGCTATGTACCATCTGGCTCATCTCGACAACATCGGAAAAGGTGGGCTGCTAACTAACCCATCACGGTGGCCTCGACAAACCCATCACGCTATAATTTTCTCAAAGAGGACTGAACTGATTTCAACAAACTACTACTACTAGTTTGAAAATCAAATGGTTCTCACTTCCGGAGATACAATGACATTAATGACGTAACCGATGAAATGCTCTTTTTTTCTCCGTTAAATTATCTCAGCGATGGTTAAAAAAATACTTAAGCTTGTTTGAAGGCTACTATTGGGTCATTGATTGAGCTCGAAGAACAAAGGACTGATATTTCTATTTTCGAAGATGTGACAGTATAAGTGACGTAAGCGACAAAACTCGCAACTTCAACAAGCTTAGACTCGTTTGAAAGCTACTTTTACTTCATTGAGTTCGAGGATCAAATTTCTGTCGCTTGCGGTTCCGGAGATACAATGTCATAAGTGACGTAATCGGCAAAACTATTTTTCTTCTCTCCGCTCGATTTTTTTGGAGAAGACTCAACGATTTTCGATACCGCAAGGCTTATTAAGATATCGTTGAAGAAGTTCGGAAGGGCTATGGCGAACATTTCCGTTTTGGCGGATATAACCGACAAATCGCAGTCCTTTTCAAAGCTCAAAATTTAACTGGAAATAACTGATTTTGAAAATCTTGAGCGCGTTTGAAAGTTACTATTATTAGTGATTTTATAGGTTATCAATGCACATGGCGAACACTTTTTGCTCAAAAGATGTAATCGTATAAATGTCGTAAACGACGAATCTCATATTTTGTATCAGAACTTTTCTCAGAGGGGGTTCAATTATCAAATTCAAATGTATTGAATAAGCGAGGTAAGCGTAGAAGTTCGCTATTTTTAATCACTGGAATCGTACCGAAGGAATCTATCAATTTGAAAAAATGTGTGAATTTGTGTCTTCAGAGACCGACATATTCCAGCATAAAAATTGACACACTTTTTTGCAGTTGATTGAATACAATATTCATGCGTTGTGATTTATTTCTACTAGTTAAAGCATGTAAGTTTGTGTGACTTTGAAAACTTCATTATTTCTTACTGTGTATCCAAATTTGTTTTCAAATTAGACTCTAATAAAATTATGTACAGATGTACTAAGATGAAAGACTGGCATTGATTCAAACAAATATGATATTGGATAAGGTTCCATCTTCGGATTGGAGATTACAGTAACAATTTTCTTATTTTCATTTTGAAGATTTCCTTTTTTATATTGTAGTAATTCTCGTAACGATCAAACGAATAAATGCGATTCGTTCGGGGGATAATCATAGTCAATGTTCATTCACAGTCAATTATTTTTTCTTCAATGGCCACCCTCTGTTTGTCTACGAACAAAAAGTTGTCTTTCTTTTAGTCAAACCGAATCTAAATAACCACCCCAACCTGGACGGACACCGATTAGATGGGTCTCCCCACGGTGTCCGCCGAATTATGGAAAATCCAAAAACAACAACAACACAAACCAAGTGAAATAAAAAAAGATGATTTTTCAATCGGGTTGTTTCAGTGAGCAAGTGAACAAACAGCATCCCAGCAGCTCAAATCAAAACAAAAACAAAATTAAAAAGAGATACAAGAGCTGAAACATTCCGCTTGAGCGAAAACGACGACGACGGAGCGAAATAAAAATCGAAGGTGGCGCCGATCTCCGCAGAATCAAAACAAAGCAATATTAGTTACGAGCAATTGGTGGGCACTGAAAGAAAGGTCCAAAGCAGTTTTTTTGTTTTAAGTGTTGTGATTGTTGTAAGTAAAAAGTGAAAATATGTAAATTTTCAAAGAACAGAACACGAGCAGTTATAATAGTTATCGTAGAATGGCTTCAGTGGCATAACTAACGGTTGTAATGATTTGATAGCGTTTTTTTCGATAGAGAGATAGGGAGAAAGAAAACACCCTGCGAACCAGAGAATCAGTCGTCGCCAGTTGGAAGTGTCGGGGCGCCGAAGGTGGCAAGTCTCCAAAGATTGTGTTGATTTGTTACAATTCCCTTCTATAAATAACATTATAAGAACTCCCCTTCGCCACACACTGGAATCGAAGAGCCGTTATTAATGAACGTTTGGGTAAATATCGATTTGATTATGGTTGTTGGTGTTTGTTAATATTTATGCTTTCTTTCAACAATGCACGGAAAAAACGCCAAGCGGAACAATTTCTCACTGACTTGTTTGAAACTTTTTGTTCAACTCTTTTATGCAATATTGCTTGAAAAATCAGTCCCCAAGTGGTGCTTCCGGTAGCGATTAGAAATTTATTAGCAGCACTTAGGTTTTTTGTTTCACTCAGGTAGTATCGTCTAATTTCTTTATCTGTTGAGTTAGGAGAATGCAGAATCGCACGTTCACCATTTGATAAGGCGATGGATTCAATCGCTCGTTGATAAGCTTCTTTTGTCATGCTTACCTTTCATATACAGTCGACCCACATTAACATTATACCTTAGAATGTTGTCTTGAGATAGTCGCGTTTTTTCAGTTTCTCCTGATTTAATAAACGATGAAAATCTTTGTATTACTCGTTGCTACCATTGCCGTTTTTTTGGCAGGTGCGAACGGAGCATATATGGATCAGCACTGCACGATTGATACTCGTAAGTAACTATGGTTTTGACATTGTTTTGAATAATAATATCCTTTACTGTGATTCGTCAGGTAAATGCACTTCTCGCTTCTCCGGTTTCAAATACGTGAACAATGATTTGACCAAAGTCTCGACCCAATTTCTAGATCAGTCATTTGACTTTCTATTTCTGTCGGCGGCCTTCAATCAGTTCGACAGGAACCGGCCTGGTTTTGAGAAACTGTACCGCCACATCTCCAATCAGGCCTGGTCAGATGCGATGACCGTGATGAAGTACCAAAGCAAGCGCGGATATATGGGATCCATAAACCCTGGCGATTCGGGAGAACCATGGAACGGATTGCGTACTTTGGCCAATCCATCCATGACCAACGAACACAGTTCGCTGCAACTCGCAATGGAGTACGAAAAGTTGATTACCGAAGAAATGCATTCGATTAGCAAGAAGGCTTCCATTGCCCATCAACATCCGGCCCAGTACGATCCGGATGTTGTACATTTTCTGGACCATCAGCTGATCCAGCGGCGGAGTGATTCGATCCGGAAGTTGATTGGATACATTCACATGCTGGACGGGATTCTAAACATGGATTCGAATACCGGTGATCTTGGATTGCGACTTTTCGACGAATATTTAGATTCGAATGAGTGAAATAGATTATCGAAAAAATAATACTGTTTGTCTTATCTTAGTGTCCTTTGATTTGGCATTGAGTTGAATAAATGAATGTGCGTGGTAACTGAAGTTTTCGCTAGTGTTGACGGGTAGTGTTTCACTTCACTTAAAAAAAACGAATGGAGATGCCACAACATATTTGTACGTAGCGATTAATTGTACATTTGTGATGTATGATTTATATCATTTCCTTCACCGAAAATTATTCTCCATGAACATGTTGTCTGATCCTAGGAGGAAAACAGATTGAAAATTAAAATTATGAGAAAGTATTTACCAGACGCAGATGTCGAAACAGCAACTCCAATCCTTGGAATTGCACTAAGCTACTTTGAATGTAAGAGAATTGCATCTAAGACACAACCCGCACAAGCAAAACTGCGCTGCACACTGTGCTTATGCGACGAAGCTTTACTTAATTATCACATTTTTAGTGGACGCTGTACTGGCTTTTCCTATCTAAAGCGACGATATTGCGGGAGCAAATGGTATATAAAACCATTCACAATTACTTATTGAAAATATAAATTTCAGTTTGTTTCTATTTAAATTGGAGTCGACCAGTTGAATAGCCTATGACTTCGTCTTAGTAACTGTCCATTAGGGTGGGACAAGGTTGCATGGGAAAAAATATTTTTTCGCTCCACCTTTTCGTGTTCCTTTTGGGTCCCATAGAAACTATGCAAAATTTTAGCTCGATAGGAGAAACTATATTTTCGCGCCCGCGGTTCAAAGTTTGTATGGGATTTAGTATTGGAAAACTAACTTTTAACAAAAAAAATCATATGGAGGTCACCCTATATACTCAAAAATTCAGCGGGCATGTAATTTTTGTAGGAAATTTAATGAGGAAGAAAACCTTCGAAGACTGTAACATAATCCGACATCTGTAAAAAATGTTATTGAAGAAAACCGACACAAGGTCCGAACGATGGCTCATTCCTTAATACATCTAGCACCACTGCTACTAGTGGTGGTAATATGAGTTTGCTTTCTTTTATTATGCTACAACGGTTGATCTGAGTTGTTAGATGTCTTCACAATAGTTGCTCGGTTTAGTTTGAAGATTTTTTTAAACATAAAAACCATGTTCCAAAATTCACTGTAAAGACTCTTTTATTATGCTACAACGGTTGATCTGAGTTGTTTGATGTCTTCACAATAGTTGCTCGGTGTAGTTTGAAGATTTTTTTAAACTTAGAAACCATGTTCCAAAACTCACTGTAAAGACACACAAAAAACTAACTTTTTTATTTGAAGAAATACAATTTTGAAGTCTTTCACAATATTGTTGATAAATTCAAATACTATTACTTTGTCGAAAACATAAACCATCTGTCTCATATGGTTTAGAAGATATGGACGATAGAAAAATAAGAAAAAGAAAAACTTGGAATCAATGTTTTTTTCATAGTATTAAATGAAATCATCCATATCTTCTAAACCATATGAGGCAGATGGTTTATGTCTTCGACAAAGTTATAGCATTTGAGTTTATTTACAATATTTTTGATGACTTCAAAATTGTATTTCTTCAAATAAAAAAGTTAGTTTTTTGTGTGTCTTTACAGTGAGTTTTGGAACATGGTTTCTAAGTTTAAAAAAATCTTCAAACTACACCGAGCAACTATTGTGAAGACATCAAACAACTCAGATCAACCGTTGTAGCATAATAAAAGAAAGCAAACTCATAATTACCACCACTAGTAGCAGTGGTGCTAGATGTATTAAGGAATGAGCCATCGTTCGGACCTTGTGTCGGTTTCCTTTAATAACATTTTTTACAGATGACGGATTAAGTTACAGTCTTCGAAGGTTTTCTTCCTCATTAAATTTTCTACAAAAATTACATGCCCGCTGATTTTTTGAGTATATAGGGTGACCACCAGATGATTTTTTTGTTAAAAGTTAGTTTTCCCGTACTAAATCCCATACAAACTAAGAACCGCGGGCGCGAAAATATAGTTTCTCCTATCGAGCTAAAATTTTGCATGGTGCTTATGGGACCCAAAAGGAATACGAAAAGTTTAGTGGTGCTGAAATCAATATTTTGTCCCACCCTACTGTCCATCCAATGAAGCTACAAACAGGGTTCAGCCATGATAGGAGTTTGTTGTTTCGCGTCTCGTACAAATGTTGGCAACACTCTGTTAGGGCGTTTTCGTTTTCACTACATCGGTGTAGTTAAGGTTGCACTGAAACCGTTCGTTTTTGCCAATTGCACTACACCAGTGCTACACTTTTTCTGCAATGATACCACTGGTGTAGCACTCACCAAAAGTAGAGTTTTTGTACAATGGAATCGTTTATTGTAGTCAATGGTTACAGCTTATGTTTTTGTCATTTTTGTTCGTTTATTCATGCCTCTGTGTAGCACTACACCGGTGTAGTGCAATTTAAAAACAAAACGACATTAGAATTGAGAAAACTTTGTGACCATGTAGAATTTGTCACAAAAAAAACTTTGGCATATTTTTTTTTTCAAAAATGGGTCGAGACTGTCTCTTGAGAAGGCTCAAACTGTGTTTCAAATGGCTTCATTCCAAAAATAACGAATCCTCCAACAACATCATTAGCTTTATGTTTCGTCTAAGACTCGTTAGTGCATAACAGTTTATGTTGAACTCAAGGATGGCTTTTTTGTATCAAAGCACGCTCTTTAGCAACTCTTCACACGATTCAATCAGTGCCATCAAAGAGAGGCGGATATCTTCTCACCAACAAAAACAGGCATGGTTCATTTAACATAGAATGAACACCAGTGCGAGAACGAATATCTCTCGATGACCCGTCTGAGCATCATGGGTTAGAACGCTGCTGTGGTGATTCGCTCTGAAGCAACAAACGGTCGCTCATTCTTGTTTTGCGATCCGATTCAATAATTTTGATTGATGTTGATAATTGCCAAAAATATTCGTTTTACTATTGTATGGCATTACAATCGCTACATGAATAATAGTGGTGCATGTTTATGTATGTTGCATTAACACATGGATCAATAAGTCCCGAGACTAACAATAGAAACAACATTTTTTTTGCAATTTTTTTTTTATTCATCAGCATAATCACCTTTTAGGGTGATACAATGGTTCCAACTTTTTTCCAATTTTTCAATACCATGTTTATAATAAAATTTATCTTTCGCTTCAAAATAAGCTTCAGTTTCAGCGATGACCTCCTCATTTGAACAAAATCTTTTTCCTTGGAGCATTTTTTTAAGATCAGCAAAGAGCCAGTAATCACTGAGGGCTAAATCTGGCGAGTATGGGGACTGGGGAAGCAGATCAAAGCCCAATTCGTTCAATTTCGCCATTGTTTACATCGACTTGTGGCAGGCTGTTTTTGTTCCATCGAAATCAATCGCGGCACCCACTTGGAAAAAAAACTTTTTCATGCTTAAATTTTTCATGAAGGATAGTAAATACACTTCCATATGATATCTGTGTCATCTTAGCAATCTCACGGAGCTTCACTTTACGATCTTTCATTATAATTTTTGTCACTTCACTCACATTTTCCGGTGTAACGGCTTCCACAGGTCTACCCGAGCGTTCCGCGTCATTTGTGTCGGTACGACTACGTTTAAACTCGGCGAACCACCGACAAATCGTTGCGTTTGATGGACAAGAGTCCGAATAACATTTTTCAATCCATTGTTACGCTTGCATGGTATTTTTACCCATTAAAAAACAATGTTTTATCAAAACACGAAACTCGGTTTTTTCCATTTTTTAAACAAACTACAAAACGACTTTACTCCAACCTCGATAACTCAGCTGTTTCTGGTCGGATCGACTTAAAATTTTGACCCGTTTCAAGCAAAGGTTAGTACTCTAGAAAGACGTGGTTACTGGTTTACTACGAGCGCCATCTCTGCTTTAGTCTCGGGACTTATTGATCCATGTGTTATAACTCCAGTATAATTTAACGGGCTCTTATCAAACATAACACAGGTACTTCTTGCTTTTCAGAGGTTGTCCCCCTAGAATGGGGATAAAAGATAAAACTAAGAAAATTTGGCAGTATCCGTTCTGTCATAATCATTGCAATGTGCGTAGGGATATAAGTTTTTTGTACTTTGAGAAATATATCGAGTGCTTTATTAATCATAGTTCCGTGCGGAGAGTGATGAAGTTAGTGTAAGAATAAAACAAGGTATTGTGGAAAGAGAAACTACAAAGTATGTTACAATAGACATTTCTGTCTGTAACAAGAATTACATGTATTTCGCATAGAAATACTAGGTGTTATCGGATGAAATGATCCACGTGAAACAGAAACACACATCTCACACTTACAGTTAGAAGGTGACATCTGTGTCAAAGTTGAAGAAATTAAGGTACATTCGAGCCTTCACCGATCTGAGAGTGTATTTACACCTGACCGAATCAGTTTCGTCGTCATTGCAATGTACATAACATCATCGCCGTTACCGAACCGAATCGGAAAGGTTGGAAAGTTCCTCAACGGTTCAAAAGATGTCAATTTACTCTTATTCAGGATAGTAATAGGCCTGCTTTTCGAGTTAAATTCACTAGCTCAGGACGATGCATCAAGTTATTCCAAATTGGTGACCAATTCCAGGCATAATATTGCTTGAAACCACCTAATTATTTTTACATTTATAAACGAATGATCGATCTCGGTATTGTCCAACTGTGTCCAACTGTGTCCAACTGCTTTACATTTACCGCACCCTTTAGCTCATCATCCAAAGCCTAGAGAATTCGGTCCTTTTCGATCATTGAAATTATTTCTAAAAAAAACATTAAAAAAAGACGTTACTTTCGAGCAGAAATGCAATATTCTGACGGTGTGTCATTGCCATTTCTGCTCGAAAGTGCAAAACCAGAGCAATCCACGCCACCAGTGTTTTTCAATGAAAAACGCCATATGTTTGTTTTAAACTAGAATATGGCTGCTCGAAACAAATGTTTAAAACATATTGGTTGAATCAAACCAGAAGTGTTATAGTCACTCTATCAACAAAATAATTCGTTAGAATTACTTTATTTTTACAATATTCTTTCCTGCATGTAGATCAATCGAACGCTTTAAAAAGCATGCACTTTAGAAGTAAAAGATGATTTTTTGTAATTCTAGTTCTAATCGTAAAAATCGTAATAACGATTTGTGTTTTTTTTTGTTAAGGCATAGAGCCGTCTTGAGCTAGTTCTAAATATGATCAGTATCAAACGAGGAAAACAGATTGTGGAATTGAAATATATAATATTACATAATACATCAATATACGAAGCATAACAGACGTAATAATACAGATACGTATTTCGGATGTTAATTACATCCTTCTTCTGTTTAAACAATTCAGAAGTCTGTTGGAAGAAAACTGTAATGTTATCCTTTTAATATGAAACGTAATCGGTAGGTTCACAGGTAAGAATTAGAAGGAACAGATAACTGGGACTGGAAGAGTGACTGAAAGAAACAGGTAACTAGGACTTGAAGAGTTAAGTATTTTCAATGTTTGTATGACATGAAGGTATTAACTGGAAAAGTCAGGAAGATTTAATCCCTTGGTCTCGGTTTAATAAATAAGTGGAGTTATTTTTGAAAATTTAAACTTTTGGCGGGGTCTAATTTTGAGGGAATGACATGTTGTCTTACGATTTTTATATCATTGGTAGTGAGTTCTTGATCTTCGATGTTCTGCTACTTTTGACTTGAAATGATGAGGCAATACATTTTCTGATTTCCTAGAATCTCTGCGATGTGCTTGTTGAAACAAATGTCTAATGTTTTTTGTTTGTCCAATGTATAATTTATCGCAATGATAACATGAGATTTTTTACACTCCAATTTTTTTCAAATTAACTGTAGGATCTTTTGTGGATTCCAGTAAAGTTTTCAATTGATAGTTCATACTGCTGAATACTAGATCTAAACCAAATTATATTAATATTGATTTTAATGGATGTGCAATGTTAGGATTGAAGTCTACCGATATTCTTTTCAAATTTTCCGAAGAAGGTATCAAAGTTGTGATTGTTTTTTTTCAGCATCTTAATTTTTTATCGAGGATTGAGCGCTCCAGATATCCATTGAGCTTTCCAATTTCGACGATAAAGTTTTTCACTTTTTTGCTGCATCTCTTGTGAGAGGTTAGGTCAGCATTCTATGAATCATATGGTGAATATTCATATGAATGATTTGTGTTTACACCTGTCTATAATATCTTGTTCGAGATTTAGTTTAGTATAATTGATATAATTCAGCCCAAGCATGAGAAAATTTGTTTGTTCGTTGATAAAATTCTGAGATGACTAGAAAGTCCTTTGAAAACTGTACCGGAAGGGTTTGAGCGTCGAAGTGTATTGCAAATAGCAATAACTTAGCGGTTTATGTTGAACTGCGGGTGGCATAAAAGTTCAACATTATCTGTTGTGCACTAACGAGTCTTAGACGAAACGCAAAGCTAAATAAAATGGTTATGTGCTCCAACACAAAAATAGGTTAATCCCTGAGTAAAAAAGCTTCAAAAACTTGTGATTTTTTTTCGGAATAAAATATTCTAATAAAAATACTGAAATCATTCATAATCGTGTTCTGTTGATTTTAAAAATTTTAAATCACTATTTTTATTTAATTGAAATTTTGTCCCAAGATAGGTGTTTATGTTCCCAACAAACATTGCACGATGGGCACTCTTAAGAGAAAAAACCTGTTTTTTCCAAACTATTTTTTTCCATCGTTTTTTTACATCAAAAACTAAACAAAACTGAAAAACATATTCAATCATCCAAGAATCCAAGAAAAAACTCAATGTGTAAGAAGACTTCACAAAAAATCTATCGCTAGTTTACAGATATTCGCAAAAAGTATTAGTACTTTTGAACGATTTGCAATATATAGGTGGCAAGGGAGCATAATATATAGGTGGGAAGGGAGCATAATCATCCAAATCAATGGTTTTGTTTTTTTTCCGTAAACCCACTTTGAATTACTTCGATTCGATTACTTCGATTCGGTGTGGGATTCGATTACTTGTTTTTTCAGTGTGGGATTTGATTTGTATCTTTTTCAATATATTTTACGAAAATTTTAATAATTTTGTGAACAGCAGAAGTATAATTTTTTTTGTAGGATTGGTCCGCCGAAAGGTGGTCTTTGTGGCTTTTTGTGACAAGTACACATTTCATTAAAATCTGATAGGCTGCTGCCAACTCCGAATACGATTTGGCATGAAATTCGCCTATATTACATATTTCGCTTATTCATAACACGTGAGATCGAAAGTGAACACAAGCGATAAATACATTAAAAGAGATTTTAGATATAGCCGAGTTGTTTGAAAGCATTGTTGTTAGATTTACGAATTTGAGAAGTGATTTCGATTTTGTGAAAATATTTTACATTATTGAAAACATCACAAAGTTTGAATAGAGCAAAGAGAAACAGTTGCATAATAGTCGTATAAATCAACGATTCCCTACAGAAGGGATAAAAGATGATATAACGCTTAATAAATAAAACCATAATCGTTTTACCATTTAATCTAAAAAGAAAATTTCATATTTATGCATACAAACTACAGGATTTCGGTTTGGAAGAAATAATCCACAGGATTTTTTTTATTTCTCCAAAGACTCACATTTCAATTTGCAGCTCATACTCGATCACCGAACGAATCGCCACCAAGTTTAGGACATGTACCAAAAATGGGAATCGATATTTTTGAAAAGCACAAATACTTACTACACTACTCAGGGTAATTATGGAGGAAACCTGTAGTAATTTCACTGACAAAAAGGAAATTAAATCAAAAGAAATTATAAGGTTATTTTGAGGATAAGGGAATGTAGCGAATGCCCCGAACATGGAAAGTGGAATTGAAAATTGATCGGGTTTTACGAAAAATTTGTACTTCTTTACGAGTACAGCATATTTCTAGCAACTAAGTGATACTAATACCCAATTTTTCGAGAATATCATGAAAATTATTAACATGAACGGAGTATTGTTATTATTCTTTTTATTTTGGACATATTCACCCTTATTGCTAATAGTAATGAAAATCCTTTTTGAAAAGAATGTTGTGTTAGTTTCAGATAAATTCCAACCCCATTCTGTCAATTTGAATTGGAAACCAATACTTTGGCTTTGGCTAGCTTTAAACCAACCTAACGAGTAAGTGTCCATTCCATCTGTTCGGTTCGTAATGCATCACGATCTCTAACTACACACCAAGTCAAACGAAGTCGATTTTTAATTGATTACTGCAGCCTAGACGGAATTCAATTACAAAGATACAAAGGTCAACCCCAAAAATATAAAGTTGTCTAATTGAAAGAATTGTTGAACGAAGACAACACTCAAACTTCAAAACAAATGGCAATAAGGTTGGCGCCACTGAGCCATTTTGGATCGTCTACATTACGTGGAAAAGATTCAGAAAATGGGAACATGAGATGAATGATAGACAGTAGGAAAAGCGAAAAACGTTGAGCGAAATTTTGTTCGCTCAGCAAAAAATTCTGCACCGCATCGTTACGGAAAATGAAAAATGGATTTATTTCGTTAAAATCCCACACTCAAAAAATTATGGGTCAATCTTGGCCAACCATCGAAATCAACTGCAAACCCTAATCGATTCGGAAAGGAAACTATACAGTGCATTTGGTGCAATCAAAAAGGTGTCTTGTACTAAAAAATTCTCATATCTGATGAAATTGTGAATACTAATATCTACCTACAGCGAATGATGAAACTGAATCAAGCATTGCTGGAAATACGACCAGAATGCTCTTCAAGACCTGAGAAAATTAAACGGCTACCATTTGTTTTCATCGATGTCTCAAGAACTACCTGTGCAACATCTCACTTGTTATGATGATATAGAAAAAGGCTTACAAACTGGATCGATTCAAAAATCACTACCGTGAAACAGTTCACTTGAATTGACAGCATGCAGTTGGACAGTCGTTGTAATTTATATTCTTATTATCATGACCTCGGGTTGGCAGTTCAATGCATGAAGCGCTGGCCTTACAAGCCATTTGCCATATGTTCAAGCCCTGACCTGGAAGGATTCTTGGCGTCAGTAGGATCGTAGTACTAGTCATGCAATGATTCTGTACGGTATGAATCGGCTGCGACACGTCTGTTGAAACAGAAAGACCAAGTATTACTTGTCCATTTTCTATGTCATTGAAGATAACTAAAAAAATGGCGAATAAAAAGGACATCAATTTTCGCGTAGCCTATCGGCGTTCAATTCCTGACCCCGTAAATAAAATCAGAAAGTGTTTCTGGCCCAACAGATAAGCCTAAATGAACAAATATCAACATTTGAAACATAACGAAAGTTTTGGAAAAATAGAATAACAATGTTTTTCCCAAGTTAGGCTTCATGTCGCATACGCATACATTTCCTTCTATAATTGCAATAAAATGTGTAATACGCAGAATAGGATGTAAGTTCGAATCAAGTTTTGCGAAGCTAAATTTCTGTGTCTTCAAATTCACTAATTTACTAATTTATCAATGGTAAACTATTCGGAGTATTCACAATGTACGATTTCAGAAATCGTTCAAATCAACGGTAGTTTCACGATCACCCTTAAAAACAATTGTTTCCATGAATATAAACTTCATTTTAAGTGTTCTTCTCACACGCCCCTAGGACTTGAGGTACAAGTCGTGAGCTTTCATGGCGCAATCGAAGTACAGGAACGACTTTTTACAGTAATCGTCTGTGTAATCCACCGGATTTAGTGCTGCGTTGCATTCTTGGGCGGCTTTCAAGTATTCGCTTAAGCCCGGTCTTTCGGCATAATGCTCCTTAACGCGTTCCCAGTCAGTTCCGCTCTCGTCATCGTAAAATCCGGTCCTAATACCGACACATCGAATCAAGCAGTACAACTCCGAGTTTTCACTGAAATCCTTGTCCTTCAATTTCTGATACGTCTCCGATGAGGTCCGCAAAATTTTGCCACAAGTCTTAATAAAGCTCCTGTAGTCATCTTGGGTGTAAGTGGCTCCGTGGGAGCAGTCCCCCAGGATGGCCTTAAAGAAAATTTAATTAATTTGAACTCTCAGTTTACACACATTCCATAGGACATACCACACCGACTAGCAACAGCAGCGCTACTGAAAACTTCATCATAATAGGGCTTGCGATAGGAACAGAAATTAAACTGAAACAGTTAGCTGGCCCGCTCGCCAATATATAGTAAACCCGGAATCATATACAGTAATAAAATCGTAGCTCAATCGCCAGGTCACCGAGGGTCATTTACTGATAATTCATATTACGATCAAATGTCAAACCAAACTCAAACAACTTCGATGATGGTTGGATGCGTTAGGCTCGTGATTTAAATAGAAGTGCTGAATAAATATTTCATTTTCCGTCAAATGATTCAGATTTTAGTTTCTTTAAGCTGTGTTGAATTTTGCATAAGTTGTCTAATAAATACTTAGAAGATCCTCTCAGACGACTACTGATTTGACTACCAAGGTGACTGTTTCCAGCCAAATTTTGAACGATTTTGCGATACTTTCAGCACACTTCGCCCTGTAATTCCAGAACCGTAAGTTTGATTCTAATAAAATACAATAGCAGCTTATGGTACCATAAGATAATGTCTTAATGTTCTTGACCACTATTTTCGGTCTATCCGAAACCGGGAGCTGGGAATCGGTATAATCGAAGTTGATTTGTTTGACCGGCAACTAACAATATACGTTACGTACGAAATATGTTTTTTCTGTCGTCACTCTAAGTGACAGGTTGAAATTTAAAACACGCTTCACCCTGTGATTCCGACACCGGAAGTCAAATCCAGATAAAAGGCAATTGAAACCTATAAAACCAATTGAGCCTAAGTTAGTAAAAATCGGTCTTACCATCTATGAGAAATCGCAATAAGTTCCTTTTTGAGAGCTCTTGACTACTGTTTCCGTTACTTACGAAACCGGGAACAGAGATCCGGTATACCCGAAGTCAATTTTTTTACCATCAGATGACCAGACTTGCACAATTAATTACTCGTTTTTTTTTGTCATGTACAGATACGGGCTCTTCAAATTGAATTTTTATACTTATCAACTTGTGTTTCCGGAACCGGAAGTAGTTTTGGATAAAAATGTATTATCTTTTTTTCCATTCGAATCTAAGATTCTGAAAATCGGTGCAGCGGTTTCTGAGGAAACGATATTTTACCCCGTTATTCCGGAACCGAAAGTAGAATAAAAATATAATACAATAGCAAATTTTTAAACATAAAAGATTCGGTTGGGCAACTTATCACTGATAAATTTCAAAATACTACCGAAAACATCATTGTAGAATAACTTTGAGTACATCTAAAACAATTGTGTAGCAAATAACCAACTCGCTCATGTTGCACTAGCAGTTATAGCAGTTCTGCAAAGATTTTCACATGGCTATGTGAAAAAGAAGTAAATATAACAATTGTTCAAATCATCAAAGCTCAAAACTTACAGGCATAAGAACAGTATGATAAAGATATCAGAAATACAACATTACATATGTAATGAAAAGTAACTCGATCAGAAAACTTGTCTATGGTTTGCTCTTTGCTAAATTAATGAGCAGACCTGACATCACTTTTGAAAGAAAGTGAACAAAAAGTTAAGTTCATGAAAACTATTTTCGAAGGTATATATTACCGCTTAAACAACTTGTTTGTGCAACTCCAGCACACGGGATTACCAAAATTTTACAGTACGTATCACAAACATAGGTTGGGAAAGATGATTGAATAAACTGCAGTGTAGTTTAATCAAACTAGTTCGATAAATTATAAAACGTAAAGCATTTCTTATCGCGAACGTGTTTTTCCTGAAATATTCACATATTCATATTTTCTGTTATTTAGATAGTATAAAATATTGCGTTGTGTGAACCCATTTTTATGCAACACACTGTTGCGATCAATGCTATATTGGATAATATAAAAAAACTCTTTTCTGAATTTATCAGGTTAATTAAAATAAATTTGATCAAAATGATCTGAAAATTTGTAAAAATGTGTGGAAATTATTATATGCACATTTTAAGCAACATTCCGATGATTCTCATTGAAGAAGTCAGCTTTTTATTTTTACAAAAATCGGTGCACAACCATCAAAAATTTATTTGAAGGTGATTGAAAATTTTACACCATTAAAATGGTGTTGTAGATTTTTTCTTCACAAATAAACGAACGATCAATACAATATTTAGAATTATCATTTATTCATATATACAAAGTTTTTCATATTTATGTTCGAGAAATTTAAATAAAATTCATTAGAAATTATGTTTGTTATGATTTTGTAAACAATACTTGTTTACATGACATAGTAATTTCCTTGAGTACGACAGTTGTTTTTTCGTCGTTTTTATTGCTGCATTTGTAATGTGACGGAAGTATGAGTTTCACAATTGAGTTCATAAACGGAACTCATATAGTTGCATTTTCAATTTCTCTCTAGCTTATATCACTGATTGTCGAACATACGAGATTTGTTATAATATAATACGTGTTACGAAGTTGATTTTTTTCCTGAAAGTTATTGTAAATTGAAATCTTTCGTCACATTTTCAACAAAACCATTTTACAAATAACAAATTAACAAAATCATTTTTACTAATAAACACATGAAATGAAACTTTTACAGATCGTTAATATTACAATAAACTTATACTTATTGTATGAAAATAACGAAAAAAAATTTTTTTTCTCGTTTTGTACATTTTTTGAAAGTAATTGATTTTGTTCAATGTTTCGGAAATTTTTTTCGTGATTTTTATACAATAAGTATAAGTTCATTGTATTATCTGTGACCTGTAAAAGTTTTATTTGATGTGTTTGTTTTCAGTGAAAATTGTATAAGGTGCAGCATCTTTATTCAGCCGAAGCTTCGAGAATCGATAATTTCAGTAGCAATACACAAGAATTTTCCTGTTGACACTCGTATCTATAGTAGTTTTGGTTTTCAAAGAGTTTCTAGTATGTAATAACTGTAAGTAATTTTTCTATGTATCATATTTTAGACTCGCTTTATCGTCAAATTTCACAGATCTTCAATATATTGAAGATATAACGACAATTTAAAATAAGACAATAACCTTATGATACAAATAACCTTATGATCAAAATCAAATCAAAGAACCGGAATTTTCATTTTAAAATTCCCGCGCTTGTCCAATCGGTAAACTTTTATTCTCTCAACGTTGGCAACACTTTTATATACATTCTGTCAAATTTTGACGCATATCGTACGATTAGTTTTTGTTTGGCGTCTATACAAAGAAGTTGAAAAATTTTCGTGTGGCGATTTTTATAATGGATGAAAATTTAGAACAACGTGCGTGCATCAAATTTTGTGTTGCAAATGGATTCCAGTGTTCCAAAACGTTGAAAATGTTAGAAAAGGCCTTTGGTGAATCGTGTCTAGGAAAAACACAGGCATACGAGGTGGTCGTACAAGCTTGGATCATGATGAGATCCCTGGCCGCCCAACAACATCTTTTACTGAAGAAAACATTGAATCGGCGAAGCAAATCGTGTTGCAAAATCGTTCTGTACCGATTAGAGAGATTGCTGTGTTGTTGGGCATGTCTTATGGATCAGCCGAACACATTTTAACTGATGTTTTGGGTTTGAAACGCGTCGCTTCTCGGCTGGTGCCAAAAAAGCTGAATTTCATTCAAAAACAGCGTTGGTTGTGTCGCAGTTTTTGGCCAAAAACTCAACCAATATCATCAACCAAGCACCGTACCGGCCCCAAGCACCGTATATTATTGGCCCGTGTGACTTTCTCCTCTTCCCCAAATTCAAATTGCCATTGCGGTACTTTGAAGACGATAATAAAGAAATTTATTAAAAATTGAAATTTTGCGTTTTTTAATAAAATTCCGGTTCTTTTTTGATCATAAGGTATATTTTGGTTTCGTCTTGTCGTATCGAAACGTTGGCATTGATGCTCTCTTTTGTTTAAGTGAATAACGAAAATTCTTCCTCTCTTTTCGTTTGTTTTGAATGCGATCATTTACGAATGAGACAGTGAAAAACGGAGATGAGGCTGTTGGATTGTATTCTTTTAGTGGAAATAAGTGACATTTTAAAGCTCTGATCTACATTTCACCCTTTCTGCACCGGGATCGACGATATCTCGAATACTAATTCAATAATCAATCTGACGTTCTGGGTGTTCTTTTTAAAGGATTTTCGATTTTTTGAAATGCCGAATACATCTGCTCAATAATGAATATAATTTTATTTGTCTCTCATAATCTTGATCCGCTTTAACTTTTCTACTGATCCTATCAAAAATCGCCATCTAGGCAGTGGCAGAATTCTTCCGATCATGATACTGCTTGTGGATGCAGCTGATTGGTTTCCAAGCCTTCCGGCAATAGCACGTTTCCTCGGGTTCTCCCTCTTTCTCCGCCAAACAGGTGCTGGCCTGCTCGGTGAATTCCTGTTCAGTCATTCCTTTTCCCAGGGATTCATATAACTTTGCCAAATTGACACCAGTTTCATCATCATACGTTGCACTCAAAATTGCCAAACACCGAACGAAACAGAAAGTATCATGTTTTTCGGGATACTCCGATTGAAGGTACAGCTCCAAGTCGTTCGCCGGTGTGCGTAGTAGTTTACCGCAAATGTTCTTATTTTCCATGTTTTTGGTTTTCTCTGGAGTTGGTGTTGATTCGACCACCATCACGACAATAGCGAACTGAACCGAAAAATTAATTGATTTCGACAGACATTTGAATCCTTACAGCCTTAAAGATAAATTACTTACAAGTACAACAGCGGCGAAAACCGACCGAATGAAAAACAACATTTTGAACAGTTGTAGTTGTCCTCCTCTTCAACGAAAATTTGATGACTCTATGTGTTCAATCTTCGATCGGAAAGTTGCATTTATAGCGCGGTTCGAATACATCAACCTAGGTCTCAATGATTACAGAACGATCAGTTACATTATTCTTATCGCTAGCTTGATATGGGTAAAAATAACATAGGGTTGGAATGTAATGTTAGCAAAAAATCAGCTTACAACTTGAATATAAAGGAAGCATGTATTCTATTTAGATGCGAATCGTTCGTAGTTTACATTACCAGCTGGGATTGCGTTCAAACATATATTGACATATACATGTATTTCTGATTAAAATTATCACTGGAAAGTACGCTGCTCACTCTTGCTCTTTTAGATCGATCTTTACAAGCTCTATGAACTCCTGCTCAAAGCACTTGTAGGTATTGTACGCCATTCCACACGAATCCTTGCTATCATCGCTAATCTTCTCGAGGCACTTTTGTTGCTTCTCACTGAGTTCTTTCTTGGAGCCGTCCATTCCAGCTAGTGCCGCCTCCAGACTGGTTAAATTCATTCCCCCCTCGGGCTCGAATATATGCAACTTTATCCCGAAACAATGCATTAGACAACCCATGGTTTGTTCGTCTTGTGGAAACGTGAGCTCCAAAATAGATTTTTCCAGTTCATCACTGATCTCCATCGTTTTCTTGCATTCGCTCAACAGTGATTTTATCGAGTGTGGTGAAACCTGTATCCCGTCAGTTAGTTAGTTCTAGTATGGTTTTAGATGCGATCGAAAACTTACCAAAGCCACAGCGACCAGCAGCACTAAACATCTTAACACAAATGCCATACTGAATTAGAACACTCGAACAACAAATGAAACTACTTCGATACGAACCCGTCAGTTTTATAAGATTCCTAGCGCCCCGGGCATTCGTTAGACTAATGACACCGGTGATTTATATCGCGTGGCGTACTTAAATTCAATGGTTACAAGCTACCTGTCTATTAGGTATGTTCGTCGTACAATGTGTTGTAAACACTGAATTCGGAACGTTGGAGGGTTTAATTCAATTTAATTTGATTTTATGTTTTGGTCTAGCATTTCCTACTGCATTAGCCTTCAATTTAAAAAAAAAACGTATATAGTAAATATGAACTTTATCAACGTTGCGGTAAATGCCAAGTTCTAGTAGACTCAGAATGAACAAATTGAAAAGGATTAGTTATTTTTTTTTTCTTTCTGATGATGAGCAAATAAAGATAATCGTTAAAATTTTCCATCACTTTTTCTACGAAATGCGTAACAAACAAAATAAAAACCCCACATCCGTCTCTGTTCACAGAAGTTAATTTGTTGTTAATGCTCTCTAGCGTATTGAGGTATGTGCACAGCAAAATCTAGCTATGGTTTTCTCAGCCACATTTTTTAATTTTTTAATTTAGAAATGTTATAAACACCGATAGCGCACCAGTATTGATTTGACAATCAATGCATGTGCAGCATGCGACATATCAAAATCTTTTGGAATTCCTCGTTTGTCTATAAGTAGCGTTTTGGAACACGTCTGGGATCGGTTGACTCTCGATCGGAAATCAGGGGTCGCATTAAAAAAATCGAAAAGGTCCATTAGAAATTGTTGCATGTGTTGCAATGTTACCCCAGGATCTAGTGGCAAGCGGAACAACATCAAATCCCAGTTGAATGCAGCGATTAAGGACTTAAGAAGTATGGACGCAATACAAAACCGCGGCCATTTCACAATAATTGAGAATCTATTGTAGACAAACGGTTCACATAACCCGGGCTGTCATTGAGAAATAGAGCGAAAATGGAAGAAATAAGTGAGAAAGCCGTGCGAAGAGCGATCAGGAAGTTCGGTGGAGTTAACACCTTTTATTATAAACCGAAAACAGATTGAGAAAAAGGTTCTGATAACCCTCATTGGGATAAGCGTAAACCAAATGTTGTTCGAGCAAAAAAAGGAGATTTTAATGCAAGATGAGGCCAAATAAGTTGGTGCACAATATTATACAGTGCGAGAAGAACAAATATTGAACTAGTCCGAGTCATCGATTCAACTCGAAAAATTTAGTATGAAAGGCAAACTATTTGTGTCAGCGGTAAAATTTTAGTAACTCTTCATGATCACTGTTTCAATGAACTGCAAAATATACATCAAGGAAAGTTCCGCCCAAGATACGAAGCCACAAGAATCCTATTGTCTTTTGGTAAGATCTTTCGTCTGAAATCATCACCAAGTGATGATGATTAAAATTCGTTAAAATATCACCAAAAACATTACTATCGTTTAAAAAGAGGGGTACCTACATATCCCTAGGTAGGTAAAAAAAACTTTAATGAGTAACGAGAAGCATGAAAACAGCTCAAAAACAAACCATCCGTACATCATATAGCTTTGTCAAATGAAAAAAAATGAGACATTGTTCAACGAATCGAAAGGAAAGGTAAATAATGAAGAAGATTAGAGTATATGCATATTGTTCCACGGTATCCGGAATGGCGTGCGAGTAGTACGTACGCAACTACGTAAGGCAATTCCATCTTACATCATTTGTGGTTAGGTGGGATACATCCATGTAAAACGCTGATTTCCTATGAAAATTTGCTGCTTACATGTCAACTTTGTGAACAACCTGCACACTACGGCAAACCTTGCACTGAAACTGCGAAAAGGACATCTTCAATCAAAGGCAAGGTCAACCGTTCAACAACGGAAACTACTGAGCGCAGTACTCCTGTTTCACCATCAAACCAACCATCAACTGCAATCAATCAAATTTATTTGAGCCTGTTTGTGAAAATCGGTTCAACTTCTCCATTTAAAAATTGAATTGAGTTTCCATATTTCCGAAACCGGAATGCGGAGACCGGTTTAGCTTAAACCGTTTCGCTTAGTCATTAACTAACAAAACCTAAATATTGAAACAGTTTCTAGTTTTTTCACGTTCTTTGCATCGTTACTTAAGGGGCGGGTAGAGTCTAACACATTTGAAAAATTATTTACTTTTTTCTTTGTATTTTCTAATAGTAAAAAATTTCAAGAATATTCTGTGAAATTTTCAACTATATCGAAACAAAACTTAGGCCAGTTATAAGCCTTTATCTTTGCTTATCTCATACTGCGAAGAAGTAAGAGCTCGGTACACAGTGCCAAGATTTCTGCTTCGATTGACTTAAAAACTTGACAAAACATTCTTGAAATGCTTCAATATAACAAATTATAAAAGAAAAACCTGTTTTAATCCACCTAGTGGTGTAATGATGCATTTATCATGTATAATATTGTGGTATTCTATTCAAAAATTTTCTCTTCGATTTTTGAAAGAAACCAAGGGATTGCGTGTGCATGAACTAGTATAACATACAGAATGAAACAATACTTTGCTCGCGTAGGTTATTCTTAAGAGATCTAAATGGGTGCACTATTATATGCACTTCCGGTACCGGAACCCGAGAACCGGTATAATCGAAGTCGGCTCGTACGGCCACTAACTAACATGACGTACAAACTCTACTAGTTTTTATTCAAATTTTGGAGATTTTATACAATTTTACCATCGCACTCTAAATGACGATTTAAATGTTTGTTGTATCCAAAAAAATGCAGTAATTTTTGGTTGGACCATCATTTCAGCCTAAGATTGGGAATAAAAGTTTTGAGCCCAGTTTACAACATTTTTTACGGTCTTGTTCCGCCAGTTTAAGTGACGGTGTACAATATTGAACACACTTTACCCTTTAACTCCGGAACCGGAAGACAAATCCGGATGAAATTTATGAATTCCGTATGGAACCGTGAGACCTTTCAATTGAATCTAAGTTTGTGGGAAACGGCCAAACCATCCCTGAGAAAAGTGAGTGAGATCCATTTTGGTATATATGACCACTATTTCCGGTGCTTCCGGAACCGGAGAACCGGAATCGGGAACCAGGATAACCGGAATCGGTTTGTTTAGTTGCCTACTGATAATGACTATCAATTTGTGTAGTTTTGAGAAGAGTTTAGAAAATTTTTTACGTTTTTTGTTTCGCCGGTTCAAGTGTGTACAATATTGAACACACTTTACCCTAAAACTCCGGAACCGGAAGTCGGATCCGGATGAAATTCAGGAATTCCGTATGATGGGACCATGGAACCTTTCATTTGAATCTAAGTTTGTCAAACTCGGTTCAGCCATCTCCGAGAAAACCTAGTGAGATTATTTGACACATACACACACATACATACATACATACACACACAGACATTGCTCAGCTCGATGAACTGAGTCGAATGGCATATGACACTTGGCCCTACGGGCTAATTTTTACTAGTCGGTTTTTCAATTGATTGCATAACCCCTCTATATGAGAAAGGAAAAATATGATTTTTTGAAAATGTTTGATTCTACGCCCTTGAGTAATTTCCATTGATTTTATAGACAAAAACAGCATCAGCATCAAACAGCAACGTTGGGGTCTAGAAATACTTCTACTCTAACTATATCTTCGCTCAGATACAGTGGATACCGCAAATCATGAAAAAAATCCTCAAAAATACATCTCCACCGACTTATTTTTCAATATTTTTCCACGAAAAAATTACAATATGTGGTTCAAATGATGCTTTTTATCATGCAAAACATTTGTATTTATTTTGTTGAACGATATTTCTGAAAGAAAAAAAATCGCAAAAATTTGGTTGGTTTTTTCATCATTTAGTAGAAAAACCTAAGCTGTCTGGCTATCCTGGTTCCCGCTTTCCGCTTCCAGAAGAACCGGAACTAAATTAGTGGACATTACTCACTCCAAATTCTAGCTCAGTAACTTTGCACGAAAATGGCTTGACGATTTTCACAAACGTAGGTTCAAATAAACGATCTTATGATCTCATAAATAACTCATGATAATCCGGATGCTCCTCCGGTCTCGGAATAACAAAGCGAAGAGTATTAAAAATTGAATACCATTGCTCAAAGCGGCAAAGCATAGTAAAATGTAACAAAAATTCTAAACAAGTCTCAATTTTTTTTATATCGTTTCGGTCTCAAAATTATTTCTATCGATAGTCAATTTCTGTAGGAAGCCAAACCATGCGAGTCCGACTATCCTGGCTTCCAATTCGAGAATCACCGGAAATAGTGAAACTGTTTCATTTTGTAGGTTGTGCTAATTATACCTAGATTTTTATTCCATTCGTTTTAAAGCCATGTAATTTTCAAATCACACAATTTTTCATCTTCTTGAATATAAATTTGTGTAAAATATGACGCTCCATTTATGTGCATCTGATAAGATATAAAATCACAAGAATTTTTCGAACTGTGTATATTTCACTATGGATCAAACAAGGATTTATACATACGACCAGTGAATATTGTCTAACGTTTATTTGAGTATTTTTCAGCAAACAGTTTTCTTTCTCGAAACTGTGACCGATGAAGTAAAAAACAAAACAACTGTTCGAACTTCAAAGCATCACTTACTCCCATCTCTCATTTCTTCGAGTAACTACTTCTACCTACATGCAGTTAGTGCCCATAAATAACTGAAACAACTTTACCCCAACCAGTTCATGTCGGGTGGTGGTCTGGTATAGTCTCAACCGTTTGCGCATCGCTAGCGATATTTGTGTGGCGCTTTGGCGATACGATTCGTGCGATAAGAGCATATGCATAGATTCCATATTCATAAGCTGTATAATAGGGTAAAGTGTTAAATTATGCCATCCTTAAGAAAACATTGAGATATTTCTAAATGTTTGAATATATTTTATTCTAGAATTTGGGTATTTTACTGCAATACGGCTGAGAAACATAATTTTCAAGGAGCCTGACAGAAATGATGAACATTCTCTAATGCCGTTTTAGTTTTTAGCACTGCACCGGTGTAGTGTAGCAGTGACTTTATTCGCTCCAATTTGGGTGTAATCAAGGAATCCTTTCTTCCCTACACCGGTGTAGTGTCACCGTTAAAAATGAAAATGCCATAAAACGACTACTTTCTCAGTTTTTTCATTTGCCTAAGACATAATTCCCCAGCAGCCGTATAGTATGCCTAATAGCACACGACATCTGCCAAACTTGCATTGCAGAAAGATCTTACTAAAAGATAGTGTTAGTGATAAAACTTTTGTTGGGAAGTCTTGAATGTTTAAAAAAGAAACGGGGCGTGTTGGCCAACAGGGCCGTTTTACAATACTTTCTCCTAATGGATTTTGAAAATCATTTTCACATAGGTTACTTATTTTCCAAACTATTAGGTAACCGTTCTTTTTACCGAGAGTAAGACTTTAGTATAGCAACACTGATAAAAAATGCACAGAACGCGTAGGCAAACAATCCCAACTAATTTAGAATCAGTACAAAATCATTTCCACTCAGTAAGCGAAAGATTCATCGTTTGATTATTATCGCTGTTGCACTCATTAACCATCACAGTGAGGTTTGAATTTATCCGGAAATACATTTTGTCGGTGGTGTCGGTGCATTGTAACTACAAACAACCTTCGGGTAGGAAGAACATTATCAAGATGAAGTTTCAAGTTTATACTGTTATCATAATTGCGCCCTACCCTGTAACTGCATATTCAACTGCACACAAAGTACACAAGATGTCCATTACGTGACCAGTCAGCGTAGCTTACATTTTAATCTCTTTCCCATTCTTTCACACCATGCGAAACATTACCAAGCAAACTTTATTAGAAACAAATAAGCGATTTTTCTTAAGGAATATTCATGCCCAATCATTTATAGAAACCCTAAGATTATCACATACCATCAACTGATTAGATCTCATTTGGTAAACTTATTAGTTTGAAGCTACTGCTCATAAATCATCTTTAATAACTGAAATTTCTCTTTTTTTTTTTTGTTTTCAGCAACAAAAATTCCTAAAAAGACCAGCAGACGACGTCGATTCCGCCTCCGACTCGTACGAGCCACCGGTTAAGCTCCAGCACAACGGCTCCGAGAATCTGACCAAATTTTCGGTCGAAATCGTCCAGCAGCTTGAGTTTACGACGTCTGCGGCCAATTCCCAGCCGCAACAGATCAGTACGAACGTGACGGTCAAAGCACTAACGAATGCGTCCGTCAAAAGTGAGGGCCCCAGTCCGGCCCAGCAGCAACAACAGGGCCAGGGCGGACCCGGAACGAATGGGGGAGGGAACGGTGGTCAATCTACTGGCGGCGGACACAATGCAAGTAATCCAGTGCCGTCCCCACACCTGCATGACCTTGGCCACATTGTGGACTTCAAGCAGGAACCGGAAAACGAATTCGCTGACCTGTCGGCGGCCCTTGAGAAGGACGCTGCTGCCAACGGCCACTTCCCCGGATTATCCGATCTCATCGGGGACGATACCAATGATGACAGTGATACCTTCAAAGATCTCATTTCGGATTTGTCCGACTTTCATTCCGATTTCCTGGACTTTGAAGAAAAACCTGCGACTCAGCAACCTCAGCCCCACGCCACTCAGCAACAGCAGCAGCAACAACAACAGCAGCAGCATCAGCACCAACATCACCAGCAACAGCAACCTACTCCGCAGATGCTACACTCCCAGCAGCAACAACAGATTGAGGTGAAGCAGGAAACGTGTATCAAACAAGAGCATCCCAGTCCTGGTATGTTGGACAATATGGGTATTAAACGCGGTAGTCCTGTGACGCAACAATTCCCGAATGCTTTCAACGATGGGCTGGGACCAAAACGAGGCCCCTATGGAAATCCTCAGAATGGTCCTATGTCCGAACTGTCACCAGCAGCTCAAACACTTAAGCACATGGCCGAGCAACATCAGCACAAGAACGCTATGGGAATAGGATTCCCTCGAGGTCCTCAACCGAACTCTCAACGACCGCCATATTCGGAGTTCAATCAGTTTGCTAATCAAGACTTTATAAATAACCCGGCTTCTGTGCCCGGTGGTAATTCTGTTGGCAATCAATTCCATAAAGGTAATGTGCCTCCGTTCGCTGGAGCGGACCTGATCAAGCAGGAACTCTACTCCCCGCAGAATGAATTTGATCTCAAACCCCAGCTGGGCCGCATGCCTCCACAGATGGGTGGCCCGGGTCCGAAAATGGGTCCTGGCCCTGGTGGCTTCAACAAACCAAATCAACAACAATACTCGCCATATGGATCCCCGGCCGGCGGTGGTGCAGCAGGAGCTGGTGGGGGTGCGGCCAATCATGGTAGCCCACACGGACCGGGATACATTCCGCCGAGAGGTCCCGGACCCGGACCGGGTGCAGGCGGTGGTGGATCGGCAGGTGCTGGGAATCCGAGTGGTGCTGGAAGTAATACTGGGGCAAACGCCAATAGCGGAAACAGTGGTGTTCCTCCCCGGGGCGGTGGCCCGATGGGAGGTGGAGCGCCCAATGCGACCATGCTACAGATGAAACAGACCCAACAGCTGCACATCAGCCAGCAGGGCCCGGGAGGGCATGGTATACAGGTTAGTAAAGTTTTTCCTAGTTATTTATTAGCATCTAAATTAACATAAGGACTGTACTCGAAATAAATGCAACAGATCAAAATGGTTGCAAAAAATTATTTTAAGTAGGATATTTTTGAAACTTTGAAACTGAACCCAAGACACGGTCGAATTATCGACTCCTAACTACTAACTCAAAGTATCATCAATTTTCAGATATTTAAAGGTTGGGGGAGTGTTCGGTTACCGGCACCCTTTTCTTTTAAGCTTGTAACTTCTGACTAAGTGCACATTATGCGGACAAAAATACATCAATGGAAATTATCAATTTATTAAAGTGATAACTTTTGGCCATTTGAAAAAAGGTGTTCGATTACCGGCAAACCCAAGAAATTTCGCTAAAAATGGAAAAATATAAGTAAAAACTGCAATTATTCAAAGAAATAACGGAATTTATTCTTTTCGGATGCGTTTTGGACAATAGTCTTCATTGTCTGATGGTGACTTCGCCTTGTCTCTCTTAGCCAATAATTTGGATGATGGTGCCTTTGCATAGTGGTTAAAAAGCGTAATTTCACGCTCTTAATTGATAACTCATAGAAACGTGGTTTTTGAGGTACAGTATCTTCAGCAAAGTTGCTCAGAATGATAGACGCCATAATATGGCAAATTTTATTTATGTGATTAATTCCCCTTAAAGTGAGATAAAAATATTATTTTAATTCATGGCCAACATAGGGGCCAAGTTACATCGACAAAGTTGTGCAGAATGTCATTTCAAACAAATTTGCCTAAGGTACTATTCCCATAACTTGAGTGTAATTCATGATATAATGTATTTTCTGAAAAGGGTGTCCTAAAACCAGTTTTTGTAATAAAACACTAATATTTTCAATTTATATGAGTTTTTCATGCTATACAAAGTTTTTCATCATAAAAAACTACACAACTTTCTCAAACATACTATGTTGCTATCATTTTAGTTTAATGAAATAGAGTTATTTTTCATGTTTTACCAAGGGGAGAGTCGCTTAACACAAACTATATTGTGCCTCTAAAAAAAACACGTGATATACTGTGAGTCTTAGTGTGCCATGCTGTGCCCCATGAAACAGATACTTGTCAAAACTGAGCCCTTTGTGTGCCGCAACTGTATGAAAACGAAAGTGCCAATATTGATAAATGCACCAACGCATCGTGTTAATGTGTGATTGGCACATTGTTCTAAGCGTCCTCCCCTTGTGTTTTACCCTTTCTCATATAAAAAGTATATACAATCACTGCAAAAACCGACTTTTGAACCGCCTAATGTCATATTCCATTCGACTCAGCTCGACGAGCTGAGCAAATGTCTGTGTGTGTGAAATATTGGCATTTACTTTTCTCGAAGACTGAACCGATTTTCACACAGTTCCTGAATATCATCTAGATCCGACTTCCGCTTCCGAAATTGCAGGATGATATGCACCAAAAATGTGAAAATAATGCATTAAAAATGTAAAAATAAAGCCACTCACTTTTCTCAGATATGGCTAAACCAATTTTCACAAACTTAGATTCAAATGAAAGGTCTCACAGTCCCATACAAAGTTCCTGAATTTCATTTGGATCCAACTTCCGATTCCAGAATTACAGGGTGATATGCATAAAAATGTGAAAATAATGCACAAAAAATGTGAAAAGAATGTCGCTCATTTTTCTCGGAGATGGAAGTTCTTAAAATGTCATAAGAATATCCTAATTTTTATTCGAATCAAACCCCTGATTTCTGAGATATCGTGCTCAGTATGAAAACTTCAACTTCAGGAATACTTTGTTCATAAGCTACCAATAAATGATTTGCTAAATTCTATCCAAGTCCGACTACCGGTACATTTTTTCCCACATTCAAAACGTCATAGAGAACCGTAAATAAATTTGTAGTTCACGTTAGTGTATGGTTGAATCAACCGAATGTCACTATGCCGATATCCAGCTTTCGGTTCCTGAAGTACCGGCAATAATAATCAAATATGATAAACGCCCATATTCTGAATAACGACGTATTGATTTTTCGATCGAATCATAGCTACCTTTGATTTTGCTAGCGTTATGGGGAATACAAATGAAATACGAGCGAAAAAACGGTACGACGTTATTCAGAATAAAGGCGAAAATGTAGCTCGCTTCAGTTTCTCACATATGATTGAATAGATTTTCACTAACTTAAATTCAAATGTAGTTTATCAATGTAGTAGTATTATGAAACAGAAATCTTCAAAAGTATTTTCTGAGCTTTTCAAATTGCAGTATTTTGGGGAATTTCTGCTGTAATATACAGGAAAAAGTGAAAATGAGAAAGGCATCATTACACCACTAGGTGGATTAAAACAGGTTTTTTTACAAAATTTCAACTTGTCTATCATCAAAAGGCGCAGATAAGACTACTTACATATTAAACTACTTCAAAAGAGCTTTCATACCGTGGTCGATTTACTCGTCTACGTTCGTCTGCAGGCGAGATATGTTCTTTTCAAATTTCTAATAATAATTTCTAAACTTGCCTCAAAACTATTCCAATTGGTATTCATGGTCAGTAGACGGCCAAACATTAATTTGGCTTTCCTTGTTCTTGGATTTTTAATGAACGACCGAGGATTGTAGCCATAGACTCAAAAAAGGATCCCAGTCACTTTTCTCGAACCAACTTCGATTATACCGGTTCCCAGATTCCGGTTTCGGAAGTACCTCTTTTCGTTTCCTCAGAGATGGACTAACTGACCTGAGTACTTTTTCACTCTATAGGTTATACTAGTTTATGGACAAACCTTTTTGGTTTTCAAGAATCAAAAAAAAATATTTTGAAGAATACCACTCATTTATATATGATAATATGTGAGATATGAGAAAGGCATCATTACACCACTAGGTGGATCAAAACAAGTTTTTTTATGTGTTATTTTAAAATACTAAAATGTAATAAATTTAGTTTGTGCACTGATTTAACGTGGTTTTATTTATGTAATTGCTTTGATAATCCTGTACTGCTGACAACAGCGTATTTATGAGCGGTAATTATGTGAAATCATAATACGTTCAATCTTCTCTAAATAACTGAAAATATTTAATCTCTGCAGATTTTGTCTCCTGCCCGAACAATCTCTTAAGGTCTGATGTTGTCCAGAATCCATTCAACATATTTTGTCACAGCTATGAATTTCTCCGGTTTACTGCAGTACGAGATCCCCGTCTGTATCCCGTACAGGTAGTAGCGGTTAGACTTCTTCTCGATCGCCTGAATGGCCGTTCCAGGTTGATAATCATCGCAGAATGGAGTTCGGTTTTCCACACCCACGTTTCGCACACAAATCGTCATATCGGTGATGTTCTTTTCGTCCTCGCTGGCGTACTGATAGTTACCCATCTCTTCCCGACAAACCGGCTGATGGATGATGTCGACAATTTGTCGCTGCAGATATTGCGAATCGTTTCCGGACTCTTTCCATCCGGTAAGGATATACTTTGGGTAGACGCGTTGTCTCTGTTCCAAAGTTGTTGGTAAGCAAATCGCTTGAATGTGATCTCGTCGTCCAATGTAAGCCGGTGACGAAAGTCGCGCTAAGATCAATTTGTCTTTTTGGTAGAATTCGTTGATCGCCACTGTCTGAACAGGACTCAAACAGACCCTCTGATCGTTGCGTTGTTCACAGTCTTGAGTTTGACCGGTAATGTAGTCACCCAACGTGACGGCGACATCGTCACTGGAATTTTAAATAATTTAATATCTTCTCAGTCTAGTTAGTTTAGAGAAAATACTCACTTCCAATCGACGCATTTTGTGGTAAGAATATAGTTTTTGTTGATCAATACCCCATTGCATGGGACATACTTAGGATCCTGAAATGGGTGGCGAAGTGTCACCATCCACAGATACTGTCTTATCATTGGCTTTCGGTTCTCCTGATAGCCAAACATGTATTCATTCATCCCACAGTCGCCTTGGTTGATAAGTCGAATATTTGGATGTCCTAGGATGGGATCGGGATTTTCGTTGATCGGTGCAGCTTCATAGATCCACTCCAGATACTGACCGGCATCAGTAAATCCTACAAATTGCTTCAAATTACATATCTTCGACTCGTCTTGTGTTTCACTGAATGAAACAACACCCCGCAGGTACCATTGTCCAGCATGTTGAAACACCATACCACCACCGCTGTCTCCGTTACATACGCCTGTTCCATTTTTATACCCCGCACAGAACACTTTGGCATACAGAAGACGTCCGAAAAAGTTGCGATCACTCTCCAAACATTCATGCGTGGATACCACGGGCATCTTGGCCGTATTTAGCAAGGAAGCGATTGTATTTTCATCTGTCAAACCCCATCCAACGACCGTTCCAGTTTGACCCCAGATATTCGGCAGCACAATACCATCGTCTCGCTTCCACAGACACACCGGTTGAACGTAAGGAGAAAATATCACGGGTACACTCAGTTTCAGTATCGCTATATCGTTCTCGTACGTCAACGGCTTATACCCGCGGTGTGTCACAATCTTCTCCACTTCATAGTCCCGGCCTTGTTCCTCGTGCTCTTCGGAAATGTTAAACCGTCCAACCTTCACCAAGACATCTCCTGATGGTTTTTGCTTCCTGCTCGATCGTAACGTTACACAATGAGCTGCCGTCACTACTAGATACTTGTGAACCAAGGTTCCACCACACTGATAGTCAAAATCGGCCGAAGATCCGATTCGGTGAAATATGGCAACATGCCATGGCCACTCACCAGCACGGGCTTTGAATCCGCCCTTTACTAAACCTTCCAGGGGGGCCAACTGGCGACCACACGTTTTATCATCGAAATCGGTTTCCTCAGCACGGATCGAAACCACTAGCAGCGAAGCGAGCAATGGTAGCAAGACGTTTAACAGGTGAACAAGCATTATTGCTCGTAGAAAAATGTGCCTGCTGCCGAGACGGAGATTGAACTGACTGACAAGCGATCATAAGCAGAGAGATTAATTAGTTATAACTAAACCGGTTTCGGTACAATTGCCCGTTTTATTTCGTCATAGGAAAGTTAGTTGTTCTCAGGGTTTTCGTCTCGCTTGAGTCGCAAGTTTCGTCGAGTGCACATCAATGAGCCAAGATTCTCATGCTGATAATAGTGCATGTTGTTTGCAAATTGTGCTATGGATTACTGTGCGCGGTGTTGAGTTCTAACCGATAGTAACATACAATATTGTTACAGAATACGCAATATTCATGTTACCCTCAATCGTTTCAATGAGTATTTTGTTTTTATTTTAGTAAAATCCATCTGTGTCTCAACACTTTAAGCTGTTGGAAGAGAAAAACCTGTTTTAATTCACCTAGTCGTGTAATGATGCCTTTCTCATATCTCTCATATTCTCATATATAAATGTGTGGATTTTCGCAAAATAATTTTGATTGATTCTTAAGAAACAAAAAGGTTTGTCCTTCAACTAGTCTAACCTAAAAAGTGAAACAGTTCTCGGATCGTTAAGACCGTCCCTGAGAAAACGAAGTGAGTTCCAGTATTGCAGGTACTTTCGAAACCGGAATCCCTGAACCGGTATAATCGAAGTCGTTTTAAGAAAAGTGACTGGGATCTATTTTTGAGTCAATAGTCACAATCTTCGGTCGTTAATCGAAAACCGGGAACAACCTTTGTATGGGACCACAAGACCTTTCATTTGAGTCTAAGTTTCTGAAAATCAGTTCAGCCATCTCCGAGAAAAGTGAATGGAATTTTAACATACATACATACATACATACACACATACAGTCATTTTGCGTACTCGACGAACTGAGCCATATACCACTCGGTTCAAAAGTCGATTTTCACAGTGATCGCATAATCAAAAGCTACATCAAGCCAAATAAACGAATGAAAATGATGAATACATAGACAGTAATTCTTGACTACAATGAACGATTCCATTGCACAGAGCTACACAGCACTTTAGATGAGTGCTACACCAGTTGTAGCGCTGGAGAAAAAGTGTAGCACTGATCTAGTGCATTTGGCAAAAACCAACGGTTTCAGTGCAACCTCCGCTACACCGGTGTAGTGCAACCAATGAAAAAGATGTTAATCAAAACGTTGCTATATGCTACGATTCTCGAGATACAGTGGTTTGAAAAAAAAAATTTGGAAAAATCTTTTAATCTTCCCACCTGTAAAAGAACCATCAGACCTGTCTATTAACCTATTCCATGTATCATCCAAACCATACTCCTTAACGTTTGACGATAGCTGGTACAGTTGGTTTATGATATTCGATCATGTAAATTTTTAACATATAAGCATTTTTTTTGTTAAACAAATGGTTAAGTAAAAGTTTGTATTCATTCTATGATATGGTTTTTAGAATGAATAAAATATATGAGAAAGGAATCAGAACATATGTTTCCCAGTATTCGTAATTTTCTTGATTTTACAAAAATGTACCAGTTGATTGTTACAGGTACTCATGTTTGTATATAAATCAATCTAGTATTGCGAATAAACAACCTTGTGAGAAACGAGTGACAGGCAAGTAATAACCAAGCGAAAACAAGAAATAGATCAGAATTGAGGAATTATTGGTATTAAAAAATTGCCAAAAGCTCTCAGGAAGTAATATTGCCAAACTAGTTAAACTTGGATTTATTGAAAAGACAAACAAAAAATTTAAAATTTGCGATTCATGTCGTTTGGAGTTAAAAAACGAACTGCTCTATCTAGTAGCGATGACTTATACCGTTTTCGTTTTTGAACCTACACGCGGGCGACTCTGATTCCGAGTAAAACGAACACGTAGAGCGAACCCAGGTTGCTAGAACGAACATCTCAAAAGTTGTTTGAGCGACTCTGAGCCAGCTCTCGGGCTGCTTTGATCAATATACGAAAACTGTATTATTGAGTAGTGAAGAGGAAGATGCTTGTATGGATGTTCAAAATCAGAAAACAATACAACAACAACAACAGAAACACTACTAAAGTCAACAAAGTCCAAGTTGATCGTACTCAGTTAGAAAACATTTGAAGAGATGTCAGCAACATCAATTGAGAGAACCGGCTCAAACATTTCAAAATACATTCGACGAGTTAATATTGATATTTTCAATGAATCAATCTCGAGCATTGCCGTGGCCCCAATTGACAAAACGAAAATTAGTTCTGATAAATATATTACACGAGGTAATAAACAGCATTAGAAGACATATATATGCTCTGAACAAAGAAGTTAATTTTGATGAATTGTGTAACAATTAGGACGGACGGGAAACGCTAAGCTGTTCAAAAAACTTCAGCTGACTTCAGCTACAACATATCAAAAAATTAAAAAAATCAAAAATACTTTTTTTGAAATATTTGAATTTTAAGTGTTTCAAAATAAAAACCAAACAATTTTTTTTCAACAGTAATAAATTTTTTTACATAGTCCTTATAATTACCTAAAACATTGCACCAAATCGATCGGACCCACCTTTTCTGAGAAATATACATTAATGAAAATTTTCAAGGGATTTTTGCTTAGTACCTCCTCAAAAGTAAAGCTAGAGTAAAAAAGGGAACTTATGATGCAAATTGTTTTTTTTTTTTGTTCATAAAAATTGCACGTTCTGAATCATAATTCGAAAATCAGTGTACTGTATTTGATTCGTAATTTTTAAAAATCTGTATAGCCATCTTTAAGAAATCGTAGTGCGTTTCAAATAATTTTTTTGGATACCTCCCGCATACTGGTAAAACTAAAATAACTGCAAACTCGATAAACCCTTTGTATGAAATTTACATTTTTACACTAATCACAATGTATCTCCTGAGCCTGGAGTCGGATCTGATGAAAGACCAGAAATTTTTATGGGATCTTAAAACCTTTTATTTGAATCTTAGATGGAGAGAATCGGTTCCTATTTCAATATTCTATGGCTTGTTGGATAGCTATTACCGTGTGAAATCAAAGTTTAAAAACATATTTTGTTTACAAGAACAATTGTGGGGGACGGGTGTAGCATGATGGGTTAGTTCGATTCTCAACCCCGTACATAGGGTCAGAAAGTTTTTCTGGCCCGAAGAGGCGAACAAGTTTAAGGATAAAACCTCTATTATCGAAACAAAAAAAAAAAGGAAAATTGTGACAGATATTTGACAGAAGTCTGACATTAATCTTCGTATAACTCGAAAAGTAAATATCGGATGAGTTGATTGGCATATTACACTCGGCCCTCCGGGCGTCAGATATGTTTCCTAAAGTGTGAGCGAATTCTATATCTATTCGTTTAATATTTATAACAAACAGGTAAAACTGTAACAAAATCTATGTTATCAAAACCAAATAGTTCCAAAAGCAGAGTTCTGGGATGTTTTAATCATCCATTTAATTGCATTCTCAATATTGTTATTGTTGAATCATACTTTGTCATCACCATTACCTATCTAGGTTTTGAAACATATATTAATAATAGGTCAATTGTGACAAACATTGTGAAAATTTTGACATATAACTTTGCACTTTGTACATCAGATCTAAATAATGTTCAATAGCGTTTTGGCTAATAAGGAGACCTTTTATCTCTGATATCTACGCCTTTTTATTCTGTCCCTACATACAGGCACGGGAAGGCATTTTCTCAGTTCATCGAGTTGTATCGGTTGGTAGAAGAAACCCGGCTTTTGGGGCCGAGTGAATTCTGTTTTTTTGTTAGATATGAAAAAGGTAAAAATCCAATACCTTCTTACAATACTGGGCAAAATAAATGATATACTTGGCGCATTACATTATTTTCTGCATGTTTCGCCCTCGCCTCACCAGTGCTTTTAAAGTTTAAATAGAAGTGTTAAACCGCTAAGCAGACGCTAAGTTTACACTATTTACGTAACACTTTAAGTATATTACACCGAGGTAATTGTGTTACCTTTTTGATGTGTCGGACGTAAACGAATGGCGACTAACTGATCGTGAACATTTAGAGTTTTTTTATATAAAGTAACCGATTCGTGCAAAAAAACACATTTCCCTTTCTTTTGCGCAAACCAGTTATTTATTTTACTTTGTTCAGATTTCCGTAGTTATTCGTTTTTTTACGCGGATGAAGTTATGTTGTTTTCTAGGCGGATAGTCGAAGTTATGCAGATTTTCAAAGTTATGCGAGTTTTTTTGCAGATTTCGGAGATTATGCAGGTTTTATGCGGATTTCTGGAACTATACGGATTTTCAATGTTTTGCGGTCTCTTTTTATGCAGATCTCCAAAGTTATACGGTTTTTATATGAAATTTCTGAAATTATGCGCTTTTCTGTGCGAATGTCCTAAACGATTTTTTTTTATGTGAATATCCGCGGTTTTTATGCAGATTCCCGGAACTAAGCGGAGTTCTATAGTTATGCTTTTTTATATTGTTTTATGTTAAGAACAAATATAATTTCAAGGATTTTAATTGCTCCGTAACTTACATTGTAATGCAACCAATACACTCCGAAGAAAGGTTGCCAGTTGCGTCCAGTTCAGTCCTTCAACGATACACGGTTCGTTCAAAAATGCATAGAATAATAGATCAAGACATCGACCAAGTAATTCCATTCTGACAGGATCATATTTTCAAATTATTAATAAATTTCCCACTCCTTTCTTTGTACCGCCTTGAAGATGATGGTGGGGAGGGAAAATGCTCTTAACATTATTGAGTATGACTATGAGTAGGACACAATCTATTGGGAAAAGCGGTCCCGATTCCGAACAGAATGAGCAAAGACTTGGTATTTTTGTTGCTTTTCAGAAAGCATACACATAACCTTTCCACTGAAGGGTACTTTCCAGGATCGACAGCGGGTGTCGGTTGGCGAGTAACCATTCACGTTTTACGATTATTACTTATTGCGACCTGGCGCTTCTTTCGATCCGCCTGCTTCTGCTGCTATTGGTTGGCTCGGTGCAGAAACTGGAATCCAATTTTCCGACTGTGGTCGTCTTGGGGAATGAAAAGCTGCTTGGTACGTTTGATAAAAAATTATCGAAATGATAGGTTTTTTATAGTTCTTGGCACCAAAACGAATCACACCAATGAAAAATCACGAACGCTGCAAACAAACAGATTTATTCAAAATACGTCTATATCCATTTGCAGTCCATGTGTATCAGATAAAGTAATTTAGTGATGAAATATTGAATAATTTGTTGATGAAATTCCACACAAACGAATCGAATTAACTTCAACGGTACAAAATTCTTGTTCAACCATCAGCCTGGATCGATACCGGGCTCATCCCGGAAACTGTTTCTAGCTCTCATCCCCTTTTCCATGCCTGTGCTCTGATTTTCTCTCTCGTTCGCACTAACTCTCCGATGGTGGTATTCTCAAACGGTAAGGACGCGCACCGGTTCAGGCAATAAACGTGAAATATAAGGGTCTCGAAATCCATTAAAACTTGCTGTACTCTCGCACAAATTTACCCTCGCATGTGTCCTACCATTCTAGACTGAACATCTGAAACGAAAAGCCTGTCTTACATTCCAGAAGCAGAAGCTGTAGTGGACAAAGTCTATTTCAACAGACTAGCGGCCTGGTTGCAACAGAGATCTATTCGAAGCTGGTTATGTTGCTGTTGCGGATCGGTTGGCCGATTTATGTTTAAGATGAAAATATTTCTGAGCAGCGCTCAATTTCTTAATTAATATGATTGATTCTGGGTGGTGAGAGCTTTCTAATTCTTTTTTTACACCGTTGTTCGTTTCTTTATTAAAATAGACCTGATCTATTTTTAGTTTTGAAAAGTGATCTATTGTGTGTTACATTAAATCAACATCTTAACTAGGGTGTTTCCTACAGATTTTGAACTACTTCTGGATCCTCAATCTGCCCTGAACTATCAAATATTTGCGAGAAAAGAGTACCGGCAGTACTTACGAGTGTTTTTTTCTGCCGTTTGTTCAACTTAGATAAACTATTTGTAGAATGCGATATTTAAACTAAATCGATGAATTTCAAGTACAACGTATCGATCGTGGAAGAAATTCTACTGAACGGAACTAACATTAGAAAAAAAAATTATGTAGAAAAAGTTACTAGATTTGTTTTTTCTATTTTTTTGTCTTTGATTTTTGATTTGATAATAATAATGATTTTTTCGCATTTCACTCCGTAATTCCGAAACGAGAGGTCGTATCCTGATAATATTCATAAGCAGTCTATAAGACCACAAGCGCATTCTCCTCAAAAAATATAGTGATTTCATTTGACATACATTTGAATATTTAAATAATTTGTTGCCCATTGAATATTTCCTGTTCGTTTACAATGATTTTAATCTCTCGTGTCATATGAACTAATTCGTCTCTCGTGCCACGTGAACATATGGATTATAGACTTCGATTCTCTGAATCCTCAAGTGTTATGAGTCGTGTTATTTAGAAATGATCTGGTATACAAATTCTTAGACCCGAATTCGATCCGTATTCGAAACAAAAATCTTCACTCGATCCGACTCGAATAGTACAAACGTTTAGTTCGATTTCGAGTAGGGTTTAAATACCGACCGATTCTGGATGCAAATGATTATACACGATCTCGACCCATACCGATTCAAAAATAAGAAAACCGCCACCAGTACCCGGACCGCACTATTTTTAAACCCAAACCCAATCCGTATCCGTCGAGTGCGGATTTGAGAGTGCAATATCCGATTCTTTGAATCTTTGAATCTTTGAATCTTTGAATCTTTGAATCTTTGAATCTTTGAATCTTTGAATCTTTGAATCTTTGAATCTTTGAATCTTTGAATCTTTGAATCTTTGAATCTTTGAATCTTTGAATCTTTGAATCTTTGAATCTTTAAATCTTTGAATCTTTGAATCTTTGAATCTTTGAATCTTTGAATCTTTGAATCTTTGAATCTTTGAATCTTTGAATCTTTGAATCTTTGAATCTTCGAATCTTTAAATAATTAAATCTTCGAAACATTGAATCATTGAATCATTGAATCATTGAATCTTTAAATCATTAAATCTTCGAAACATTGAATCATTGAATCTTTAGATTTTGGGGTCTTCGAATCTTTAATGTTGGAATCTTGGGTGCTTGATATTCGAAAATCTTCGTATCTTTGATTCTTTGATTCATAGGCATTGGAGCTTCATCACTAAGGGTTTGATTTTGAATGTTTTTTGTTGTTATAAATTTAGAGTTTACGATGTGTTGTACTTTTTTTTCTTAATTCAACAATATATTTAATAATGCGCACTGCTTTAGCTCTAAGACAACGAGGGCATCCATTGCTGACTTTTTTGTGTTTTAATCTACAACTTTTATTCCAAAATATCTGAGAATTGTATAGTATCTCTGTATTTTTTAATTTTGTTTTCCGTATATTTTTATTAAAAATTCTTCTATGTTGATTTTGAAATTAATCGGTTTTTAAAATCTGAATTTCTAGAATATTGATTTCGAAATATACTTAACATTTTTTAAATAACTTTAAACTTTGACATTTGGTAGAATGTTTTAGTAATCTATTTATAGTTCGACTCATTTTTTTCTGATATCACACAATCTCTCTTTTATTGCTCCTGTTTCTGCCGAGTTCCTATGTATTTGGGACAGGAATTTTATTTAATTATTTTTATCTCCTGCTAAATGTATATACATGAAAGATTATTTTAGACGTATGATAATTCTTTTTTGATTCTCGATTCTGTCCATAAGATTGTAAAATAAAACTTTTAGTTGTTCTGTTTCCCAATTTACGGTTCTGGGCCTATCTAGATTTAATTTTTTTTTATTTGTTAATTTTTAAATGATATGATATGATTCTTGAGTTAGATTGTTCCTTGTTTTCATGATCATATTGTTTTACAGTTCATCATCCATCTGAAAAATCTATCATTGATGTGAGATATCTTTCTATCCGAACGTATGTGAATTGACATTATTGTGTTCTAAATAAAACATTGACAAATCAATAAACCAGTTTACCGTGGTGCATAAACGGTACCGCATGTTTCACTGATGGTACTAGTTATATACATAAAAAGTTCCATTTACCATCAGTATTTCTTTTCGTTTCCGAAATTTTGTGAAATTGAAGCACAATTGCACTTCATCCAGCGGCTGCATCACTGATTGGATGAATGAAAATTCAATGAAAAAATGAAGAACACGCAGATACAAAGTTCTATTAATAACGCTATACCGCACCGAAGCATTAAACAGATTGATTCGGAGAATGGTGGGCAATATCCGAATGGAATCAATAACTCCATAGTGCTGACATCCCAGTAATTTGTTATTTAGGTATTCGTAGCCTTTTAGATGGTAATGGTGTTCAAACTATAAGAACTCAACTGGTCTACGCTTAGCAGATAACACAAAACGATCTAAAATCATC
Organism: Malaya genurostris; assembly: GCF_030247185.1. Taxonomy (NCBI): domain Eukaryota; kingdom Metazoa; phylum Arthropoda; class Insecta; order Diptera; family Culicidae; genus Malaya; species Malaya genurostris. The sequence goes on along the minus strand of NC_080572.1, from coordinate 26,779,136 downwards.
GTAGATATATGAATTAAACTCATTCCATTTTACTCACTGAGCTATGACAACTATATTACCATCAACTGATTTCATGTGATTATTGTAATTAAAAATCTGGTGTTCATCGCATAATGTTGCCATGTTGTGCACCGCCGAACTATTTTTAGTAATTTATGTCTGAAGCGGTACAAACGATTATTTCTTTAAAGTTCCTAAATCAATATAGATATGTGTGGTCTGCTATCACTATTCATTCTCATCTAGATTGTTACTATCTTTGTCGTTGTCACGTTACGTTTCCTTTTCTTCATCGTATTTTTTTTGCGCTCGCGGCTTATGACTATGCTGGATACCTGCTAATATGTCAATGTAATAAATTATCAGCAATATCCTTATATTACTACCCTTATTTGTACGACTAAAATGACACAACATTTTGAAGTATTTCTATATTCATACACATACACACACAAACACAAACTAAGAAGTACGATTAAAAATTTTCGTTATAGAAAATTGATTACCTGTATCATGTATAGTCCATTATTTTCATGAAATCCTAATAATTCATGTCCTTATTTGTCATTCTATGTTTATTTTGATGTGATTTTTTTTTTCTTTTTTTATCATTATCCTAAATGTTGGTTGTTATCAGTTCTCCCAATCTTCTGGGATTAAGCTGGTCATTTCATACTCAGATTCTACCATTTTGTCATATAGTATTTTTGATAATGTTTTTAATCTTGATTTGTTTTGTGCTGCTTCCTGCCATTCATCAATAGATATAGAACTTCTTTCAATCTCTTGACGGATGCATGTGCACCATGTACAGACAGGTCTACGTCTTTTTTTACCTAATGGAATTTTATGCAGTTTTTAGAATGCTGTCGTTTTCGCTTCTGAGTATGTGACCGTAAAAATTGATGTGCGCCATTCTTATTTTATTATTTATGGTATGACCTTTCAACCAACTAGGTACGATGTTTGGATTTTCTGATTGGTCAGCATTAATTTCTGATCGGGATTCCTGCTCCTCAATTCCATCTTCATTTATTACATGTCGATACTCATACTACGTAGCGTGAGAAGCATTTCATTTTCCATGCGACTAAGCGAATTGCGGTTTATATTCAGAATTGTTGCTACCTCCATCGAATAAGTAACCACTGGTGTGATTAATGAGTGGTATAATTGTTTTACTGTCGTCCATTTTAAAGGATGCCGTTTCAAAAAGGAGCAAAGATGAAAGAAAGGCTTTTAGGCCATTTTTATTCCTCCGAAGTAGTGGCATTTCTGGTCAAACTACTGGTGATATGAGCGCCCAAAATGACGTAGTATGGTTACTACTGGTAATTCGTATTTTCAAAATTTTGCCAGTTTTTCTTGCGCAATATTGTTTACAACAAGTTGATCCCTATATAAAACCTTAGTTTTTGACCGTTGATTTCTAGTCCGATTGTATTGAATGGCGTTCATTGAGTATTGAATGGCGAACATGGTAACTTGTGCATCTTTAGTGCTCTTTAGTGTCAAATTGTGATAAATTTTGTGTGAAAAAGGTGGCTTTTGTGAAAATTTTTTATCTGAGCAAGTGACTAATTGTGCTTCAAACAGATAAATAGAAAGTGTTTTGTAAATACTTATATTTTGTACTGTAAATTGTGTCAATAAACACCGTGCGGCGATCGCTCAAACAAAGCGGCGTCGTCCTGTGGAATATTGAATGCATTGTCTATTGTTTTTGCATGGTTCACTTTGCTTTAATTTCTCCCCCAGCTGTGTGTCGGGCCGGTTTGGTTTGTGCATGAATGATGAGTGAATGTGTGAAGTTTAATTAGAAAATAACCATATCGGATATTAGAATTGCATGTTCAGTTTGCGAGAGTAGCTATCACCAGCGCTGTACTGGGCTTACGAGAGCCATGGCCGGTTAGGTTTCAGATACACCGGCGCTTTTGTTTAAATGTGCTGATTGCTTGGAAGGTGCCGCGATGGCTAATGTGATTCCAAAGGATGCTGTCCTTTCACTCATTAGTGATATGAAGAAGGAGATGGAAAAACTCAAATCCATCACTGATTCGTGTGCGGGAGAGCATCGAGGCACACATTAATGTCGCGATAGAAAAGGGAATTGATGGACTGATCAGATCTTCCAAGATGGCGTGCTTAGAAAACAATGTGGCCAAAAAGTTTGTTGATTTTGAATAATCAGCAAAATAATAATTAATTAGTCGTAATGAAAAGAAAGAAAATTGTTGCAGATAGAAAAACTCATTCGGAGTCAGATGGAAATCCCAAACGCAAAAGAAAAATTATGTCTAATACTGATGATGATAAAAATGTTGATAGTGAAAATAATGACGAAGTTTTTGATAAGAATACGAAAAAGTCATACGCGAATGTTCTTTCTGGTAAATTATCTAGAAATAGAACAAAAAGTAACAGAAAACGTAAGACTTGCTCGGTTATTATGATTAAACCTGTTGAGTCTTCGCAAACAAGTGATGACACTAGACAGTTTTTGAAGGGTAGGTTGGATCCAAGAACACATAAAATTAGTAATTTCAAAAATGGTAAAGATGACTCGATTATTGTTGAGTGTGCAGCAGGAGAGGATATTCAATCGGTGAAAGAAAACATTGAAAGCAATTTATGTACTGCATACAATGCTGTTATACCCAAGCCCGGGAAATCAAAACTGAAAATAGTGGGGATGAGTGATCGATATTCCTTCGATGTATTTACCTATTGAAAAGTCAGAATCAGGAAATTTCGATTGAAGATGTAAAAGTTGTTGCTTACTTTGAAAATCCACGCTTCAAATATAACAAATATAGTGTTATGATTGAGGTTGATAAGAATACTTATTCCGGCTTGATGGCAGCCGGCAAGGTTTGCGTCGGCTGGCATAGGTGTTCGGTTTTCGAGTCGTTCAACGTATTGCGCTGTTTCAAGTGTGGTGAGTTTGGTCACAAGTGGCTGATGCTGATCAAAATACATAGATGATAATGCCTTTAAAGTGAGTGCCTAACGAATTGTCATAGCCGTTTCAGTAACAGTTGTTCTAGTTTTCGTATTATTCACGCTTGAAAATGTCTTTCTTACTTTTCTGTTACAATTTAAAAAAAATGCAGCTGAAGCGCATCGAATGCTCTCAGAAACTTACGGTGATACTGCTCTGGGTTAAACGAACGTGTTGGGAGTGGTTTCAACGTTTAAAAATGGTGATTTCGATGTCGAAGGCAAACATGGTGGTGGAAGAGAAAAAACCTTCAAAGATGAACAACTAGAAGCATTGCTTGATGAAGATTCGTGCCAAACCCAAGAATAGCTTGCCGAATCGTAGGGAGTGAGTCAACAAGCCATTTCAAAGGCCCAGAAAGAAGGAAACTGGGTGTCGTATGAGTTAAAACCATCGGGACATCGAGCGCCGTCTATTTGTATGTGAACAATTGCTTCAAAGACAAAATCGTAAGGGGTTTTTAAATCGAATCGTAACCGGTGATGAAAAGTGGGTTCGATACGATAATCCTAAACGCAGAAATCATGGGGAGAGCCCGGGCATGCTACTTTGTCGAAGGCAAAACCGAATATTCACGGTGCCAAGGTTATGATTTGTATTTGGTGGCATCAGCTCGATGTGGTTTACTACGAGCTCTTAAAACCGGGTGAAACCATCACAGAAAGGCGGCCACAATATCGAGAGCGACATGGCAAAGTCATGTCGACGTCGCAAAAGTGGTCAAAAAGTTCCTGGAAACTCTGAAATGGGAAGTTTTGCCCCACCCGCCGTATTCCCCAGATGTCGCCCCTTCTGACGCTAGCGACCCCCGCTAGCGACGAACAATACATTGATTAATACATCTGTAAGCACTTTTTCGCAATAAAGCTTTTAGTTTTGGAAAAAAAATTAAAGTTTAAAAATGAAAAAAAAAATTAAAATGTAAAATGAATTTACACACCAACCATCCAGCAATTAGCAAGCAAAGACATTAACATGTTGCACACGCTGGACATGTTGCACACGCTGGACATGTTGCACACGTTGGAAAAAATTCTGGAACTTGTTAAAGAACAGCTGATCAACTATTTGAACTCTAACAGTTTGCTAATACCGGAACAATCGGGATATCGTAAGGGTCACTCTTGTGAAACCGCTTTGAATTTAGTATTGGCAAAATGGAAGGAGAAAATCGAAGCCAAAGAGAGTATTTTTGCTGTGTTCTTGGATCTGAAGAGAGCCTTTAAAACAATTTCTAGACCTTTATTGTTGCAGACATTGCGTCATTTTGGCATCGGGGGAATGGCATATGAATGTTTTGAAAACTAAATATATAGTTATTTCTTCTGTTAGCACCGGTCATGACGCCAATGTAGAAATTGATGATGAAACTATTTGTATATTTGTATATTTGTATAACTTCATCTGACATATGTTGTCTTAATGAATAAAAACAAACAATTAAAATTTAAAAACTAAACCTAACTATCGCTATTTACTATGTGGAAATTGTCAAGTAAACGTTTATGAAACACGGTTGACGACACATTAAAATCGAATAGTTGAGAGAATTCGTTGAACCGCATACAAACTGTCGGAAAAGGCTCATGTTGTCCATACATTCTATTTTGTTGTTTCTAGAGACAGGAAGTTCCGCTGGCGAAGTGATCTTTCAGGTGTGTAGAGGTTTAGAAGCATAAGTAACGTTGGACTATCTATGTCGCCCAAAAGTAGTTTGGCAGCGAAAGTTGCTTGAGCAGTTATGCGTCGTACCTCCAATGGCTCGAGATTCAACAAACGGCAGCGATCTTCGTATGATGGTAGGTTCATAGGGTCACGCCACGGTAACAGGCGCAGAGCGTACCTCACAAATTTATGTTGAATAGTCTCAATCCTAGCGATCCAGTAAGCATGGTAGGGGCACCAAATCACAGCGTTTGACTCTAGTATTGAACGTACAAGTGAACAGTACAATGATCGTAAACAAAGTGGGTCTCGAAACTCTTTGGCTACCTTGAAGATGAAACCAAGTTGACGGTTTGCTTTGGCCAACATATCGTCATAGTGCAGTCTAAAGGTAATTTCACGATCTAAAGTGACACCAAGATCCTTTATACATTCTACTCGTGTCATGGACCTTTCTGAGATTTCATAGCCATACAAGATAGGATCAGTTTTCCGATAGAAAGATATGACGCAGCATTTCTCGATACTCAGACACAAACAATTTTTTGAACACCAATCTACGAACGTTTGTATCATACGTTGTAGTACAAGACAGTCCGTGAGACGCTTGATAACCTTCATAATTTTTGCATCGTCTGCATAAAATAATCTGGATTCCGGTGGTAACAGCTGTGAAACATCATTCATGAAAAGCGAAAACAGCAACGGACCAAGATTGCTGCCTTGCGGAACTCCAGAAAAATTCGAGAAAACTTCAGATGTTGAAGAACCGATTTTAACCTGTACAGAACGGTTTGTCAGATACGATCTAAACCACTCTACGCTCATCGTTGAGACACCCAGTAGTTGAAGCTTAGAAAAAAGTATTTTGTGATCTACTCGATCAAATGCCGCTTTAAGATCCATATATGCTGCATCGATTTGCCATCCAGAGTCCATGATCTGCACGCATTTTGAGGTGAATATCATAAGATTCGATGTAACCGATCGTTTCGGGTAAAACCCGTGCTGTTCATTATCTATGTAGGTTTTGCTACGGCAAACAAAATATCGTTTACGATAATTTCGAATAGCTTCGAACATGCACACAAAGACGTAATACCACGATAGTTGAAAATGTCACGTTTATCGCCCTTTTTGTGAACCGGAAACATATAAGAAAACTTCCATCGTGAAGGAAACTCGCTTTGTAAAGTTGAAAGATTAAACAATTTCGATATTGGATAACTGAGTGCTCCTGCGCAACGTTTCAACACAGATGAAGGAATACCATCAGGACCAGCAGCGAACGACAGCTTTAATTTTCGAATTGCTGTCTCGACCATTTGCTCAGTTATGAGAGGAATATGGAAATTAAATATATCACGTGGTACACCAGCAGTTGCCTCGTCAATTTGAATCTGTGTTGCAGAATTGTCATGAAATGCATTCTTGAAGTGATGCGCAAATAAATCACACTTTTCCGTCTCGTTGCAGGCTGTTTGATTTCCGAAAAACATCGAGTGCGGAAGACCAGTCTCTCTTCTTTTTGAATTCACAAAAGACCAAAAAAGTTTAGGGTTTCGACGGAGATTGAGTCCAGTACGTCTTATATAGCGCCGATATAGGAACATATTGTAACGGCGGTATTGACTGGTAGCAATTTTTAGTTGTTGTTTGAAATACGAAGATCGGAAACTACAAAATTTTCGAAGAGCTGATGATCGCGTCCGTTTAAGAGCGCGTAAGCGCCTATTTGTCCACGGTGGTTTTTTAGGAGGGCGACTGACGGGAACAGTACGGTAAACAACATTTTCCACCGCATCTCAAAAATATTCTACGGCTTCATTGATATTAGTTGACGTTTCAATAAATTGTCAGTTAACAGCTGAAAGCATGTCATTCAGTTCAGTGTAGTCTGCTCGGCGAAAGTCCAGAGAGTACGAAATAGACGGTTCGTCATACTCATTTGGAATGGGCACCTTAAACTCAACAGCAAGAGCGGGATGGTCGAGGTCGAGATCAATCAGTGGCACGATAGGTAAAGTGACGGTACTGACCGGTAAAGCGATGTCATTTGCGAGGATCAGATCTAACAAGCGCTCGTTTCTGTTCGCAATAGTATTAATTTGAGTGAACCCGTTCAGGTTGAAGCCATCGAGAAGAGCGGAGCAGGCAGTAGGAATATATGAAAGCAGTGGATCAACGAAAGGTAGTCCTCCCTCATGAAAGCACCAACGTAAACCAGGTTGATTATAGTCCCCGAACAATAAAGCAGGAGTGCGTGGGCTCAATCGAGAGCATATCGCGCTCAACGAATCTATATGCTCATTTATACTCACTGAGTCCATTCTTCGGTCAGGAAGTAGATAAATTACTCCGATGCTCAACGAAATCGGCGGAAGTTCAACTAAAACCCATAGCTGCTCCAGCGATGTAGACACAATTGTTCGATCAACTGAACTGCTTAATTTTTTCGACACTGCAATCAGGACGCCTCCGCCTCTTGTTTTATGACTGTTCAGCGGGGATCGATCAGTTCTGAAAACATCATAAAGATGACCGAAGAGTTGTACGGAGAAAATTTGGTCATTCAGCCAGGTTTCCGTCAGAACGACGATGTCGTATTCAGCATCCGAGACAGCTAGGAAAAAAACATCAATTTTTGTCCTCAATCCACGCACGTTTTGGTAGTAAATACGTAGACTATTTGAATAAATTGCACTGGAAAGCGGGAAAATGTCAGGTACCGCGGGTTCTTGTAACACATTATACTCGCCTGGAGTAGCATGTCGGAAGCCTCCACTACCATCACCGACCACAGGACCGGGACGATGACGATGGTGGATATTAGCGGCGAGCACGACTGGGTGGAGTGGTAGGGAGACTTCCTTAGTGCTTATTGCTGGGTGTCCCGGATCCGAGGTTGCGTCAACGAAGGTTGAAGAGTGCCACTGTCTAAAGGGACGGTAGGTGCACCTTTTCCTTGAGAACGTTTTACAGAATTTTCAACAAACTCTCTGAACAGAAGTCCATTCGGCCATGTTGAAGCATCTAATGATTGACTCTTCAGACCAGGATCTAGTCCGATTTTAAATGAAATAAATGTCATTTTTGAAACATCTGCCTCCTTTGGAACTAACCGTACAACATCAATATCTTCGGTCACATCCATACAGCGTGAAACGATTTTTTTAACATCCGCAACACTTACTAAAGGTTGAAATCCTGACAAATAAAGCCAAAATTTCTGGGGTGACGGAGGGCTGACGATAAAAGGAACAGATAAGTTACTTAAATCAATAGACTTCGTTCCACGTTCGGCAGTATCTTGAACAGTTTGTCCATTGTTTCCACGTCGCCGTTTCACACCTAATTTAGGCCATCCGGAAACATTTGTAAATTCACTAGTAGAACGATCAGATGCAATATTTTCAACTTGCTTGCTGAGTGTCTCAATCAAGTTGAAAAGTTGATTAACTTGAGCAGATTGATCAGTCAGTTGTGTAGGTTGGGGTTGCTTTGATGCCATCAGGTCCTTGATGTAGGAGAATACACTTCTACCATCAAGTTCTTCCTTACATTTGAAACAAACAAATATAGCCTTTCCTTGCGAGAAAAGATCACGATTTGTGCGGTTATTGAATCCACAGCACTGCTGGCTGATATGGAAATACGAATCGCAAAAACCACATCGTACTGGTTCCAATTCGTTTATTGGCAAGTGGCATTCTCCGCATTGTTTTTTCTCCATACTTGCTTTGCTCAAATTCGCTGGTGTTACGCACACGGCAAGGAGAAGCTGGTGATATCGCTCGCACAATTGATATAAACAAATGAACAACAGATGTTGGTTCCAGTTGATACATTCAAATCGAGGTGTACTCCAGATGCTGGTCACAAAGTAGCGATTGACGTTTCAGTTTAATATCTAACAATAACGATAGAATATAAAATAACAGAGGAAATTCGTAATTTTATCACAACGGTAAAAACACTGTACTATTAGGTTGACGTGTTGCCAGTGATAGACTAGACTATTGATCGCGTTAGAGAAATGAAGTATCATGGAGTCATAGTTAATCAAAAGTTAATATTCAAATTTCATATTAATAACGTCATCAAGAAGATTGCCAAAAAGTACGGTATATTGTGTCGCTTGAGAAATGACCTATCGATCCATAGTAAAATTCTTTTTATAGGACAGTCATTTCACCACACATTGATTTTTGCCCATATTTCTTGCTAATAATCGTATCTAATGTGTGTAGCGATGAACTGGTCCGGCGGGAAGGGTTACTGTCTGATACTGATAAAGATATCGGGTTCGATTCCTGATGTGATCAAGGATCTTCCCAGGTTGGAAATTTTCTTGATTAATCCTGGATAGTAAATCCGAAATATTTGAATGTTATTTTATGGTCAGTCGTTCTTTTGAAGAAGAATCTATACCAGCTAGATCAATCAGATCGTTTTCTTTTGTTTACTGGTTAAGATATGTGCAAAAATAATTATTATCATTTAGATAACTCGTTCTGCTCACACCTTTGTAGGGGTATGAGGGGGGACCATCACTATCATCAACCAACGTTTGCAACATTGTTGTCTCATTGATGCATGCGGAGATGATACGCGCAAAGTCGATAATGGGTGAGGGCACTGTCGAACAGTAGTAGCCCGGGGGCGGCCCGTTTGGCATAAGATCATTTGGCATAATACCGTTTGGCATAACGCCGTTTGGCATAAAGTCATTTGTCATAATAGTCATTTGGCAGAATAATAATTGGCTCCGCAATATTTTGAGCTAATGTGAAATTTCGTTTATGTTTCGCTCGAGTGTGTAATGTTTGCAAGGAAAAATAGAGAGAAATATGAGAATTTTTATATTCGATGATATTAGGTGAAATGAAGTGTGAATGTTCCAACAACATCCGTTATGGAAGTCCTGAAGATTCTTGATTGACATTTCTTGTAGAAATTAACTTTCAGCTGACTCAAAGCTAAAACGGATGAATATGTTTTAGGCAAACAGCTTGAGGCGTACCACGGACATATTGAAATCATCACTAAGTTCTCTTTGAGCTGAACTGACGTAGACAGTCCGTAGTTGTACTTCGTGATTGAACGAACGAGTGAAAATGTACAAAAATAAAAAAAAATGATGCTTGAGAGAAGTAAATCATTTTCACTGTGCATACTCACTCACTCAAAAATGTTCATTACATGGGCAATAACGACACCGGCCACGACCAGATGCTGTGCTACTTAGGAAGGAAAGACATGTTAATCCGATACTCATTGTTTCTAGAGATCACGGGTACCACTGTATCTTCACGAGTATCACAGGATAGGAGAGGTATTAGTAGGGATGCGAGAAGATGTAGGATATGTCTTGGTAAACAATTCGAATGGGAGAACATGTAGGATATGTCTTGGTAAACAATGTCAATGGAAAATACGGTGTACGAAATGAGAAACTTTCAGAATTCGCAAAACTACAGACAGTCAGCTCGTAAAACTACAGACAGTGTACGAAACGAGATCAGGAGATTTCGCACATGATAAATGAATGTCGATTTGTCTACATTTGTCTTTACTATAAATAAGTAATTCATAATATATCTATAGACGAAACTATTATACAACAAAAAATGAATGTAAAGCGCGATGAAAAAATATTTGGAAACCTGCTTCCGAACCAATATATTCAAATAAGTTTATCAGGGAAGCTGGATACCGGGAAAAATTATTGATTATTCTAGTAATAGTTTGAAGTGTGACTATACTTAGAAGCTAAAAGAAATGGATAAGAAAGAGTTCTCAATAAAAAATAGAATTTAATATGTTTAAATATGCATGTTGAAGTTTAGTAAAAAAGCAATCAAAGTTGAAACACTAAAAAAATCTGGTGATCGAAATTAGGAAAAGAGCAATTTTGGCAGTACAAAGTATGAAACTGCGTGAATTTTCTTTATATTTCTCTAAATCTCAACAAATTCATTCAAGTGAAATCATCTTTTAACAATTGAAAAATTATTATAATTTATTTCAGTTTCATACTCGACACATCAGAGAACTCATAACCTTCTCAGACTAACTAATACGTTCTCCCTTTTCACATTTGCATTCCATCAGAAAGATCCCTAGTTGGTCATATAAACACTAATCCAAGAATCAAAACAGCCTGTTTATTAAGAAAATGTGTGGGTTCGATTGGCGTCACTCGGTGAATACAGTGGATACAATTTATGTTTGCAATGAGATATGAATTGATGGAAGACGATAGCATTGCTGACGAATCGTTTCTTCAAAAAAAAAATGGTGACAAGGGACGCGGACGAAGAGGAGCTCACCATCATCCCCCCTAAAATCATCACAAGTTTATCGTTGATCGATAAAGTAAATGTAAAAATTATTCTTCATTTTATATTAAATCAGTCGTCGCCATTTGGTCATAAAGTTACCATCTTATGAAAAATGTTTTATTAGCACATCTTGTTTCATACTTTCACTAAATACTACTGCATAATTATTCTTCGTTTGTACTCGATCTATTCGAGCCATTCTTAAACATTTTTTCGAATCACGCAAACACAATCTAAAATTCATTTGTTATAACTGTTCATTATACACTTTTTGAATCTCCAGCTGATTTTATCACGCTGAACAAAAACGATTACATTAATTAGGTACAAAATGTTGCTTCAAACAACTTTTTTTATTTCCTTGCATTTAATTATTATAACTCCAACCCCAAATCGGCACACTCCTATGGTTAAATAAAAGCTGTGTGATGGGTCGATATTAGTTCGGGATTTGAACTCTGCTGTGATGGCAATCGATCCAAAGTCTACCGACAAATGGTTTTGGCCTCGATATGCACGGATTGTATATGGGAATCGACAGAGCACATTCGTGCTGATTTCAATCACAAGTAAAAATCATGTGACCGAGCGACCCTAACCTGCATCCTCTCATCGCTGGTCCGAAATGGTCGATCCAGAAACGATACAAGGGATAAGCTCCGGTTGGTTACCAGAAGCTTCACAAGTTTTCTGTTTTACCCTGACGTCGCGAGATTGCATATGAGAACACACTCCAGCGGAAGCCACGAAGAAAGACGAAGGTCTATACCGGCTCGGAAGAGTACTGGGCAGAGACAGGGTTGCAACAGTCAATGCGCATGGAGAATAAGGTGCCATTGCACTGCCGTCTCGACGACCGATACAAGTGAGCGTTGCCTTCTGTCGGTTCTGATCGCCTGCTTCTGATTCATCGCTGGTTTCACTAACACTGTGCTGGTGTGGTGTTAAATTGTGGTTTCTTTTTGGCTACTTCTAAGGCAACGGTGATAAGCAGGTGTTGTTTAGAGGTACACCTGAAACCGATCCTGTTTAGTTTTGATGAGGGAATGATGCATGTTCACCAAGCATCAACTATTAGAAAATTTCTGTCCAGATTTCACTTGTAGCCAATCACGATTGGGAAATTAGTTTTCCCATTTGGTATTATTTTTCTCGATTTTAGAATATTTATGATGCTTCAATGAATATCCTCATGAGACTTATACACTGATTTTTGTCATCTAATTGTTTCTTGTCGAGACTAACTAAAACTTGAGCATTGTGATGTTCGCTTATAGAAAATACCTTGACACCTCTAAAATATTATGAATGCTTTGAACAATAATAATTTTTCTCGTAAAAGACACTCAATGTTTACCGGACGTCATCGTCACATTGTGTTCCAATTACTCTCTGCTTCGAATATCACAGAATTTCGTACATTGTAGAGTACGCATCCAATCGAATTGGCTTACAACATTTCCTCTTACTTTTTTCCGAATCGACGACCTCATTATTCTTTTGTTACCATGGTGCAATGGTCGCTGTATAGTAGGTCAGGTTAATGGCGGACTAAGAAGAGCGATGAGGAAAACTGGTGATTTATCGATAAAAACTAACATGGATTAAATTTTTATGGAATTTTACATAACTGTTTTACTTTTTAAATCCATAGTCGCTGTAGCTATATTCTGATGTTACTAGCAACTAGTGCGCATTATGAGCATCACGGTACAATAATTATTACTAATTATAGCATTATACATTTGGCATTGAACGTGTTTGTAACGATTGTCGCTGGTAAGGTGATGCAGTTTCCAACTGCAACGGGAACATGAGCCCCTGTGCTGTCGTGGATATGTAGGCCAACTTGCTTACACAAGCTCATATGAAATGCACAAAATCGATCTGAATCTTATATAAATTCATCATGGATAATTGTAAAAATAACAATTTTTTATATCACCCATTTGTATCGATTGTATCAGATTATATCTAAGATTATTATAGTTGTATCTTAATTGCTATATCGTAGATTATACATCATTTGCCTCTTTTATTAGTTATATAATGTTTATAACGTTTTATAATGTTCAAAACATAATTTTTATCATAGTTATAAATAAAAAATAAATACCACTATTGCTGAATCAAATTTTGGTACAATTTAAATAAAATTCTTTATGGACTGAAAAACTGTACATTTGAATTATATGTTTTTTTTGTACAAATATCAAAACAAGCTACAATTTTAGTTTAAATCTGATATGGTTTTCTGATGGTGTAGTGGCTGGGTTTGAACCAGAAAACATTGGGTTATTAAAATCGTCCATTCATAATTGGTTGACAGGTAAATGATACATATCAGATAATACAGTGTCACTAACCGATTGCTAGACAAATAAAAATTACGTGCTAAACACGTAGAACTCAATAAATCATCACGCAAAATACAGTTATTTAATAAATCATTTCGCAAAATATAACAAATCAGTTCGTGCTCGCATCTCAGCCAACAAAGTCGAAAATCGTTTGCGGTCGAAGCAAAAGAAACAAAGACAATACAGTGCAGTGAACAATAGAGTGTACGGAATGGTCAAATACGATTTAACAAAGCCTGAAACTTGGCCAACAAGGCCAAATTCAATTTGTATAGATTTCAAGCGTTGCAAAGTTAGACCAGCAGCAAATGAAATTGAAATCTTACTTAAAGAACGAATGCATCTAGACCTTAATAATGTAACTGAGATTCAATTCAACAAGGCGTCTAACTGTGTGTACATTATATTTAAACGTGAAAGCGATGCAATTGCATTCGCTTCGGTTAACAACGAGGTGCACAGCGTTGAGTGTGACAACATTTAATACAAAATTCCTGTGCACATGGTGGACAACGCCATACAAGTACGCGTGCATGACATTCCCCCGCAGTCCAGCGATCAGTGCGTTCGGGAAATTATGTCGCAATACGGTGAAGTTCTTTCCATCGAAAGTATGGCGGAATTTTTTCCCCGGCATCCGGAATGGCGTGCGAGTGGTACGTATGCAACTACGTAAGGCAATTCCATCATACATCATTTGTGGTCAAGGTGGGACACATCCGTGTAAAACGCTGATTACCTATGAAAATCAGCTGGTTATATGTCAGTTTTGTGAACAACCTGCACACTACGGTAAACCTTGCACTGAAACTGCGAAAAGAACATCTTCAACCAAAGACAAGGTCAACCGTTCAACAACGAAAACTAGTGAGCGTAGTACTCCTGTTTCACCATCAAACCAACCAACAACTGCAACCAATGTACAACAAGGCGCTCCTACAGCAACTAGCAACGAGCTCAAGACTGCTAACAACAAGGAAAACGAAAAGAAGACGGAAATCAACAACAAAACCACCGATGCGGCAATGGAGGACGAGACGAGCCACGAACAAAGTGCCCCTCAACCCTCGCAGGAGGGAAATGGAAGCTCTTCTCCTCCTAAAAAAAAGAGTGACAACGAGATCCACTTCAAAAAATTGTTTATTTAAAAAATCGGCTAATTCGGCCACGTAAAGCTTGTACGCAAATAGGCCTGAATAAAAACATCTTTTAAATAAAAAAAATATATAACAAACGCATAGTTGGAGTATTTAAAAGGAAACCGCAAGCCTCAGTTCGAGATGTGACTAGTACGTATGTTTAAAGTTCAGAATCCCCAAAACCGAGACGAGAAACAGAAGGTGGTCGCTAAAAGACGGGCCCTGAAGTTGTACGACCAAAATCAACGAAACCATACAGCTGCGTAATGGATGACGAGACATATGTTAAGGCGGATTTCAACCAGATTCCAGAAAACCTGTATGTGACTGCCAAGAATAAGTTTGATGTTCCCGCGAACCCCAGAACACACAGAAGATGTCAAAATTCGCTAAGAAGTTCTTAATTTATTTGGCAAACGATTTGTTCTTGAGGAAAGTTGAGTACACCTTTCGTTACCGCTAGTATCATAAATGGACAGGTGTATTTGGTAGGGCGTCTCCCAAATCGGCTTCTCCCTCTCCTGAAAGTTCAAGACGGTCATATGATGTTCTGGGAGGATTTGGTCTCAGACCACTACACGAAGAACTTGCTAGCATGGTATGAGACGAACGATGTCGGTTCCGTGCCAAATTAACCAGTTTTTTATCCCTTTATGGGCTACTCTGGCCGATGGTGGGGGTTCATCAGGAATCAGAACTAGTTGGCTCAAGTTCCCCTAGTTATTTGGAGATTTGTGCTTTGCCGTAGCTTGTCATCAATTTCCTGATGGGAAAGGATGGATACAAGGAACATGGAAGGGAATTGTTAAGTGGGTGAGGTAGGAAAATAGCACAAAATATAAAGCAACAAATCGTTCTGCATCCCCGGATGCTGAACGATCCTGCGGATGCTGAACGATCCGCAGGTGCCAAAATGCACAGTTAATAATATCTCCAAACCTCGAGAGGAATTAGAGATTTTATAAAAGCGACACCATTCTGCATTCCCGGAAAAATGCAGAAGGATTATGAATGTATGAGCAGGAGCAGTATGTATGAGCAGAAGTAAATTCGGCACTCCATGAAGGATGTCAAACAATCTACTAAAAACTTTTTAAGGTCAATACAGAAAGGATTCATTTACTCCAGGAAGAACGATGAACCCTTTAGACTATAGCTCCTTACCACATTGGGTGAGAAACGATAGAATATCCTTTAATTTAAGCTCCGCATACAAGCAGACTCAACCATGTATGGAGAACTAAAAACCCGGATACGTAGTTGCGTCAATGCGAGACAGTTACATATTAGATGATATGAAGTACCGTAATCGCATTCACACAAATCACACGAATAATACTCAGCTCGTTGTAAAGTAGCCATATGATAATTAAGTTTGCAATGTCCAGTCAGAGCTCTGACCAGAATACTACAATGATGCTTGTAAAAATGCAGTAGACACTTTGACATTTTCAGATTTAAATCTGGTAAAAATGCTTTGGTCTGAGCACAAGTTTGCAAGCTGTGCCAGTTGCTGGGATGTTTGAATGCAGCCCAAGAACGAATCTTGTGCTTCATCCAACTAGATCATTCGTTGCACCAGCTCTAGCCAACTCATCAGCCCATTCATTCAATTTGAGTTCGACATGCGACCATTAGATTCGACCGTGAATCATTCGAACTGAGCACTTTTAAAGCTAGGCAGCTTTACCTGTCAGAACCAAAATAAATTCGTTTACCACAGGTTCTCTGCTGAAGCGCCGATTGTATTCCACACAAAATCGCATAGATTTCAACTTGGAACACAGTACAGTATCTACCAAGTGAATGAGACTGCTTTAGCCTCATTTCACGACAGTAGACACCAGCACCAGCACGACCATTCAACAGAGAACCATTCGTATAACAAACAAACATAACTATGTGTTCAACAAGTTGTCGTTCCAAATAACCAGACAACCACTCCTCACGAAGAGGGTAACTCACATTGAATGTTTTGAAAGGGAAACTGCATGTGAGAGTTAGGTCACTAGGAGCGAGTAAATACTCATCCCACGTAACCATTTGAGACTACAAGCCCTGTAACCTTAAGACGGTATGCACAAGATAACGCTTCTTGTTTTAAGAAACACATGTAGTGGTTTAATGCACAGTAGCGCCTCTAGAGCAACAGTACGAGTTGTCGAGAATGCTCCTGTCACCGCCATTAGGACCATCCTTTTGAGATGATTTAGCTTTGACTGAACTGTTGCTAAGACTGATAGGCCTGAAACTCTTCGCTTCCTCATAAGTGTCGCGACCGCCTTTGGGAATAAATTTCACAATTACTTTCTGCCTAGCTCTAGGAATATATCCTTCGCAAGGCTAACAGTAAGTATTTTCTTCGAAACATGTTTGAAATGTTCATACCCTTTCTGCATTAACACTGGAAAAACTTCATCCTTTCCAGGAGACTTGTACGGAGCAAGAATCTCAACTGCTCATTTGACCGATTCAATCGTCACAACGCTTCGAGCAAGGGCCCAAGAATCGTAACTACATCCTGGAAAGTGAGTGTTAAAAAGATAGTGAAGTACATCACCTTCATCAGACAAATACTCGCCATCTGAAGTTCTTAAGAAACCGACATCAAAGTCCTTAGATTTCGAAAGTAACTTATTTAATCTGCTAGCCTCGTTGAGACTAGACATTTGTGCAAAGACATATTTGTAAGCCCTTCGAGCCGACACGAATGCCTCCGACCCATCTCTGTGTCGGTGGTTCCAAGCTTTGCTGCATAGTTTCCTTAGTCTAGCAAGTTCAGCATTCCACCAAGGAGTTCCTCTAGTAGCTCGCACAATCCGAAGTGGACAAGCCTCTTCACATGCTGCAACTATGAGTGAGTTTGTTTCGTCGACAATATTTTCCAAACCAATTGGGGTTTCAATTGTAGGTTGATACCCGTAAAATCTAGTCGCCAAGTACTCTTCATAGAGGTCCCAGTTTGTAGATTTGGGATTATGATATGTGATAAAATCAAATTTAACGTTTGAATGATAAAAAAGATGTACTTGTGATCAGACAACGAAGGTTCGAGCTCATCAGAGACGAGCCAATTTACCAACTCATGTGCAATTCTATCAGAGCAGAAGGTTACATCCAAAACCTCCTCTCTTCCAAATCTCACAAAAGTTGGACGATTTCCTGCATTGTCTATGTGCAGGTTTGTACTGCTCACAAATTCCATCATATCAGAGCCTCTCGAATTTATATCTGTGCTGCCCTAAATGATATGGTGAGCATTTATGTCGCTGCCGATTAAAAGCACTTTTGCAGCAGTATGATACAACCTTTTTGAAGTCATCGCTTGGCGGAGGTTGGTTATGCGGTAAATATGCCGAACAATAGACATATTTCTTGTCTATGCCATCAATAGTCATACCAACTGTGACAGCACCGGACGAACTAAGCTATGGTGTCCAGTGCAGTAAAACTTCATTCAATTCAATTGAAACTGAATGTGGAACACATTGACGATTTCTCCACTGCAGTAAGCTTCACTCGCTGACACACACAAAGTTTGCTGACGGCCCGAACGAGCAGCATTCAGTTCATCACTCGTTTCTCTTCAATCGAGGCTCAGTTTAATTACCGTCAGTTGATCTCTTGAAGTAACAAAATATCTCTTTCAATAGTGTGAGAGCGGCCTTCAAATGAGGTTCATGTAAACATTCGAATTGGTTCAAGATAATAGATGAAAGACTAATCAGATAGCTGAAATATCAATCACAGAATACACATAAATTAATTGTTTCCTCCTTCAGTTTTCATTTTTAATACTTTACTCCATTTATAATTCTGTTCGTTCGAATCTGCTTACTACCAAGAGCGAAGACAATGAAGCAGCTATACTACTTGGCACCTGAAACTGAGCAAGCAAAACTTCAAGTGACTAGGTACGATATTCAACTGACGTTGAATTCTGGGAGCTTCACTTGAAAATGGCAGCAAAAATCAAATGAATTAGTAGGGATACGCTGACGGTCAGCGGCCATGAAAATGAAATTCATCTTGTGTTATTCGATTGAAAATGAAATTTTTCCGCACTGATGGTGTCCAAATGGCCACCAGCAACGAAGGAGGAAACCCTTGTAACCCAAGCGATGGATTCCTTCACGGTTACCAATTTGCTGGTCAGATAGTTCCATCTTCGAATAAAAAAAATGTTAATAAACTGGTTCAGAATTAGGTAAGAGAAATGTTTATAATATTATTCTATTCTGATTGTTAAAATAACTACAAATGACATAATTTGCTACTTTTATGTTATTTCCTCATGCAGATTTGATTATCATATTTGATATTTCATTCTTTATTCTTGCCATTGGTTAACCAATCACTTCTACCCAGGTTACCTTCTCTTAATCCAATGCATTTGTGTTTTCTTGTTTGGTTTGAACAGAATATCTTTTCAACGTTAATGGCGTTCTCGTTTTAAAATGTACCTCGGTGTACTGTTACGCCAAAGCATGAATTTCCGTAATTTAGAAGAATTTGAAAAATAATCCTCGCTTTGCAGATCTCTTTGGGTGTATCAACATTTCACGAAAGGATGTGTGGCTTTTTGACATTTTCGGGGTCTTGGGATATCGCCAAATTTATGTTGCTTGCATGCGATTATAATTATAGCGTTACGTATTGTTTGCAAACGTGTAACGTAACGTTTCGCTGGTGCGCTATATTTCTGTTAATCGGTTATTCTGGTCAATGCGATTAAAATTTTACGATTTAGAATTAAAAAAAATAACTAGTAACAAACCAATAAATTTTGGAAAACTACGATTTTGAAGCTTATTCAATCTTGCAGACACGCATGATCCTTTCTCGAGTCTGTATCAATAGCAAGATTATCACTTTTGTTTTTTTTATTTTGCTTGATGCCAAACCTAACCTAGTTTCTACCCTAACTGCTGTCAAACCGTTTGTTTGAAGCCAGTTTTGAGCCTAGTTTCAACGTCGTTGAACTGAAAATCAAGTCAGTTTCGAACCTGGTTTTTATATCAGGTTTTCTCAAACCTCCGTTGCTAAGTGCGAAATCAACACAGTTTCGTGAAAAGTGTTTGCTTGATGAAACTACCCTGGGCCAGTTTCAGTTTTCTCAAGCGAAAACGACATTATATTTCGTACATCGTCCCTAATTCGCTTTTGATTTGAATTACCAGCGATGCTTCCGAAATTTGGACTTAGAAAAATATACTGTTTATTCGTGTACCATCAAAACTGCACAGATTGACGTATTGAAAACTACTCGTAGAAGAATTTTTTAGAAACGGGCGCATACATTAAGCAGGTGCTAAGAAATGACATTCAAAACCTGATCACTTTACTTGATATTTTCTTATTCGCTTTGTGAAAGTGTACCCTCATGCAGAAAGTTACAAAGCTACAAACAGCCGTCTTCAAAAATCGATGTTACAAAAGGCCCGTCGATTCTTTATTTTTTTTAGTTTTAGCAAGCGCATGTTGAAACTTCTGTCATGTGAACACTAATTATTTCGATTTCTTCGAGACGCTTCGGTATTTCATTCAATCCCCAAATTCTCGTATCGTGTCACTACAAGAAGCGGTCAGCTGGTGGTTGCACGAACAATACGGGCAAGTAGCGTGTGTGCAATCGTCATCGATACGGCGCGGAGACGACATCCGACGTTCGACACTTTGTATGTATAGGTGTGTATTCCATTCGAGCCGCCTCACATCGAACATACGTTCTATGGGATTCCAATGGAACGGTGATGGTTGAAGGCGCGAAACCACCATCACACGCGACTTGCCACATAAGACACTGAGAGCGGCTGCCAGAGAGAAAAACGAAACTTCGATGGTGGTGCATCTGCTACCCTGCCCAGTAGCAAAACCGAGGGCACTCCGGCCGTAAGTTCCACCTTCGTCGATTTCTGGCAGCCTGATACATTTCGGATATCGGCGCACACGAGACTCGTGCGCGCTAGAATGGCGGAAGCGCGCAAATGCTGGAAAATAAAGAATCTTCCACCAGAGTCGTACAGGCGGTGGTAAAAAATCCACAACTGAAACCTCACATCACCATTATTTGTTATTATTATCGGTGCTCGGCAAAGCGTTATTCATGCCTCTCTTTCTCGCGTAATCGAGTTGAGTCGAATAATCGTCATCATTGCCAGCATTGGCGTGCTGCTGACTGTGAATATCGTTGCCGTTTCGATTGAACGACGACGGACAGCAAAGGCTTGTCGAGCAATCCTTCCTTCCGTCCTTCCTTCCTTCATTCCTTGTCAGTGGCAACTTGTGGTCTCAAATATTCGTCGGAATTCGCCCGTTCTCCGCCTACTGTCAGAGGCACATGGCTGCAGATTCAGCTAGAGTGTGTCGTTCCGTACCAAACTGGCTTTTCGCGGTGAGCTTTGGAGTGATTAAACGGATCGCATGAACGCATGCCAGGGGTAACGGGAGGTATTTCATTGGATCATGAATGTAGTGAAGTGGCGATTTGCTTGATTCGACGATACACGGGATTATTACAAGCGAGCTGCCCATTAGTTTCAGTCTTCGGTATTGAATATCGTTGCTAACGAACTAGTGAATCATAAAAACATTTGATTCAAAGGTAGAACATTGAATAAAAAGAATGGGAGAAATTTTCTTGTTGAACTTTCACTTCAATTCATTCTACATTTATTACATTATAATTATTCAAAATTTATTTCAGTCAATTTCAATTATCATGTAACCCAAAATGAAACCATTCGCTAGTAAAGTGTGAAATTCGATATCACCTGAACCGAATTGAATATATTCATTCGGGAAAACTTTCTGATTCAATTTACTGAATATTCGTGCAATCACTGCAAATGTAATTTCGTGTGGGTCGGTATTTATAGGAGAATATCCTATCATTACTGGAGAAGCCTCAAATAATCTTCCACGGCGATTTTGTGTTAGTATTAGCTCTCGTAATATATCGGCAGTGGAATGGGGTAAAATGCACTAAACACACTTCTCTGAAGGTGACATTTGCAGTGTAACGTGGTATTCGATCATTCAACACGAAATTAATTTGTTTGTACAGTGTTAATTTTCCGATTCTGACGCCGTGAGAGGAAGTCCGTCAGGTGGTTGGGAAGGTGTGATCAGAGAAATTCCCGGAGCAGTTCCGGAATGGGTGGTAATATTGTTTACGTATATTTGAGCATAACAAATATGTTCGTATTGTAAGTGTCCGTGTTTGGGAGGGAGAGTAGATGTCAAACAGAAATACAGAAAAATCAGGCATCAATAAGCTCAAACAAATTTCTTCTTACGTTCATATCAATGAAGACCGTCGTATTTGAAATAGTGTATTTTTGACCTGACTAGATATTTTTGACCTGACTAGATATTACTCTGAATGACATAGATAATCAGCTGTTTAAAAACATAAAAAAGAAAGAAGATTTGGATGCACGAACTTTGGCAAAAAAGAGCAGTTGAGGGTGAAGTCACCACCTTATATAAGCCGCTTGTGAATGACGAGATCAAGGAATATTTCCGAATGTCCGAAGTCAGTTTCAACTCGCTGTTAAGTAAAATTCATCGGTGTCTTGGTGGTGTCGCTGTCATCGGTGTCTACATTCCGATTAGCAGTGACTCCCCGAGAGAGGTTGGCAGTTTGTTTAAGATATATTCATTGATTTATTAACAAGATTTCTTTGTAAATGTCAAGAAAACTCCAACCAAAAATTGTATAACGATCATTGAGATGGCTTATAGTTTGTGTTCGTGTCATGATTTCCGATATTTAAAAACAGGAGACACGGAAAAAACCATAGCATTTAGATACAGACTTGGAGCTGTCTACCAGATTGTTCACGAGATATGTCATGTAATTACCGAAAAATTAATCGACGATGCAACGCCGAAACCAACAGCAGATATGATTTTTGTGGAATTTCCCGCTGTGTCTTGGAGCCACGGTCACGGTTATGTGCCCTAGCACAAAATTTAGCTAACCCCTAAATGAAAAAAAACAGATTTTTTCTCATTGTTCTTATTGAATGCAAAATATTTTAGAAAAGCATGTTATCCATTTTAGAGATTCACGCACTTCTCGTTACGGGTCTCGAGAAAACACGCAGGATACTGGTGAGATCGTTCCTTGGAGATGTTTTTTTTAATATTTACAATCTTGTACTGCTCCTTACTAAAGGTCGGGTTGGACTAAACTCTGTTGATTGTTCGGGGAACATTGGATTAATTTTTTTTCGTATTAAACGTATTAAGTTTAAGACGCGCGCATGTAGTTTATAACCGTACAGGTATTTTTTGTTTTGAGACCGCGCTTAACTAGGGTTTTTGGTTGGATAGTAGATATCAACATTACTTCGAATCGCGTTCAATTAATGATAATCGAGTGATATTTTGCCTGTACCCCAAGCAACCAGAAGTTCCACAATTACTTAAAAAATTCACTTTCTTGCTGCTTAGAGGTTAGAGGTATACGCGGAACTTTTAGAACTTAAAAGTACAGATCACGCGTGAACTTTCTAGCTGCTTAAGAAAACACGTTGACAATTTTTGACAGTTCGAAGTACAGAACAAGTTTCGCGTGAACTTTCTCGCTGCTTAAGGGCTGAGGCCAGTAGAAGGGGCTGGGTCCACTAGAAGATTGATAGTAAAGGGTGATTTTTTAAGAGCTTGAGAACTTTTTTAAACAATAAAACGCATAAAATTTGCAAAATCTCATCGGTTCTTTATTTTAAACGTTAGATTGGTACATGACATTTACTTTTTGAAGATAATTTCATTTAAATGTTGACCGCGGCTGCGTCTTAGGTGGTCCATTCGGAAAGTCCAATTTTGGGCAACTTTTTCGAGCATTTCGGCCGGAATAGCCCGAATTTCTTCGGAAATGTTGTCTTCCAAAGCTGGAATAGTTACTGGCTTATTTCTGTAGACTTTAGACTTGACGTAGCCCCACAAAAAATAGTCTAAAGGCGTCAAATCGCATGATCTTGGTGGCCAACTTACCGGTCCATTTCTTGAGATGAATTGTTCTCCGAAGTTTTCCCTCAAAATGGCCATAGAATCGCGAGCTGTGTGGCATGTAGCGCCATCTTGTTGAAACCACATGTCAACCAAGTTCAGTTCTTCCATTTTTGGCAACAAAAAGTTTGTTAGCATCGAACGATAGCGATCGCCATTCACTGTAACGTTGCGTCCAACAGCATCTTTGAAAAAATACGGTCCAATGATTCCACCAGCGTACAAACCACACCAAACAGTGCATTTTTCGGGATGCATGGGCAGTTCTTGAACGGCTTCTGGTTGCTCTTCACTCCAAATGCGGCAATTTTGCTTATTTACGTAGCCATTCAACCAGAAATGAGCCTCATCGCTGAACAAAATTTGTCGATAAAAAAGCGGATTTTCCGAATGGACCACCTAAGACGCAGCCGCGGTCAACATTTAAATGAAATTATCTTCAAAAAGTAAATGTCATGTACCAATCTAACGTTTAAAATAAAGAACCGATGAGATTTTGCAAATTTTATGCGTTTTATTGTTTAAAAAAGTTCTCAAGCTCTTAAAAAATCACCCTTTACATATTAGCTCTCTCCGGACAGTACCAGCCTAGATGCCGTGTGGAATCCGGTGGAACAAATGAACCAAGAATAGATCCACTGGGTTCCTGCTTCCATGACGTAAAAGGCGACAATTGCAGGAGTTTCTTTTTCCTTTCAGTTAGCAGATATTTTCAATGTTTCACTTCTGCTTACTCTATTTTACTAAATTATCTCTTCATTCAACCTATCAATTTCCGTCTAGCTTCAGAGAAAAGTTTTATTTGGAATGTTTTCTTCTTCCATGTTATTGATTATCTTTCAGGATTATAGATTGAACGATAAAAATCAACTTTTGCGCAAATCCGTTGATATTACAAAGTTAATAACAGAGATAACATATATCGGTATATTGAATACATAGTAAAAAAACTCTTCTTAATCCACCTAGTGGTGTGATAATGCCTTTCTCTTCTTTCATAACAGTCTCATGAAAATATATTTCATACTTTTATTAAATAATTTCGGATACTAATTTTGACACCAATTGATTCAGATTGATTCGAGTAGTTCACAAAAGCATGCGTCAGTGTTTATGTCACACAGTTCTCAGTCCACTTATGAAATTTTCGAAATCGAAAAAAAAATTTGATGCCAAAAGGCTTAGAATTGCAAGAAACGTCGAGATTTAGTGTCATCTCGAAAAAAAATTTGTTTGAAAAAGTCGAATTTTTGGGACTTAGAAAAAATATCAAAATTGTTCTAAGTCCCCGCAAGTTGATTTTCTCAAAAAAAATTTTTATTGAGATGACACTAAATTTCGATGTTTCATGCAGATTTAAGAGTTTCGCAATCAAAAAAAATTTTCGATTTTGGAAATTTCATGTACTCTCCCCTATGGTGCTTTTTCAAGATCGAAAAATGTCAAACCTTTACCTCCGGGCAGCACCCCTTACGCATGTCCGATTTAGCTCAAATTTAGCATGAAGGCTTTTTTCGAGGTGCCTAAAGTTTTGAGCACTAGAGCTTAACGAAAATAGAGGTGATCCCAAAATTTTGTCACCCTCATATATAGAGGAGCGGTAAAAATCAACGTGTTTTGTCGGTTACGTCATATATCTGGAACCAAAAGTCACAACCATTTGATCTTCGAACTTGATCAATGGCCCGACAGAAGCTTTCAATCGAGTCCAAGTTTGTTAAAATCGGTTCAGCCATCTCTGAAAAAATTGAGCACGTAAAAATACAACGCTTTTTGTCGGTTACGTCAGTTATACAATCATATCTCCGGAACGAAAACTCACAGCCATTTGATCTTCGAACTTGATCAATGGCCCGACAGTAGCTTTCAAACGAGCCCAAGTTTGTTAAAATCAGTTCAGCCATCTCTGAGAAAATTGAGCGCGTTCGAATATCTTCGAAAAGTGCACACACATACACACACAGACATTTTCCGATCTCGTCGAACTGAGTCAAATGGTATATAACACTATGGGTCTTCGAGGCTCCGTTCGAAAGTCGATTTTTCCAGCAATTCTAATACCTTTCTATAGAGAAAGGTAAAACACTTGATATCAATATTTCAAACAATAAATTGATATTTTACTTGGTAGCTGGCTGCACAGATCAACCAATATAACTATAATTTTAAAAAGTAATTAAAATAATAAAGCCGAAATAATAAAGAATCAAGACGCGCGTGAATTCTGTTGATATTTATTTGGTTTTATTATGATTTATGATTTTATAACAACTGTTTAAAATATGTCAATGCAATGAATCAACTATTTTGTTCAAATCCTATTCACTCGTTTATTTTGTATCACGTAATTTCATTTATAAAAAATAGGGAAGTTTTTCTTTACGCGATAGTATTGCAAATTTTTCTCCAGTTTCCTCGAATAAGAGCTGTGAATCAAGACTTTCCGGGACATCCTATATTGAAGTCCCGTTCACTCGGGAAGTCAGTGAGTTTAGTGGTGCATCCGAACATCTTGAAATCGGAACATACTGAGTCGCGCGCGAATAATACCAATACTGAATTTTTTACTAACAAATGTCCTTCTATACGGCCTCTAGTAACAACAAGTGTTGTTATAACATCCCTTCCCATTCCTTAGGCGATCTACGTTCGGGCCTGGCCGGCGCCGGTACTGATCAATGAATTTTGGGATTACCAGAAGATGTACATTGAAGGATGATTTACAAATCCTAGGTCGGATCATCTAGAAACTCCCTGTACAATTTCAGCTAATCCCGATCAGTAACGGATTAGCAACCAGGGGTGGTCGCTCAAGCTCAAGCTTAAGGGCTGATGCCAGTAGGTCACGTATAACCACGTGCCTCACTCTGCGTATTACATTTCTCTCCATGCTCTCTCGCAAATGTGCAAAATGACTCTCGATGTGGCCGGGTGGCCAAGAAAGTTTTGATATTTTGACTACACCACATAAAATCCAATAAAGCTACCAGTTGCTTGGCAGCCTTTCTGAGGCGATAACATTCACTTCATTTTTATCGCGACAACATATATGTTTTTATACACTAATCGCATCTAAATTAAATTATCTAGACATTGTCAGGATAGATTTTTGATCCATGCTTTTGAGGGCGAGATATTCGATGAACAAGTTGAAAGACAGTGTTTTCAGCTATGCAATTCTTCCTTCAGGAAAAAGACTTTCTTGACCGCTAAAGTCAATTATTCATTCTGAAATTTTCACGGAATAATCTAAACTAAATTTCTAAGAGATTGTCAGTGCGGTTTTTTGATATTCGTCACCGTTTCTGAGAAAATCAGATTTGAAACGTGAAAATAGCCCTCTAAAACAGCCTAAAACACACTGGCCTCAACCCTTAATAGTACACGTGGTACTTTTGGCAACTTGAAACTACAGAACAAGTTCCTAGTGAATTTTTTCGTTTTTATTTTTCTGAATAAATTCCGGGAACCTTTTGATCAAGGTAGTATTGCTGGAAGAAGAATAGAAGATTTTAAGATCGCTCATCGATTCATCATTTTGCCATACACTACAACTGAGCGGTGCTTATCTATAGATTTCTCTTATAGCTGCTTACTTTTGTCTCTTAATTTAGTTGAAATTTATATAAAATAACACTAAATGTGATGCAAAATATGCAAATAAATAGACATAGAAAAATTATGTAGAAATATGATAAACGCACTTAGGAAAAATCCTGTAAATTTACGTCTTTGCTGAACGAATTTTTCTATTGATTTAACACTTGATGATGCCTTCTGTGTTGTCCACTGTAAAAGTATTCCCTTTTTCGTTTTCCGGCAATTGGCGCTGGGAATGCAGGTCAATCCTATGCCGGTGATAGACACGTCAACAGAACGTAGAATAACGGTGATCTAATCAATGCGGATCACATGATCGCCATGGAATAGGACAATGTTATGGGTTGGGGTAGATGCAAAACGCTCAAGCGTAGGCTTGTTTGAAAGCTATTCTCGACCAGAGAGCCAGAGGTGACTGGACCGATTTCAACAAGCTCAGGTCCGTTTGAAAGCTACAATTTGGGCAGTGATTAAATTCGAAGTTCAAATGTTATAAGTGTTATAATAAATAAGATATGGTGTTAATGTCGTATTGTAAGTTCTATTGTAAAACATGTCATTTCCACTTCGATCTTGGCCCTGCTTTTCTCTGCTGTATTTCAGGTCTATGAAGCAGTTCGCTTTCACATCTCATTCAAGTCAGTCGATAAAACAAAACCGCTTACGTTCAGGACGGAAGAACCCAAGTACAATATAGTGTAGTGAACAATAGAACGATCTCGAAATGAGTGAACCTAACGACCAAAGGTACCGCCGATACGAAAGAATACAATTATTGTTGACTTCAGGCAGTGCAAAATTCGACCTTCGATACGAGAACTTAAAGGTTTGCTTAAAGAGCAAATGCATCTTGACATTAAACGTGTGCATTTACTTCAATGCAATAAGACAAATAATGTTGTTTACATCCAGTTTTATAAAGAGTTGGATGCAATTCAATTCGCAAAAGACAATAACAATGTGCACTATGTGGAGCACGAAAACATTAAATACAACATTCCTGTATATATGAAAGATAGTGCTATAGAGTGCGTGTGCATGATCTTCCCTCTATCGAAAAAGAAAAGTGGAAGAACTTTTTCCCCGGTATTCTAAATGGCGTACGTTTGTTATGCATGCGCTTGAAGAGGCCTATACCTTCTTATGTGACTTTCGGTCAGGATACAAGAATCCCGTGCAAATCACTTGTTACCTATGACAATCAATATTGTCAAAAAAAACTGTCCACTACGGTAAGCCAACCCAACCCCAAAAAACCCCAGTACACCAACCCCAAAAAACCCCAGTACATCGAGACAGCTATCAACAACAATGAAGCATCCTCCTCAATGAAATCTATGGACGCAACACATTCAAAGCAAGGTACACCAGCAGCAGCTAACAACGCATCCAACACCTGGACAAATAAAAGTAACACCACTAATGATTCCACCAACAACAGTGACACCGAACCAATGGATGGGAACGAGAATAGCGATCAACTGCCCCCCTTAAATTGCAGGATGGCAATGAAAACGCCTAGGAAAAAGATGATAACTAGATCCAGTCATAAGAAAAAATTATTTTGTTTTTATTAATGTTAAACGGCCAAGTCAAGCTTATATGCATATGAGTCGAAATAAAAAAACTCAATGAAAAAAAGGTCTATGAAGCAGTACAAACGATTATTGCTTAAGTATTTTATTATTTTGTCTCCTCTGACCGAGGGATAGGACAGGGATTAAATCGAATGGGATAGACAAGGGTTATATCGAAAGTTTGATGGAAACTATCATCGATGCAAAACTAAATAGGATTGCATTGAATTTTCAATCAATGGAACTGTATCTTTGAACTAACACTTAATTTTGCGATTAAGTTATAATGAAACCTACAGAATTGTAAAGTAACTTCATGTTTAACTATCTACTTCAAATATGTGCATGAAAATAGATGTAAATTCGCAAAATATGTTTATCTGTGTAGGCTACGTCACTCAAAAGACCACTAGTTCCGCAGGTACGAAAGTAACCGAGGTCATAAAAAAGATAGGTTTCGTTCGGCCTGTTACCCAAGCGACAAATTCCATTGCGGTAAACAATTCGCAACGAAAAGCAAGGGGTTCTTTTGCTGAAAATTCACACTAGAATTTGAGAGTTTGATCATCCGTCTGTGCTGCTAAAGAGCAATATGCACAAAATTATATCAATATGTAAGAACAGGATCTCTACTGTATCCGTATAACTTGTTTTAACATCAATTTAAAATTATTCCATTTAATTTTAGTAAATCTAAGAAATTTTTACTATTTCGCCACTAATGCCACGAATCAGTGTCTGACCGATACCAGTATTTCGTAAAATTAGTGGCGAAATAGTAAATATTTTTCAAAAATAGTGGAATCAAATGGAACAATTTTCTTTTTCAATCAATTTAGATCATTCCACTAACCGCTCAAAAAAGTAATTTTTGAATTATGCATATTATGACTTGACAACAGTTAAATTACACCGACATTATTATTGAATCGAAATCTATCTAATTCGTACGTTTTTTTTTCCTTTGTAGGTTTCAGCGGGTCAACATCTGCATCTTAGCGGTGACCTTAAAACAGGTGTCTCAGTAGCGGCTCAGCAAGGTGTGTTCTTCAGTCAACAGCAACAAGCGCAACAGCAGCAATCCAACCAGCAACAATCTCAGCAAAATACCCAACAGCAACAAGGACCACAGCAAGCGCAGCAACCTCCCAATGCTGGTGTTCCTAATCCGCAGCAACAACCTCCCAATCAAAGCAATCCAAACGGAGTTGGAGTCGGAGGAAACCCCAATAATCCTAATGGACCTAATCAAAATAATTCGCAGCAACAGCCAAATCAAGCTCCTCCCAACTCGCAAGGTAAGATTATTACTACTTTGCTAGCGGGTAAACAAAGGAGCTAAAATTACTATCTGTTATCCACTTTTGGGGAAACTTGCAATCGATATTTACTAGGTATTGGGGTGGCTCCCAAAAATTTTCATTTTATGCTTGAAACATACACAGATTTTGGGTTTTACGTTATGCGAACAATCTTTTGTTCACTTGTAACCATGCTTTTATGTAATCAGAACCACCCGAGGGAACAACCTTGCAACAACCCATAAGCATTTTCTTTATTTTCAAATGAAAACTCATTTCAACCCTCATCGTTTCGAAGGTGCAACCCAATTCCCGCCAACCAACCGTTTTCCCACGTTCTCAGTATTGCTTGACACCCTAACAGCAAAACAACCGAAAGTCCTCACTTTCAGCTCCCAAAAGCATTTTCAACTTCATGACATTTCATACAACTCACCCCTTTCCCGAATCGCCTGTCTCTCCTACTTACATTCCCCTACCTGAACTGAAAAACTTTGCGAAAATCTACAACAGCCATACACGCATTTATGCACTCATTATTCGGTTGTCCAAATTTATTATCATTTCATTTCGACCTATTCACTGACGATTTCCATATAATCTAACTACCAACGACTTATCGAGTATGCTTTTATAATGTAAAGTAACTCATTTTCCCCTGAACTGATCGACTCTGGTACCGAAGTTAGAAGGGGTTTTTTTCCTCGACACGATAGATACTAACATGCGCAAAACGAACACCGAACGAACCGATTTCTGTTCTGGACTGTTGTAGTAGTGCTAGCTAGTAACGACAACCTTTCTGGTGGGAAAAAAAGTGGCACATCATTCTCACGTAGCAAGCCATGGATGCCAGGAGAAACAGACGAAGATGATAACGTGTCCCAAGAGGGTAGCCGTACTGTGTTTCCACCTCATTCAGTGCCTTTTGCGATGGTGTGGAGTTTGGAAAACTTTTTTCGAAAACGAAGAGTTTCTCCATTGGTTTCTGATGTATGTATAGTGAAACAACAGTCATTTGTTGGGTGTTTTGTCCAACTACATTTGTGCTTTGAATTCCATTTACTCTCTTTGTCAGTGTAATTTTTATTCTCAATACATAACAAGTGTGGTAAATAGCAAAAATATTGAAGTATTCCAAATACTACACTCCTTTCTCTTAATAGTCGTGAATCGACAGAGCTTCGAAACACTTTCAATTCCTGTAACTGTGAATCCGCACTGTGAGCCATCAAAAGCCATCGTCCATTATTAACATCGCATCCATTTTATGACTTCTATCAAAACCACATGTAGCGTTCATTCCCCACATCCTTGCTGTATTCCCATGCCACCCACAACAACAGCGACGCTGGATCGACATTGGGAGCCTTCTTTTTTGCCTGAACGAACACTACTCACCAGACAACCGTTTCTTGGTAATCTAGTCAGCCTCGTATCCCCCAGCACAAGCTAGACCAGTTTACATTCCTTCCAACTCAATCAATGGGGAAAGAAATCTACCACCCCATAAGTGGCAAATCTGTCACATGTACATGGACTGTACATTCGACACACACCAGCCGACTAGGCGACGAAGAAAGAGCACATACGAATAGCAGCGCACACGGCATGCTATTGCAAGGAAAAATATTAACCTAAAAGCAAATGCTTGCTGCGCTGTTGCGTTTGTTATCCTTCGTGGGAGAGGTGGCTCTGCTGGTTCGTTTGTGGGGCGATTTGTTTGATTATGTGCAATGGAAATCTTATTTAATATTGTTAAAATGATTTGATTTTAGTATTTAAAATTCATTTTCTTACAACTTCCATCTCAGTTTCCAAAACTGAATGAAGATTGGTCAGCAATCAGAACTACTGGAATCTTGAATTCAAGGGAAAGATACTAACAAACATGCAATAAACGTATTTTCGATAAACTACAGTATTAGTTACTGATCCTTATTAAAATTTTGTCCGGCTAAAAAAATAGTATGCAAACAATTAAAAAGGGGAACTCTGCGGTTTTTTTTTCAATGTAAGGCGATTGTACCAATAGTCCTCTCATCATTAGTCGAGTCAGCATTTCAGCTTCCGGGCGTATTTTTAGACCCATACTTAGAAATCATCTTTTTGACAGTTTAATTAAACATCACGTTCATTATTAGACAGTTTTAGTTAAATAGTAGGATAGCATGTCTCGATGAACAATAGATTGGTATTTTTTTGTATTTGTTTTAAATCGTGGATTTGAATAGATTTTCGGATTTTCAAAAACAACTCAAACTTTTAAATTACGATTAGGTTTATCGGATTTCGATATTATTCACAGAAACGAGTGAAGAAAATTCGAACCAGTCATGGCTTCGGATTTTTTGCACTATATATCCACGAAAAAAATGTCTAAAATAAATGTAACTTCATTTCCCGCACGGAACCACCCGCGATCCCATTTCAACCAGAATATTAGTTGATTTTCTGAATTCGATTGGTTAAAATTTGGTACAACTAATCGATTGTTGTTTTATCTAAACTGTCATTTTTGTTTTTCGATTAGCAGAAACGATGGTTGAAACAACTAATTTAACTGTTTGAAAAAAATTGCTGTCAATTAGTGAAGACCAGTGCTGTAAAACTTCATTCAATTCAATTGAAACTGAATGTGGAACACATTGACGATCTCTCTAATGCAGTAAACTTCACTCTCTGACACACACAACGTTTGCTGACGGCCCGAACGGGCAGCATTCAGTCATCACTCGTTTCTCTTCAATCGAGGCTTAGTTTAACCACCGTTGGTTGATCTCTTGAAGTAACAAAATATCTCTTTCAATAGTGTGAGAGCGGCCTTCAAATGAGGTTCATGTAAACATTCGAATTGGTTCAAGATAATAGATGAAAGACTAATCAGACAGCTGAAATATCAATCCAAGAATACACATTAATTAATTGTTTCCTCCTTAAGTTTTCATTTTCAACCCTTTACTCCATTTATAATTCTATTCGATCGAAATTGCTTACTACCAAGAGCGAAGACCATGAAGCAGCTAGACTACTTGGCACTTGAAACTGAGGAAGCAAAACTTCGAATGACTAGGTACGATTATTCAACTGACGATGAATGCTGGGAGCTTCACTTGGAATTGGCAGCATAAGTCAAATGAATTAGTAGGGATATGCTGACGCTCAGTGGCCATAAATTTCATTTTCATCTTATATTATTCGATTGAAAATGAAATTTTACCGCACTGGTGAGGACACATACCTTTCAATTTCAACAAATATTTTAGTTGAAATAACTGGTGTTGTTATTGAAACAAAATTCTGTTAGTTGAAAAACTAAATCGGTATTATTTGTTTTAGACATTGCAAATAGTTGAATCAACTCGAACAATGTTATTGATTTTCGAAAATAATCAAAATATACTTACTGATACACGTCATGATCTATTTGAAATAAGTTCGGTATGTTGAGATTCATGAAATAAATATCGTTGTTAAAATATAAACAGTATTTTATATTGACATGTAATATCATTAGGACTGGGAAAACCACCGATCACTGCTGATTTCAAGTGATGTTAACCAAGGAATAAATTATCATTACGAAAGCTTGAGCTTGGGTGCATCAACCGCTGGGAATTGGAATTTTGCGACGGCAATTCAAACGCGCCTTTTAAACGCAGCGCATTCTGTGTGTATGAAACCCTTCGCTTCTGTTACTTTTATAAATGAAATTCATGTCAAAAAGCGTTTTATGGCTAATGTATGAACATCATCATAGGCATCAAACAGCTGGAAGTAAAACAGTCTGCTGGAAGTAAATCAATGATCGAATTAGAAGCATAAAATTTTTGCGCATACCTGAAAGATTACGAGATGATCATTCATTAACATTTTTTAATTTGTCACCAAATCTATTTCATCTTAAACAAGGTTAACTTTATCACAACACCGCTGTTAGATAAACACTTGTTATCATAAATTTCTCAAATCGAATGAACACAATTTCACGAAACGTTTTAACCATCGATGTTGTTTTCATTGATATTTTGAAGCGACGCGAACAGATTTCAACTAAAACAGTTGTTGATTTTGCATTGCGATTGTTGTTTTGCTTTCGACTGTCTCCGGCATTTGACAGCATTCAAAACAACATATTTTTCAACTACTTGAATATATGCAAATCAAAAACCATATTGGTTGAATCAAAAAGAAATTAGTTAAATTTACTATCGCAAAAATCAAAAACTGCGATATCGCAATTTTATGATCGAAGGGTTCTCCGTGCGGCTAACCGGAATTATGAGCGCCTTTCAGAGCATTGGCAGCAAGTGAACATAGTAATTTGAAATTATTTGCATTGGCTGGACCAATGTTCACTACCTTAGGTTCAAATGAAAAATCCTAGGATTCCATAGAACATTCCTGAATTTAGCCAAATAATTATAAAAACGGAGCTCACTCACTTTTCTTCGAGATGGCTTAACATAGATTAAATTAAATGGTAACTGGTTCTATACGAAGTTTCTGAATTTTGTTCGGATTTGATTTCCGGTTCTGGATTTACAGGGTGTTGAGTGTTTGAAATTTCAAACCGTCTTTTACAGCGACGATGCTAAATAACTAGGAAAAACCGGTTTTAATCCACCTAGAGGTGTAATGATGCCTTTCTCATATCAATCATACTATCATATAATACTGTGGTATTCTTCAAAATAATTTTCTTCGATTCTTGAAAGAATAACCGAAATCGGTTTGTTTGACCCTCTACTGATAAAAACTATCAATTGGAAAACATGATGATATACAATTTTTAATGTTTCCGGATCCGGAAGTCGGATCCGCATGAAATTCAGGAATTACGTATGGGACCACAGGACCTTCCATTTAAACCTAAGTTTGTGAAAATCGGTAGCGCCATCTATGAGAAAAGTTAGAACACATATTTTCTTTTTTTTCACGTTTTACCCCATAGCTCTCGAACCGGAAGTCGGATCCAAATAATATTCAGGAATTTTTATGGGACCTCAAGACCTTTCATTTGAATCTAAGTTTGTGAAAATCGGTGGAGCCATCTCTGAGAAAACTTAGTGCAAAAAAACGTTACATACACACATACACACACAAACACACACACACACACACACACACACACACACACACACACACACACACACACACACACACACACACACACACACACACACAGAGAGAGAGACATTTTGCATACTCGGCGAACTGAGTCGAATGGTAAATGACACTCGGCCCTCCGGTCCTCG